>NC_092124.1:4139989-4439989 GCF_045679555.1 Salvelinus alpinus | reverse complement strand
GCAGTATATTATAACAACCAGTGAATGGATACAAAGTTCCATATTGAGTTGATGGGTAGGCTACAGTCTGGGATCTGTGAATAATGGTAATTTCAATGATTGAACCGTTCATTCTATTATTGGATAACATAATGTATAAATGTACACAAAGGTAATTCTTTGTCATGCCTCATCTGAGCAGGATCAGATTGTGACAGGGGTCTGTCTCATCAGGGTCAGGTAGCCAGGGAAGACCAGTCTGTGATGGCTTAAAGGTGAACTTTTGCAAATACAACACTTTATTCTCTCTGTGCAGTCAACACTGGACAAGCCAGACAGTGTCACGATCGTCTTTCGGTGAAAGAGTGGACCAAGGCGCAGCGTGAGGTGAATACATCTTCTTTTATTTTAACGAAGACGAAACGAAGAACACTGACAAACTATACAAAAACAACAAACGACCGTGAAGCTACAAAACGAAAGTGCAGACACAAGCTACTACCGTTTAAACATAGACAAAACAAAGGAAAATAAGGTCAGGAACGTGACAGTACCCTCCCCCCCCCCCCCAAGATGCGGACTCCGGCCGCAAAACTGAACCTATAGGGGAGGGTCTGGGTGGGCATCTGTCCACGGTGGCGGCTCTGGCTCTGGATGTTGTCCCCACCCCACCATAGTCAATCCCCGCTTCCGTAGCCTCCTCCCAATGGCCACCCTCCAAATTAACCCACCTGGATTAAGGGACAGCACCGGACTAAGGGGCAACACCGGGATGAGGGGCAGCACCGGACTGAGGGGCAGCACCGGACTGAGGGGCAGCACCGGACTGAGGGGCAGCACCGGACTGAGGGGCAGCTCCGGACTGAGGGGCAGCTCCGGGCTGGCTGACGGCTCTGGCTGGTCATGGCTGGCTGACGGCTCTGGCTGGTCATGGCTGGATGACGGCTCTGGCTGGTCATGGCTGGATGACGGCTCTGGCTGGTCATGGCTGGATGACGGCTCTGGCTGCTCCTGTCTGGCGGACGGCTCTGGCTGGTCATGTCTGGCGGACGGCTCTGGCTGCTCCTGTCTGGCGGACGGCTCTGGCTGCTCCTGTCTGGCGGACGGCTCTGGCTGCTCCTGTCTGGCGGACGGCTCTGGCTGCTCCTGTCTGGCGGACGGCTCTGGCTGCTCCTGTCTGGCGGACGGCTCTGGCTGCTCCTGTCTGGCGGATGGCTCTGGCTGCTCCTGTCTGGCGGACGGCTCTGGCTGCTCCTGTCTGACGGACGGCTCGGGACAGACGGGCAGCTCTGACGGCTCGGGACAGACGGGCAGCTCTGACGACTCGGGACAGACGGGCAGCTCTGACGGCTCGGGACAGACGGGCAGCTCTGACGGCTCGGGACAGACGGGCAGCTCTGATGGCTCGGGACAGACGGGCAGCTCTGACGGCTTGGGACAGACGGGCAGCGTAGGCGGCTCTGGGCAGACAGGCAGTACAGGCGGCACTGGGCAGACGGGCACACCTGTAGGGAGGAGACGGAGAGACAGCCTGGTGCGTGGGGCTGCCACAGGACCCACCAGGCTGGAGAGACCTACAGGAGGCTTGATGTTAAGAGGAGGCACCTGAAGGACCGGGCTGTGGGGGAGCACTGGAGCTCTGTTGCGCAGCCTTGGCACCACTCCCCCAGGCTGGAATACTACTCCAGCCCGGACCCTCCAGAGTGCAGGCACAGGTTGAACCGGGCTGTGGATGAGCACTGGAGATCTAGTGCCTACTACACGCACCTCTCCCTTAGGCTCCACTCCCACATTTGCCCGGTACGAGCGGAGCGTAGGCATAGGACGCACTGCACCCTCCCAGCGCCCCGGAGACACAGCACGCAGAGCCGGCGCAGGATACCCTGGACCGAAACTGCGTACCGGAGACCAGACGCGCTGAGCAGGCACAATACGCCCCGGCTGGATGCCCACACTCACATGACACTTTCGGGGGGCTGCCCTGTAGCGCACCGGGCTATGGGCACGCACTGGTGACACCGTGCGCTTAACCGCATAACACGGTGCCTGACCAGTAACGCGTTGCTTATGATAAGCATGAGGAGTGCGCTCAGGTCTGCTACCTGGCTTAGCCACACTCCTCTCTAGCCTCCTCCCCAATAATTTTCTGGGGCTGCCTCTCGTACCTGTCGCGCTGCCGTGCTGCCTCCTCATATCGCCGCCGCTCAGCTTTCGCTTCCTCCAGTTCAGCTTTGGGGCGGCGATATTCCCCAGCCTGTGCCCAGGGTCCTTCTCCGTTCAAAATCTCCTCCCATGTCCAGGAGTCCTGGGGTTTCTGCCGCTGCTTTCTCCCACGCTGCTTGGTCCTTGGTTGGTGGGTGATTCTGTCACGATCGTCTTTCGGTGAAAGAGTGGACCAAGGCGCAGCGTGAGGTGAATACATCTTCTTTTATTTTAACGAAGACGAAACGAAGAACACTGACAAACTATACAAAAACAACAAACGACCATGAAGCTACAAAACGAAAGTGCAGACACAAGCTACTACCGTTTAGACATAGACAAAACAAAGGAAAATAAGGTCAGGAACGTGACAGACAGTCTGACAAACCTATAAAGTTGTTTTACAAACTGTATCAAGGGTTGAGAGGCTTTTCCCAATGACACAAAACATGTCAAACAAAAATGTGAGGAAGACCTGGGAGAAGTTATTGATGATGGTGAATGTACACAGATATGTTAGGATGCCCAGTCATGTTCATATAATCTCAGACATAAATTACTGCAGTTTAAGACCATCCATAGAACATACTATATGCCAGTGAAACTGAATAACATTCATTCAGAAATGTAATTATTTTGCTAGAGGTGTAAAACACCAAAGGGGACATAGTTGCATGTTATGGTCTTGTGAAGGCTGACTGAATTCTGTCAAAGAGTATGTTATTTTATCTCAGCATGTCTACAGATTGTCCCTTCTCCCTGTTTTTGCTTGCTTGAAAATGTTGATACTGGAGACCTATCAGTAAAAAATGTGTAATGTGGAGGAAATTAAACATACTATGCTGTTTAATTAAACATACTATGTTGTTTTTTACTTAAAAATTGTCAGTTTTTATATGCTAGAATTTTTTACTGACATAAACTTGTCTTGTGTAACTTAGTCATACATTTTAGCGTACAGATTTATCAGCCATTTGGGTGCAACCGCAGTATGAGACCTCCTATGTTTACAATCGGCAGGAATTTAGCTATGTGGGAATTGCAGAATATCAGAGAATATCAGCTATCTTGATCAGCACAGATGACCTAAATAACTTTTGTTCCCAGGCCCTGTTTTTGCACATCTGCTAACTATCACACAGATAAGAGGATGCACTTTCTATAAAAGGAGAGAGACAACTCTGTTCGTTGGGCTTTTCAACTCTGAACTTTTTGAGTGATAGTCGAATTTGTCAATTTTTGCGAATCTTATAATGAAGTTGTTGTTTGAAATAATCTGCAGTCTCTCTTCCTATAGAATTTCCACCACAGTAACCTAGCATTTATAGCGGCTAAGAAATTAATTGCCATTAATTGGAAGGTTGGTTATCCTTCCACAATGGATGGCAGAAATGTCAAATTATTAAGGGTATACTGTGCAACTTTCATCTTTGTTAAGGTCTGGATGCCCTATATGGAATACTGTACAACAAAAGGAGTCTGCATTGAAAACATGCCCACATCAACGGAGATACCTATTAAGGCAATCCCTAGCTGCTGGGCTGCTCAGTCCGGTCCTTGGGGGTATGCCGTACTGTTGGTTTTTACTCTGGCCTTGGCCTAACACCTGAAACCAATAATGAATGTTTCACTAAGATCCTAAAGCTGAGTGGGGTGTGTTGGGTTGGGGTTTGGTAGGGCCGTGGACCCCTAGGGGCAGGACGGGGTGACCCAGCTATAATGTGTGCAAGTATAAAGAGCTCTACAGTACTATTATGCCTATGATATTCATTATATGGAGGATGAACTGTTGTGTGTTGTCATTAAACTTTGGTTTTCCATACCTTTCCCTTGAGCTATAACACTTTGTTTTTGAAGGAAGTTGTTGGGGAGAGAGTTGAGTTATTGAGAAGACTGGTGGGGGTCGGGCGTGCAGGCGGCTCGGGCTGGCTGAAATTTGATAGAGAGGATGTCTTAGTAAAGGCAATCAAAAGTTATGTCTTTCTACTTTATCTGTAAGAGTTGTTCATTTGTTACGCTAACAGTTAAAGGTGCAACACAATATTGACTATTTAATTACCATTGATCTACTGTCGTTCAGTCTTATCAATCACTCCAACATATTTGATAATGATCTCTTACCTAGTTGATGACTGTGGGCATTTTTGCTTACTTTTTGTTGTTCTAAATAGAGACGGCTAGAAGGACCACGGGTCATATTAGATTGTGTAGAAATGCAGGAAATTAACTTTAGATGCCCCAAAGAAGGGGAGGACACCCAGACCCCTCGCCAAGTTATGTCCTGCCCAATTCTAAAACCAAAGTTGGGCCCCTGCTATGGACTATTGTATGGCTTAGACCCTTAAGAATTAAAACTATCATTTACATCTCATGGATTGTCAGTCCTTGCTTAAATAGCATTGTTTATACATTTGAGTGGCGGACGGTAGTTTTGTTGTTTTCCAAATTGCCGATTGTAGCTTTAAATGTACAGCATCTTTGGGTATATGAAAGGTGCTCCGTAAATAAATAGTGTATTATTATTAAGATTGTAGGGAGGCAGAATCCTTGTTTGTCCTTGTTATTTTTGGCAAGTCACCTCCCTCTCATCACCACAAGGCATAGGTATGACAGGTATATCTTTGATTCAGAGAGAGGTGTGCTTCTGCGGAGAGCCACCTTAAAGTCACGTACTGTAGGGCAACGTCACATTTGTCGTCCGGTGCCTCTCTGATATGTCCTGTCCCCACCCATAGCAACTTGATTTCCATATCTGCAGACCAATTTCTGTTGCCTAAACAATACTTTTTGAAAGACACAAGCCTGCAAAAAGTAATTTCCTACAAAAAATGTCCTTAGTTTTATGCGATTGGTCATTTTTTTTACTTTTAAATTCACATGGCCATTGATGCTTGATATAACTTATAAATGGTGCACGATACTTGTAAACAACAGACCTGGGTTCAAATGCTATTTATTTAATTAAAATGACTTTAAAATACATTTCAAAGTAAGTATTTGGATATTATGTGTTTGAAAATACATGTAGTTGCATATTGGAAAGGCTGCATGCTTGTTTGTCCTTGTTTGTCCTTGTCCTTGTTATTTTCAGAACGCCACCCTCCGTCTTGTCACCACAAGGTATAGGCATGACAGGTATAGTATGTCTTTGATTCAGAGAGACAGGTGTGGTTCCGCAGAGAGCCACCTTATTAACGTCACATACTGCAGGGCAACGTCACGTTTGTCGTCAGGTGCCTCCATAATACTGTATGTCCTGTCCTCACCCATGGCGACTTGATTTGCATAACTGCAGCCCCATACCTGCCGCTCAAACAATAACGTGTGAAAGACACAAGGCGTGACACAGCAGTACAGATAGACAGGAAAGTGTCAAGGAAGGAATGTAGGAATGGAAAGTATGTCACGTTCCTGACCTGTTTTCTGTTGTTTGGTATGTGTTTATTGGTCAGGGCGTGAGTTTTGGGTGGGCAGTCTTTGTTTTCTGTTTCTATGTTGGTTTTGGGTTGCCTGGTATGGCTCTCAATTAGAGGCAGGTGTTTGACGTTTCCTCTGATTGAGAGTCATATTAAGGTAGGTTGTTCTCACTGTTTGTTTGTGGGTGATTGTCATCCGTGTCTGTGTCTGCGCACCACACGGGACTGTAGCGTTCGTTTGTAATAGTCTGATCCTGTTCGTGCGTTCTTCATGTTTTATGTAAGTTCTCTCGTTCAGGTCTGTCTACTTCGTTTTGTTGTTTTGTAAAATTATCAAGTGTTCTTCGTGTGTTTAGTTTCGTCTTGTTAATAAAGTATCATTATGTATTCACAACCCGCTGCACGTTGGTCAAATCACTACTCCTCCTTTTCGGATGAAGAGGAGGAGGAACGCCGTTACAGAATCACCCAACAAACCCAGATCAAGCAGCGGGTTAACGGACAGCAACGACAGCGCAAGAAGGAGGAATGGACATGGGAGGATGTTTTGGACGGTAAGGGTTGCTACACATGGGAGGAGATCCTGGCTGGAAAGGATCGCCTCCCATGGGAACAGCTGGAGGCAGCTCGGAGAGCGGAGGAAACCGGAGAGAGGAACCGGCGTTATGAGGGGACGCGTCTAGCACGGAAGCCCGAAAAGCCCGTGAGTACTACCCAAAAATTTCTTGGGGGGGGGCTAAGAGGTAGTGGGCCGAGGGCAGGTAGGAGACCTGCGCCCACTTCCCAGGCTAACCGTGGAGAGCGGGAGTACGGGCAGACACCGTGTTACGCAGTAGAGCGCACGGTGTCTCCTGTACGTGTTCATAGCCCGGTGCGGGTTATTCCACCTCCCCGCACTGGTAGGGCTAGATTGGGCATTGAGCCAAATGTCATGAAGCCGGCCCTACATATCTGGCCACCAGTACGTCTCCTCGGGCCGGCTTACATGGCACCAGCCTTACGCATGGTGTCCCCGGTTCGTCAACACAGCCCAGTGCGGGTTATTCCACCTCCCCGCACTGGACGGGCTACGGGGAGCATGCAACCAGGTAAGGTTGGGCAGGCTCAGTGCTCAAGGGAGCCAGTACGCTTGCACGGTCCGGTATATCCGGCGCCACCTTCCCGCCCCAGCTCAGTACCACCAGTGCCTGCACCACGCAGCAAGCCTCCTGTGCGTCTCCAGAGCCCTGTACGCACTGTTCCTTCTCCCCGCACTCGCCCTGAGGTGCGTGCCCTCAGCCCGGTACCTCCAGTTCCGGCACCACGCACCAGGCCTACTGTGCGCCTCAGCGGGTCAGAGTCGGCCGTCTGCCCAACGCCTTCTGCACTGCCTGTCTGCCCAGCTCCGTCTGAGCCATCCGTCTGCCCAGTGCCATCTGAGCCATCTGTCTGCCCAGCGCCGTCTGAGCCATCTGTCTGCCCAGCGCCGTCTGAGCCATCTGTCTGCCCAGCGCCTTCTGAGCCATCTGTCTGCCCAGCGCCTTCTGAGCCATCCGTCTGCCCAGCGCCTTCTGAGCCATCCGTCTGCCCAGCGCCTTCTGAGCCATCCGTCTGCCCAGCGCCTTCTGAGCCATCCGTCTGCCACGAGCCATTAGAGCCGTCCGTCAGTCAGGAGCCGCTAGAGCCGTCCGTCAGTCAGGAGCCGCCAGAGCCGCCAGCCAGTCAGGAGCCGCCAGAGCCGCCAGCCAGTCAGGAGCTGCCAGAGCCGCCAGCCAGTCAGGAGCTGCCAGAGCCGCCAGCCAGTCAGGAGCTGCCAGAGCTGCCCTACAGTCATGAGCTGCCCTACAGTCATGAGCTGCCCTACAGTCATGAGCTGCCCTTCAGTCATGAGCTGCCCTTCAGTCATGAGCTGCCCTCCAGTCATGAGCTGCCCTCCAGTCATGAGCTGCCCTCCAGTCATGAGCTGCCCTTCAGTCATGAGCTGCCCTCCAGTCATGAGCTGCCCTCCAGTCATGAGCTGCCCTCCAGTCATGAGCTGCCCTCCAGTCATGAGCTGCCCTCCAGTCATGAGCTGCCCTCCAGTCATGAGCTGCCCTCCAGTCATGAGCTGCCCTCCAGTCATGAGCTGCCCTCCAGTCCGGAGCTGCCACTCAGTCCGGAGCTGCCACTCAGTCCGGAGCTGCCACTCAGTCCGGAGCTGCCACCCAGTCCGGAGCTGCCACTCAGTCCGGAGCTGCCATTAGTACAGAGTTGTCCCTCTGTCCTAAGCTACCTCTCTGTCCGGAGCTACCTCTCTGTCCTGAGCTACCTCTCTGTCCTGAGCTACCTCTCTGTCCTGAGCTGTCTCCTCTATGTAGGAGGGGCCTTAGTGAAGGTTCCTGGACCATGGTCGGGGGCGAGGGTCGCCACTCAAAGGACGCTAAGGAGGGGGACAAAGACAGTGGTGGAGTGGTGTCCTCGTCCGCCGCCGGAGCCGCCACCGCGGCGAGATGCCCACCCAGACCCTCCCCTTGAGTTGTAGGGGTGCGCCCGGAGTTCGCACCTTGAGGGGGGGGTTCTGTCACGTTCCTGACCTGTTTTCTGTTGTTTGGTATGTGTTTATTGGTCAGGGCGTGAGTTTTGGGTGGGCAGTCTTTGTTTTCTGTTTCTATGTTGGTTTTGGGTTGCCTGGTATGGCTCTCAATTAGAGGCAGGTGTTTGACGTTTCCTCTGATTGAGAGTCATATTAAGGTAGGTTGTTCTCACTGTTTGTTTGTGGGTGATTGTCGTCCGTGTCTGTGTCTGCGCACCACACGGGACTGTAGCGTTCGTTTGTAATAGTCTGTTCCTGTTCGTGCGTTCTTCATGTTTTATGTAAGTTCTCTCGTTCAGGTCTGTCTACTTCGTTTTGTTGTTTTGTAAAATTATCAAGTGTTCTTCGTGTGTTTAGTTTCGTCTTGTTAATAAAGTATCATTATGTATTCACAACCCGCTGCACGTTGGTCAAATCACTACTCCTCCTTTTCGGATGAAGAGGAGGAGGAACGCCGTTACAAAGTATTTAAAGGGCCCAGCTTCAAACCAATACCTTACGATTAGGCAACTTGACCTGAAACAACGGACTATGTGTTATTGTACTAGATGGAGTTTCTGCTGCATTGTTTACACTGATCTAACATCAGCAAGCCTGGAGAAAAGGGTAGACATTGCATTGTGAATGAAAGATACAAATGCAAAATCTTACCGTGACAGTCGAGGTTGTCTTCAGTGTTTCTCCACTGTCATGAATTATGTCTCTTTCAGGACCGTGATCGTAATGATGCACATCTATAATTGTTACCACACTGTCACCCACCCTATAATTATGCGCAAGGATTTTGACATTCCCTCTTGAGTCTTACACGCTTGGTGTGCCATTCTATGCAAGTAGTAAGTAAGAAATCATTTTTAACTGACTTGCCTAGTTAAATAAATAAATGATAAATAATAGTTAAATAAATAAAATAGTAATTTTTTTTCACTTGGCCTCCCCATTGTCAAGACAACAGAAAACACAACACAAACCAGAATAGTTCCAGGTCTGGATAAAATAATAGTTGGTTAGGCCAAGTACCTGACGTCCATATCCTAAAAAAAGACTTGGTTACACCATCATGGGGTGTTCTCACAGCAGACTTGGGAGAGTATGTGGTGTGTGTGTTGCAGTACTTGTTATCCTTTGATGGTTGACTTCCTCTCAAAGCCTTTTATGTTACTGGTATGATCTAAGAGCTCTGGATGTGTAGATGTCTATGACTGTACTGGGTAACACTTTCTTTGGATAGTCCATCTGTAGGTGCTATACAGACTCAGTAGCATTTCAACTAACCCTAGCCCTAACCATAACCTTTAAGCTACCCCTAATCTTAGCCCTTGCCCTAACCATAAACATAACCCTTACCCTAACCCTTATTCTAAACCTAACCCTAATTAGTCAGTCTCATGAGTCAAACATGTTTTAGCTCCTACTGGCATTTTAACTTAAACTGTTTTTTTTTCCAATGACAGAAATCCAAAACTAAAATGTCTAGATTTATTGATTCCTAAATGTTTCACTTTCACAATTTCCACAGTGTCACGACTTCCGCCGAAGTCGGTCCCTCTCCTTGTTCGTGCGGCGTTCGGCGGTCGACGTCACCGGCCTTCTGGCCATCGCCGATCAACTTTTCATTTTCCATTTGTTTTGTCTTTGTTTTACACAACTGGTTTCAATTCCCCAATTACATGTTCATTATTTAACCCTCTGTTTTCCCCATGGTTTTTGTGCGTGATTGTTTTATGTATGTTCGGTCCGTTACTGTGGGCTCGGTATTACGACATGTTATTGGAATATTTGAGTAAAGTTACTTGTGTTACTCATCTCTGCTGTCCTGCGCCTGACTCCTCTGCACCAGCTACACCCAGACCATTACAGAATCACGCACCACAAAAATGGAGTCCAGCAGCATGCGACCATGTTGCAACGTCTCGGCATCGCCATGGATCGCGTGCTGCAGACGATGGACCGATGGGAGAGAGGAGGAGTTCTTCCAGCGCCTCCACCGGCACCACTACATCAGGCACCACTGTTCACCCGTCCTTCACCCGGTCCCAGTGGGATTCGGCTCACGCTCCCATGATGGGAGGGCTGCCGGATGCCAGGGGTTCCTACTCCAGCTGGAACTCTACCTGGCGACCGTTCACCTGGCTCCTTCGGGACGTGAGAGCGTCTCCGCCCTCGTCTCCTGTCTCTCAGGGAAAGCCCTGGAGTGGGCCAACGCCATATGGGGGGAAGGAGAAGCGGTGTTGGACCATTACGCGGAGTTCACCCGGCGCTTTCGGGCAGTTTTTGACCACCTGCCTGAGGGTAGAGTGGCGGGTGAACATCTGTTCCACCTGAGGCAGGGGACGAGGCGCGCACAGGAGTTCCCCTTGGACTTCCGGACCCTGGCCGCCAGCACGGGATGGAACGGCAGGGCCCTGATCGATTACTACCGATGCAGTCTGCGCGAGGACGTCCGTCGGGAGTTGGCCTGCAGGGACACCACTCTCAGGTTTGACCAGCTGGTGGACCTGTCCATCCGGCTGGATAACCTACTGGTTATCCGCGGACGTCCGGATCGGGGCTTGTCAGTTCCATCCCCCAGCACCACCGCTCCAACGCCCATGGAGCTGGGAGGTGCTGCACTTAGGGCGACTGGAGGAGGGGCCGTTCCCTGTACCATATGTGGCCGCAGAGGGCACACTGCTGGTCGGTGCTGGGGAGGTTCCTCTGGGAGTCGAGGCAGCAGGCAGGGCACTCTTGTGTCACCCCAGGTGAGTCGGCACCAGGCTCACTCAGAGCCCCCTGTTGCTCACATGTTTTTGATTATACATTTTCCTGAGTTTTCCCCGCATTCTCAGCATAAGGCGCTTGTAGATTTAGGCGCAGCTGGGAATTTTATTGACAGAGCATTTGCCCATAGTTTAGGGATCCCCATTGTTCCTGTGGATATGCCCTTCCCTGTGCACGCCCTAGATCGTCGACCATCAGGGTCAGGGATAATTAGGGAGGCCACCGCTCCACTGGGCATGGTTACACAGGAGGGTCACAAGGAGACAATTGGTCTTTACCTTATTGATTCTCCTGCATTTCCCGTGGTGCTGGGCCTACCCTGGTTGGCCTGTCATGACCCCACTATTTCGTGGAAACAGAGGGCTCTCAAGGGGTTGTTACGAAAGTGCTCGGGGAGGTATTTAGGGGTTTCCGTCAGTGCTACTATGGTGGAAAGTCCAGACCAGGTCTCCACCGTGCGCATTCCCTCTGAATATGCCGATTTGGCCCTCACCTTCTGTAAGAAGAGGGCGACTCGATTACCACCCCATCGACGTAGGGATTGTGCAATAAATCTCCTGGTAGACACAGCACTTCCCAGGAGTCATGTGTATCCCCTGTCACAGGAGGAGACGGCGGCTATGGAAACATATGTCTCCGAATCCCTGGGGCAGGGGTACATTCGGCCCTCCACTTCACCTGCCTCCTCGAGTTTCATTTTTGTGAAGAAGAAGGATGGAGGTCTGCGCCTGTGCATTGACTATCGAGGTACCAAGCAAATCACTGTGAGGTACAGCTACCCGCTGCCTCTCATAGCCAGTGCAATAGAGTCAATGCACAGGGTGCACTTCTTCACAAAATTGGATCTCAGGAGCGCTTACAACCTGGTGCGTATCCGGGAGGAGGACGAGTGGAAGACGGCATTTAGTACCACCTCAGGGCAATATGAGTACCTTGTCATGCCGTACGGGTTGATGAATGCTCCATCAGTCTTCCAGGCCTTTGTAGACGAGATTTTCCGGGACCTGCATGGGCAGGGTGTAGTGGTGTATATCGACGACATTGTGATATACTCCTCTACACGCGCTGAGCATGTGTCCCTGGTGCGCAGGGTGCTTGGTCGACTGTTGGAGCATGACCTGTACGTCAAGGCTGAGAAATGTCTGTTCTTCCAACAGTCCGTCTCCTTCCTAGGGTACCGCATTTCCACTTCAGGGGTGGAGATGGAGAGTGACCGCATTTCAGCCGTTCGTAATTGGCTGAAAGGTAAAGGAAGTGCAGCGGTTTCTAGGGTTTGCCAACTACTACCCGAGGTTTATCCGGGGCGTTGGTCAGGTAGCAGCTCCCATTACCTCACTGCTGAAGGGGGGACCGGTGCGACTACAGTGGTCGGCTGAGGCGGACAGGGCTTTTGGTCACCTGAGGGCTCTGTTTACCTCGGCTCCTGTGCTGGCTCATCCGGATCCCTCTTTGGCGTTCATAGTGGAGGTGGACACGTCCGAGGCTGGGATAGGAGCCGTGCTCTCTCAGCGCTCAGGTACGCCACCAAACTATGATGTGGGGGTACGGGAGCTGTTGGCTGTTGTCAAGGCTCTGAAGGCGTGGAGACATTGGCTTGAGGGGGCTAAACACCCTTTTCTCATCTGGACTGACCACCACAATCTGGAGTACATCCGGGCGGCGAGGAGACTGAACCCTCGCCAGGCAAGGTGGGCCATATTCTTTACCCGTTTTGTATTCACCCTGTCCTACAGGCCAGGTTCCCAGAACGCTAAGGCAGACACACTGTCCCGGATGTATGACACAGAGGAGCGGTCCATAGATCACACTCCCATACTTCCGGCCTCTTGCCTGGTGGCACCGGTAGTGTAGGAGCTGGACGTGGACATCGAACGGGCGTTACGTACAGAACCCACTCCCCTCCAGTGTCCAGCTGGCGTCTGTACGTTACGTCTGCTGTCCGTGACTGTTTGATCTATTGGGCCCACACGTCATCCTCCTTTGGTCATCCTGGCATCGGTCGGACAGTGCGCTGTCTTAGTGGGAAGTACTGGTGGTCCACCTTGGCCAAGGATGTGAGGGTTTATGTTTCCTCCTGCTCGGTGTGCGCCCAGTGCAAGGCCCCTAGGCATCTGCCCAGAGGGAAGTTACAGCCCTTACCCGTTCCACAACGGCCGTGGTCGCACTTATCGGTGGATTTCCTCATGGATCTTCCTCCCTCACAGGGTAACACCACGGTCCTGGTCGTTGTGGATCGGTTCTCTAAGTCCTGCCATCTCCTTCCTTTGCTCGGTCTCCCTACGGCTCTACAGACTGCGGAGGCCCTGTTTACACACGTCTTCCAGCACTACAGGGTGCCTGAGGATATAGTGTCTGATCGAGGTCCCCAGTTCACGTCAAGGGTCTGGAGGGTGTTCATGGAACGTCTGGGGGTCTCGGTCAGCCTTACCTCGGGTTTTCTCCCCGAGATTAACGGGCAGGTGGAGAGAGTAAACCAGGATGTGGGTAGGTTTCTGCAGTCTTATTGCCAATACCGGCCGGGGGAGTGGGCGACGTTCATCCCCTGGGCAGAGATGGCCCAAAACTCGCTCCGCCACTCCTCCACTAACCTCTCCCCCTTCCAGTGCGTACTGGGGTATCAGCCGGTTCTGGCACTTTGGCATCAGAGCCAGATCGAGGCTCTTGCGGTGGACAAATGGTTTAAGCGCTCGGAGGAGACTTGGGACGCCGCTCATGTGCACCTGCAATGGGCCGTGAGGCGTCAAAAGGCGAGCGCCGACTGCCACCGCAGTGAGGCCGGGTCTGGACCGGGTCTGTCTCTCGACCCGAAACCTGCCCCTCCGCCTGCCCTGCCGGAAGTTGGGCCCGCGGTTTGTGGGGCCATTCAAAGTTCTGAGGAGACTGAACGAGGTTTGCTACAGGTTACAGCTTCCCCCAGATTACCGTATTAACCCCTCGTTCCATGTGTCTCTCCTCAGGCCGGTGGTGGCTGGTCCACTCCAGGAGTCTGAGGTGCGGGAGGTTCCTCTGCCTCCTCTGGACATTGAGGGGGCCCCGGCGTATGTTGTTCGAGCCATACTGGACTCGAGCCGTTGGGCGAGGGGCCTTCAGTACCTCGTAGAGTGGGAAGGGTACGGTCCGGAGGAGAGATGCTGGGTGCCGGTGGAGGACGTTTTGGACCCTTCATTGCTGCGGGAGTTCCACCGTCTCCACCCAGATCGCCCTGCGCCTCGTCCTCCGGGTCGTCCCCGAGGTCGGTGTCGACGCGCGGCTCATCAGGGGGGTACTGTCACGACTTCCCTCTCTTTGTTCGGGCGGCGTTCGGCAGTCGACGTCACCGGCCTTCTAGCCATCGCCGATCAACTTTTCATTTTCCATTTGTTTTGTCTTTGTTTTACACAACTGGTTTCAATTCCCCAATTACATGTTCATTATTTAACCCTCTGTTTTCCCCATGGTTTTTGTGCGTGATTTATGTATGTTCGGTCCGTTACTGTGGGCTCGGTATTACGACATGTTATTGGAATATTTGAGTAAAGTTACTTGTGTTACTCATCTCTGCTGTCCTGCGCCTGACTCCTCTGCACCAGCTACACCCAGACCATTACACACAGTGTCAATTTACAGCTCATAAGTAGAGGATAGGCCTAAACTAAATATTTATTTCTATGAACATATTGTGAATTGTGGTGGCTTAGTTACTTAGTGTCTTTTTTTAGCTCCTAAAGTTGCTTAGTATATTTTGGCTCAAATTTAAACTCTACCGTTTAGCATACATACATCTATTTCTTGACCCAATATACACTGAATATACAAAACATTAACCTCTCTGGGATATGTGGGACGGTAGTGTCCCAACTGGCCAACATCCAGTGAAAATGCAGAGCGCCAAATTCAAATACAACCAGACAGATGAGTAGACTGGTCTTGTAGCTTATTCCACTGGAGGCGCCAGCATTGGTTATTGTTGATGCAACAACAGATGTTGTTGGATCAGCTGCCGTTGTTGTGGGGGCGGCTGTGGTTGTTGTGGTGGCTGTGGTAGTTGCTGCAACTGTGGTGGTTGCGGCAGTTGTAGTTCCTGTAACACCACAGAAGTTAACTCATAAAAATGTACCCAATATAGAGAGCCATGTGTCGATGTTGAGAGTGACGAAAATGACAAGGACAGCAATGATGGCTTAACTTACTTCCATTAATGGAGTTTGTCTCAATGTTGAGGAAGGTCTTCGCCTGAGACAGAGAGTCAATCAATCTCCGCACTACACTCGTTACATTGGGAACCGCTGTCTGGTTCTTGAAAATAAGGGTCATGTTGACAAGAATTGAGCCACTCCTGTAAACAAAGAAATATATAAAGATTAACTTTCTATTTCCAGGTCAGATCTTAAACTGTTGTTTCCAAGAAAGTATTAAGAAAGCAAGACCTTGTATGTAATGTATAGTAATTATTTTTTATTCGTTTTCTTAACATACTATTCAAACTATCACTGTTATTTTGAGATAATTCTATTTGAATGGAGACATTCATAGACTTACAGAAAACAGTTAACTTTTACTTACGTGAACTGAATAATCCTACACCTTAGGTATGTTAAAGGGTAAATTATTTTGTAACCATGATTCACCTGTGAAAAAAGATAATGATTATCAATCATTTAAATCAATCATTTCAGCATTGACACAATGTTAGTGACACAATGTTGTTCAAAGATGAGCTGATTACCTCTGTGGTAACATTTGCTGCCAGTTCCTGATATGCTGCTATGGAAGAATCAGTATAGTCACTTTGGAATGTCCGGTTCATTCTGAATCCTAATCGCATTGACCCCTCATTCGCTGTCGGTGCCGCTGTTGAGTTAGTAGTTGTGGTTGTGGTGGCTGTGGTGGTTGTGGGAGCAATTTTGGTTGTCATTCATGCAGTGGTGGTTGTGACATCAGCTGTGGTTGTGGTGGCAGCAGCTGTGGTTGTTGTGGGAGAAACTGTGGTTGTTGTGACTCCATTTGTGGTTGTGGTGGCAGCAGCTGTGGTGGTTGTGGGAGAAACTGTGGTTGTTGTGACTCCATTTGTGGTTGTAGTTGGAAAATCTGTGGTTGACATGGCAGCAGCTGTGGTTGTAGTAGGAGCAGTAGTGGTTGTGGTGGCGGCTGCTGTGATTGTGGTGGTGGCTGCTGTGGTTGTTGTTGGTGTAGCTGTGGTTGCCGTCAAAGCAGCTGTTGTTGTTGTGACCGCAACTGTGGTAGTCGTTATGCCAGCTGTGGTGGTTGTGGCGTCAGCTGTGGTTGTTGTAGGGGCATTAGTTGTTAGACTTTGGACATTCCCTGATGCTGTTGCAAATTAAAAAGCATAGATTTTAGAATACCTTTAAGAATTTCGAAATGATCTACAATGTAAAGACTAGACAATGAACTTACCAATAATCAGAAGGACTGTGAGAATTTTTCCGTTCATCTTTGAAACAGTTTTTTTTGTCTGTAGTCAGAGAGATGGGCACACATGATTAATGTGAAGGTAAAAGACAAATAATTACAAACATTACATTTGTATATTACAAATGTAATATAAACTGCAATATTGTGGAAGGGGATCACTAATAGTAAATTCACATTTACCATAACACATGCACAGCAGAGCAAAAACATGAATATGATTCACTATAATTACCCACCATCAACCATAAAACACATGTAGTAAGTCTGCAACTATAGCCTAGAATTCCTCTATCAGGACAAAGCACACTAGGTTTAACAAGATTATTCAGGACCAAGGGGTCAGAAAGATAAACGAAGGTTTAACAAATTCTGATCTGGCTCTTGGTAACTGGAATAAGAATTTCACTAGAGATTATGTGAGATGATAAACTCCATGGCTGAACGAGGTCAAGGAACAGCGGTATAGAGGAAGTTTACCAGTTATAGCGCTGTCAATTAACATATACAAATGTTTCTTCCAAAAGTTCCCTTTTACAAATACACATCTTTTTTTATTATGATCAGAGTTGTGTGTAACACAATAACTGAAAACCACACTTTTCACAATTATATTGTGATGTTTTAGCTGAAATCCTCAGTATTCAGTAATGGTGCACCTCCAATGCTCCGGCATTGCTACAGCCTTTATAGTTGATTAAATAACAACCTCGATGACATCATTATGATGGTTGAGATGTAAAAGAAAATGTGTGCTTACGTCACCTTGTAGAAAAGGGCGTGTCCTGTACTCATCTTTTGAAAAAGAATGAATGAGGCCTCTCCCATATTATGAATGACCCTAATCTAGCAGTACATAGAGACACGTACCAGGGGTGTAATCATTACTACAAATAGTTACAAAATGTTCTGTTTTACAACTAAAACTATTGTTTCTATTGGACAGATTCAGGTATGTCCCTCCCTGTTTGCTGAACTTGCCCAATAGAAACGCTATTGTAATGATCACACCCCTGGACCTGTTTAATGTATCAATTGAAATTGATTGCAACACATCATGTAAATTAATCTATTACATAATCATTGTGATAAATACATTTTGTTTTCATCAAGCTGATTTTCCAGAGGAAAGCCAAAACCACAAACGTACAAGGTTATTTTTCCAATGACACACACCCATATGTATGCGCATACGCACACAACCATTGATGACACACAGAATATGCACGTCTACAAACCACTTCTTTGATAAAGTAAATAAAGGATATTATTATGCCAATGATAATGATCTAAGAATAGCTGTATTACATAATCTTCAGAAAGTATTCACACTCCTTCACCTTTTTCCACATTTTGTTGTGTTACAGCCAGAATTTAAAATGGATTACATTGAGATTTTGTGTCACTGGCCAACACATAATACCCCATAATTCCAAAGTGGAATTATGTTTTTAGAATTTTTTTATTTTTTTAAAGCTGAAATGTCTTGAGTCAATAAGTATTCAACCCAGTTGATATGGCGAGCCTAAATAAATGCAGGAGTAAAAATGTACTTAAAAAGTCACATAATAAATTGCATGGACTGGCTTTGTGTGCAATAATAGTGTTCACCATAAAGACTACCTCATCTCTGGACCCCACACATAGGGATCTTACAGATAAATTGTCAGTCGAGCAGTGAATTTCAAACATATGCTGAACAAAAATATGAACGTAACATGTAAAGTGTTGGCCCCATGTGAGGTAAAATAGAAGATCCTAAAATCCCAGAAATGTTCCATACGCGCAAAAAGCGTATTTCTCTCAAATTGTATTGCTGGAAACTGAAAATGTCCCAGTTCTTCCGTAGCCTGCATACTCACCAGACATGTCACCCATTGTGCATGTTTGGATGCTCTGGATTGACGTGTACAACAGCATGTTCCAGTTGCCGCCAAAATCCAGCAACTTCACACAGCCATTGAAGAGGGACAACATTCCACAGGCCACAATCAACAGCCTGATAAACTCTATGCAAAGGAGATGTGTTGCACTGCATGAGGCAAATGGTGGTCACATCAAATCCTGGCTGGTTTTCTGATCCACGCACCTAATGTTTTTTTTTAAAGGTATCTGTTATCAACAGATCCATATCTGTATTCCCAGTCATGTGAAATCCATTGATTAGGGCCTAATGCATTTATTTCAATGGACTGATTTCCTGATATGAACTGTAATTCAGTAAAATCTTTGAAATTGTTGTATGTTGCGTTCATATTTTTGTTCGGTGTACATTAGAAATCCAATACAGAAAATAAATAGAAACTACATAATTAATTTTTCTTCATTTATTTGAAGTACTCAAAGCATTGTTGTGTAATACTGAATTAAAGTGCATGATACCACACAATATAATGTTGAGTTATAATAAATGAGTTATTGCTTCGACTATAAGGATTATTACTTACAGGTTAAAAGAGGACAGAGTAGCAGCAGTTGTTTTAGAAGATCATCCAGCTATTTCATGTTCTCTATAGGAATCTTTACTGTCTTCAAAAGGAGTATTATTTTATGATATATTTAAGCAATAAGGCCTGAGGTGTGGTAAATGGCCAATATACCATGGCTAAGGGTTGTTCTTAGGCACGCAGAGTGCCTGGATACAGCCGTTAGCTTTGGTATATTGGCCATATACCACAAACCCCAGAGGTGCCTTAATGCTATTATAAACCGGTTACCAATGTAATTAGACCAGTAAAATAAAATAGTCAGACCCATGGTATATGGTCTGATATACTACGGCTTTCAGCCAATCAGCATACAGGGTTCGAATCACCCGGTTTATAAAAAAATTATATAGGATTTGGTTTGTGTATGTTGAGGTATGCCATCAAGATGATGATTAGTCTACCATGAGTGAAGCAGATATGACATCACAGCCAGGCAGATTGTGAGAATACTTTTCTTGAAGGCAGCAGCTGTGGTTGTTGCTGCAGTAACAATGGATGTTGTGGTGGCAGCTGTGTTTTTTTTTAGGAGCAACTGTAGTTGTAGTTGGAGCAGCTGTGGTTGTGGGGGCAGCAACTGTGGTTGTGGTGGTGGCAGTTGCTGTCATGGCAGCAGCTGTGGTTGTTGTGTGAGCATTAGTTGTTGTGCTTTGGGAATTCCCTGATGCTGTTGTAAATTAAATCATCGATTTTAGAACATATTTTTGCAATTTCAAATGATTTACAATTTAATGACTAGTGGATCAATTTACAATAATCAGAAGGACCATGATAATTGTTGCATTCATCTTCAAACCATTTTCTTCTTATTATATAATCACAGAGTAAGGGTGAAGTCATTATATAGGACAACATGATTCATAAGGTAAAAGACAAATAATGACAAACCGATTGACCATGACAAACTAAATATAGAAGATCACTAGAGTAACTGCCCATCACTCGTTTTTTCTAGTATTGCACAAAGTTCGGGCTCTAAAATTTTCACTTTTCAAACAAAGCCACCCACAACTGCTTTGTCTTAGTATTAATCTATTGTTAATCTATTGTTGAATTAAACAAATATTCAAAATATGATTTGTTTCTCAATAAATTAAAAACACACTTACCTCCTCCGAAGAAAATGGGTTATGGATGTAGGATTATCAGGTTACAACTTAAAAGTGCTGGCAGTTCAGCAATGCTCTTCAATTGTGATGCTGTAAAATAAATCATTTTAGTAGCTGAGTATATTCTTCCAACGGTGTACCTCCAAACGTCTCCTAAGATTCTGAATTGCCACAGCTTTTATAGTTTAAAGAACACCCTTGATAACGTCATTAATGACAAAGGCTGAGATGTAAAGGAAACCTTGGTTTTGAGTAGAGGGTGTGCCCTATACTCCCCATCTGCTGAAAATAGAATAACGTCTCTCTCCAATTAAGGCTGAGCTCAGCAGGTGGGGCACTTTTATGCCCATTTATGTGGCAATTATATTATATATATACTTCTAACCAGTTTTGTTTGTATTTTCAGCTCTTGGATAGATGCAAAGGAATGCAGAATGATTTCATTGTACCTGTCACCTTCCTGACCTTATTTCCTTTGTTTAGTCTTTGTTTAGTTGGTCAGGACGTGAGCTGGGTGGGTGTAGTCTATGTTTTGTGTTTCTATGTTGGGTTTGTTGTTTGGCCTAATATGGTTCTCAATCAGAGGCAGGTGTTTTGCATTGTCTCTGATTGGGAACCATATTAAGGTAGCCTGTTTGCACTGTTGGTTTGTGGGTGATTGTTTTCTGTCTTTGTGTTCTGCACCAGATAGGACTGTTTTCGGTTTTCACATTTTATTGTTTTGTAGCTTGTAGTGTTCACGTTATTATTCTTTATTAAACATGTTGAACACTAGCCGCGCTGCGTTTTGGTCCTCTCCTTCATCCCAGGAAGAAAAACGTTACAGTACCAAAACTATTTGTGGGATATTGTGTGAGTTGTGACGTACAGCAGTTCAGCCACCAGGGGGAGTCTCGTTGAGGCAGTCGTGGCCAAAAGTTGAGATATTATTAATTTATTATTATTAATTTCCACAAAGTTTGCTGCTTCAGTGTCTTTAGATATTTTTATCAGATGTTACAATGGAATATGGAACTGTAATTACAAGCATTTCGTAAGTGTCAAAGGCTTTTATTGACAATTACATGAAGTTGATGCAAAGAGTCAATATTTGCAGTGTTGACCCTTCTTTTTCAAGACCTCTGCAATCCGCCCTGGCATGCTGTCAATTAACTTCTGGGCCACATCCTGACTGATGGCAGCCCATTCTTGCATAATCAATGCTTGGAGTTTGTCAGAATTTGTGGGTTTTTGTTTGTCCACCCTCCTCTTGAGGATTGACCACAAGTTCTCAATGGGATTAAGGTCTGGGGAGGTTCCTGGCCATGGACCAAACATATCAATGTTTTTTTCCCCGAGCCACTTAGTTATCACTTTTGCCTTATGGCAAGGTGCTCCATCATGCTGGAAAAGGCATTGTTCGTCACCAAACTGATCCTGGATGGTTGGGAGAAGTTGCTCTCGGAGGATGTGTTGGTACCATTTTTTATTCATGGCTGTGTTCTTAGGCAAAATTGTGAGTGAGCCCACTCCCTTGGCTGAGAAGCAACCCCACACATGAATGGTCTCAGGATGCTTTACTGTTGGCATGACACAGGACAGATAGTAGTGCTCACCTTGTCTTCTCCGGACAAGCTTTTTTCCGGATGCCCCAAACAATTGGAAAAGGGATTCATCAGAAAAATTACTTTACCCCAGTCCTCAGCAGTCCAATCCCTGTACCTTTTGCAGAATATCAGTCTGTCCCTGATGTTTTTCCTGGAGAGAAGTGGCTTCTTTGCTGCCCTTCTTGACAGCAGGCCATCCTCCAAAAGTCTTCGCCTCACTGTGAGTGCAGATGCACTCACACCTGCCTGCTGCCATTCCTGAGCAAGCTTTGTACTGGTGGTGCCCCGATCCCACAGCTGAATCAACTCTAGGAGATGGTCAGCCTGAGGCTGATGCCGTGCAGGTGTTTGTACACATGCATATACACACACTCTCATTCAAATAAACACATACAAGAACACACACATACATGTAATAGTGCCAGACATGCCCACAAACATATAAAGTAGGCATTACTGTTATGATTTCAGTTGTCCTTGATGTCCTTTGTTTTAAATGTATTATTTTGTTTAAAAAAAATGTGCATCGTTTTTTGCTGTTCTTCTGTCTTTTCCTTTTTTCTCATAAATTCATTCTCTTGGTTGTTGGTGCATTGGGGGGTTCTTGGGGGTGGGGAATGGAATTAATTGTATTTTTTTTTATTCCGGAGGGGGGGAACTGTGAGGGGATCTTGGAGGGTTCGGGTTTCACAAGATTATGATCATGAAAAAGGCAACTATGACATATATTTTATATCACTATCATGCACACGCACCCTCACACAAGGATGGCTCTGTTGCGGAAAGATTGATACATGTTTGATAGTGTCTTGATGCTGTATTGTTTGTCCTTCATGTTCTAATACTATAATGTTACCCCTTCCTTGTTTTTTTTTGTAATAAATAATTACAGTGGGGCAAAAAAGTATTTAGTCAGCCACCAATTGTGCAAGTTCTCCCACTTAAAAAGATGAGAGAGGCCTGTAATTTTCATCATAGGTACACTTCAACTATGACAGACAAAATGAGACAAAAAAATCCAGAAAATCACATTGTAGGATTTTTAATGAATTTATTTGCAAATTATGGTGGAAAATAAGTATTTGGTCACCTACAAACAAGCAAGATTTCTGGCTCTCACAGACCTGTAACTTCTTCTTTAAGAGGCTCCTCTGTCCTCCACTCATTACCTGTATTAATGGCACCTGTTTGAACTTGTTATCAGTATAAAAGACACCTGTCCACAACCTCAAACAGTCATACTCCAAACTCCACTATGGCCAAGACCAAAGAGCTGTCAAAGGACACCAGAAACAAAATTGTAGACCTGCACCAGGCTGGGAAGACTCTGCAATAGAATCTGCAATAGGTAAGCAGCTTGGTTTGAAGAAATCAACTGTGGGAGCAATTATTAGGAAATGGAAGACATACAAGACCACTGATAATCTCCCTCGATCTGGGGCTCCACGCAAGATCTCACCCCGTGGGGTCAAAATGATCACAAGAACGGTGAGCAAAAATCCCAGAACCACACGGGGGGACCTAGTGAATGACCTGCAGAGAGCTGGGACCAAAGTAACAAAGCCTACCATCAGTAACACACTACGCCGCCAGGGACTCAAATCCTGCAGTGCCAGACGTGTCCCCCTGCTTAAGCCAGTACATGTCCAGGCCCGTCTGAAGTTTGCTATAGAGCATTTGGATGATCCAGAAGAAGATTGGGAGAATGTCAGATGGTCAGATGAAACCAAAATATAACTTTTTGGTAAAAACTCAACTCGTCGTGTTTGGAGGACAAAGAATGCTGAGTTGCATCCAAAGAACACCATACCTACTGTGAAGCATGGGGGTGGAAACATCATGCTTTGGGGCTGTTTTTCTGCAAAGGGACCAGGACGACTGATCCGTGTAAAGGAAAGAATGAATGGGGCCATGTATCGTGAGATTTTGAGTGAAAACCTCCTTCCATCAGCAAGGGCATTGAAGATGAAACGTGGCTGGGTCTTTCAGCATGACAATGATCCCAAACACACCGCCCGGGCAACGAAGGAGTGGCTTCGTAAGAAGCATTTCAAGGTCCTGGAGTGGCCTAGCCAGTCTCCAGATCTCAACCCCATAGAAAATCTTTGGAGGGAGTTGAAAGTCCGTGTTGCCCAGCAACAGCCCCAAAACATCACCGCTCTAGAGGAGATCTGCATGGAGGAATGGGCCAAAATACCAGCAACAGTGTGTGAAAACCTTGTGAAGACTTACAGAAAACGTTTGACCTCTGTCATTGCCAACAAAGGGTATATAACAAAGTATTGAGATTAACTTTTGTTATTGACCAAATACTTATTTTCCACCATAATTTGCAAATAAATTCATAAAAAATCCTACAATGTGATTTTCAGGATTTTTTTTCTCATTTTGTCTGTCATAGTTGAAGTGTACCTATGATGAAAATTACAGGCCTCTCTCATCTTTTTAAGTGGGAGAACTTGCACAATTGGTGGCTGACTAAATACTTTTTTGCCCCACTGTATATATATTTTTTTAACTCTAGGAGACGGTCCTGGCGCTTGCTGGACTTTCTTGGGCTCCTTGAAGCCTTCTTCACAACAATTGAACCGCTCTCCTTGAAGTTCTTAATGGATGATTTAGGTGCAGTCTTACTGGCAGCAATATCCTTGCCTGTGAAGCCCTTTTTGTGCAAAGCAATGATGACGGCACGCGTTTCCTTGCAGGTAACCATGGTTGACAGAGGAAGAACAATGATTCCAAGCACCACCCTCCTTTTGAAGCTTCCAGTCTGTTATTCAAACTCAATCAGCATGACAGAATGATCTCCAGCCTTGTCCTCGTCAACACTCGCACCTGTGTTAATGAGAGAATCACTGACATGATGTCAGC
Organism: Salvelinus alpinus; assembly: GCF_045679555.1. NCBI lineage: Eukaryota > Metazoa > Chordata > Actinopteri > Salmoniformes > Salmonidae > Salvelinus > Salvelinus alpinus. The sequence continues at coordinate 4,415,620 of NC_092124.1, read as the reverse complement.
TGGTCCTTTTGTGGCAGGGCTGAAATGCAGTGGATATGTTTTTTGGGGATTCAGTTCATTTGCATGGCAAAGAGGGACTTTGAAATTAATTGCAATTCACCTGATCACTCTTCATAACATTCTGGAGTATATACAAATTGCCATCATACAAACTGAGGCAGCAGACTTTTGGCCACGACTGTACATCACGAGGCGATGGCTTCATCTGCTGGACGTGCCAGGTCTCGATGGGCTCTCCGGCCAGGACTAATTGGGGCTGATTGGGGATTGGTGAGTAATCAAGGGCTGATTGCTCACCGGCTGTACAAGTCCCATAAAGCTGCCAGAAGGGCAGCACACAGGGAGAGTGGGGGAAGAAAGGATTCCCGTATGGTTGTGGATGGTTGCAGAGGTAACAGGAGTGAGGTCAGTTTTTGATCCCCACAGGATACAGCAAGACCCGCTCCGGGGTACTCAGAAGACAGTATCCCGGAGAGGGTCTCTTGGGGGAGACTTGTTCTTTTCTTTTGAACTATTATTTAAATAAACACCTTTGAAACTGAGCTAATCCTACTCTGTCCGTGTCTGATCTGTGTCAACGTTTTGACCCAACCCCCTGGTCTGCCTCAGAGTATACAGTGCAGTATGTTCAGAATTTGCTTTGAGAACAAACTTGCTGTATGTCATCTAACCATATTCATTGGTCGCGTACACAGTTTTGCAGATGTTATAGTGGGGTGTGGTGAAATTCTTATATTTTACTAGCTTCTACCAATGCAGTAAAATATCAAACAAGTACACAAACAATCTAAATAAATGTCTGCACGAATCCAACTAACAATCCAAATAGCACTGTAGCAATATTCCAAATGCAATCTATACGTATATACACCAGATGAATTGATTCTAGATATACTATGAATGATATGCAGCAGTAGATATATTAGAGTGAGCTGTCAAGAGTCAAGAGTCCAGTATATAAATATGTGATGTGTATAAACAGTGTAACTAAAATGTACAGTAGTAGAAATATTAGCATGATCTTAGCATGATCTATGTTGAGAATAGAGTATTTACAATACACAGTACAAAACCCCATAGCGGGAATAGATAGAATTTCAGGAAATTCTGTATATGTATGTATATATGTGAATGGTGTATATAGACAGCATGGACAGTATATGCATAGAAAAAGTGCATATAGGTAGTTATATAGGATCAGCCATGACTAGAATACAGTATATAAAGTGCGTAAAACAGTATGCAAACATTATTAAAGTGACCAGTGTTCAATGACTCTATGTACATAGGGCAGCAGTCTGATGGCCTGGAGATAAACAGCCTCTATCAGTCTCTCGGTCCCAGCTTTGATGCGCCTGTACTCTTTCCGTCTTTTAGATGGTAGCAGGGTGAACAGGCCGTGGCTCGGGTGGATGGAGTCCTTGATTATCTTCTTGGCCTTCCTGTGACACCAGGTGCTGAAGATGTCCTGGAGGGCAGGCAGTGCACCTCCGAGGATGCGCTTGGCTGACTACATCACCCTCTGGGGAGTCCTGCGTTTGTGGAAGGTGCAAATGCCGTACCAGGCGGTGATACAGCCCAACTGGATGCTCTCAAGGGTGCATCTGTATGTCATACCTGTAACTCTATGTACATAGAACAGCAGTCTTTAAGGTGCAGGGTAGAGTACTGGGTGGTAGCCGGCTAGTGAGTGTCGAAGGTTCATCAAGGCAGGATACCGGGCGGAGGCCGGCCAGTGATGACAGGTGAAACGTCTGATGGCCTGGAGATAAACGGCTTCTATCATTCTCTCAGTCCCAGCTTTGATGCACCTGTAATGTCTCCGTCTTCTAGATGGTAGCGGGGTGAACAGGACGTGGCTCGGGTGGCTGATGTACTTGATGATCTTCTTGGCCTTCCTGTGACACCGGGTGCTGTAAATGTCCTGAAGGGCAGGTAGTGTGCACCCAATGATGCGTTAGGCTGACCCCACCACTCTCTGGAGAGCCCTGCAGTTGCGGGTGGTGCAGTTGCCGTGCCAGGCAGTGATACAGTCCAACAGAGTGCTCTCAATGGTGCATCTGTATAGGTTTGTGAGGGTCTCAGGGGCCAAGCCAAACTTCTTCAGGCTCCTGAGGTTGAAGAGGGGATGTTGCTCCTTTTTCGCCATGCTGTCGGTGTGAAAGGACCATTTCAGGTCCTCAGTGATTTGCACGCCGAGGAACTTGAAGCTTTTGACCCTCTCCACCGCTGCCCCATCGATGTGGATGGGGGTGTGCTCTCTGCTGTCTCCTCGTTCTTTTCCGCTCATTCGTTTGGTTGATGTTAAGGTAGAGGTTATTTTCCTGGCACCACTCTGCCAGGGCCCTCACCTCTTCCCTGTAGGGACTCATCGTTGTTGGTAAACAGGCCTACCACTGTTGTGACATCAGCAATTTGATGATTAAATTAGAGACGTGCAAGGCCACACAGTCATGAATGAACAGGGAGTACAGAAGGGGCAGAGCACGCACCCCTGTGGGGCCCCCCGTGTTGAGGATCAGCGTCGTGGTGGGATTGTTGACTACCTTCACCACTTAAGGTCAGCCAGCAGGAAGTCTAGGACCCAGTTGCAATGGGAGGGGTTCAGACCCAGGGTAGTTGTGTTAGAAGGTGGGATTGAAATTGATTTAATTGTAATTTCTTTGTCAACGATCACACAAAATACTCGGTAATGTAAAACTGGAAGAAACATTTTTTTTTTACAAATGTTAGAATTTATGAAACATTAAACACTAATATATCTTGATTACATACTGTAGGTATTCAACCCCCTGAGTCATACAAGATGGAACCACGTTTAGCAGCGATTACAGCTGTGAGTCTTTCTGAGTATGTCTAACAGCTTTGCACATCTAGATTGTACAATATTTGTTCCTTTCTTCCAATTCCTCATACATAAATTGTTTGATGATCATTTCTAGACAGCCATTTTCAATTATTATACCTTCACAATGACAATGTTTCCCCCCCCCCCCCCCATTTACCATTAGGGTTCCCTTCTTTGTGAGGCATTGGAAAACCTCCCCGGTCTCTGAGGGACCTTACAAATAATTGTATGTGTGGGGTACAGAGATGACATAGTCATTCGAAAATAATTTTAAACACTATTGCAGAGTGAGTCCATGTAACTTATTTTGTGACTTGTGTTACAGGTTTTATTTTTTACATTTATATTTCGAGGTAGCACATTAGCACGTAGAGTTGCACCAATTGGAATAGAAACACCATAATATTAATCAAATTAATTAAGGGAAATTTCTTAAAATCAGTCCCATATACTATGTTCTTACAAAAAAAGGTTTTAAATTCTCTAGTAAAGCCACTTAAATAATGCCATAGAATTCTGCAGCACCCTGCAAGTTGTGCTGCAGTAAGCTTTTTGCATTGCCATGAGGTGACTTAGACAGCTGCTCCACTGGGGAGGCCCCATCCACAAAGTATCAAAATACAGAGAGGTGTTGGTAAAGGTATATTGTCCTGCTAATAGCCCATAATGGGCTATTATAATACTGTACATGGTGTCCAGGTCAGGATAACCAAAACATTTCTTTATTAAAGACAATCAGAAAGAATGTAGTACTTGATCCAAAGCCATGAATGAGTGAGTCACTCAGCTTTATGTAGGTGCCGCTATATGACTGTGCCATCAACTTGATAATATATAACGATATTTCGGAGGTTATTTCGTTTTCAATAAAATGAAAGTGAGCGATTGTAATCTGAATAAAGGCAAAAATAATATTTGTAAAGGCCAAGACATTTATTTCTGTTTTTAGAGGGAGAGAAACGCTGGGCCAATTGTGCGCCGCCCTATGGGACTCACAATCACGGTCGGATGTGATACATAATAATAAGAACAATAATACTGAACTAAAAACCTAACTTAGAAATACATTTAACGATAGAATTCTCCACCTACACTCCATCTAGGCAAGTCTATTGTCCACCTACCTGCTAAAACAGCGGGAATGTTTCACTAGTCAGCGCCATTATTAGTGCAATGCCCCTTAAAGTGTTGCTCTGTGCTACACAGTGTGGCGGGGTAGGGGTCCACAAAGTACATTTTCCCGAAGCTAATCACTGAATGGCCTACTACAAGAATATGGTCAGGTTGATACACCGTATTGCAAGGGCAAGTACAATGGGCAATTGGGAAAATGAAGTCTGCAGCGTGGGTTGCAAGATAGATACACACACACACACACACACACACACACACACACACACACACACACACACACACACACACACACACACACACACACACACACACACACACACACACACACACACACACACACACACACACACACACACACACACACACACACACACACACACACACACTTAACTAATTTGTTGTATTGTATTTATTATGGATCCCTGTTAGACAGCAGTTACTTTTCTTTGGGTCCAGCAAAACTAAGGCAGTTATACAATTTTAGAAACATTACAATTGATTCACAATTCACAGTGTCTTCAGGCCTCTACTCTACTACCACCCATCTACAACACAAAATCCTTGTGTACGTGTGTGTACAGTGGGTATGTTATTGTGTGTGTGCATGTCTCTTCACAGTTCCCGCTGTTCCATAAGGTATTTTTTTTAATCTGTTTTTTAAATCTAATTTTACTGCTTGCCTGAGTTTCTTGATGTGGAATATAGTTCCATGTAGTCATGCTCTATGTACTACTGTGCGCCTTCCATAGTCTGTTCTGTTTAGGTTAGTGTGTAGTCAAGGCTTTGTCATTCAAATTATATTGTGCCCATTTTTTCAGATCTGCCAACCTGCTCGGTGGCTGACAGGTAACCGTCTTTCCACCAAACTGTTCCAGGCCTGGAGTTTTACGCTGGAACTTCCAGAGGCTTGTAGACCTGAGGCAGTGTGACGTGGTCCAAGTAATTATCAAACACACGTATATGTAACAGTATAACTTTACGTCCGTCCCCTCGCCCATACCCGGGCTCGAACCAGGGACCCTTTGCACACATCAACAACTGACACCCACGAAGCATCGTTACCCATCGCTCCACAAAGGCCGCAGCCCTTGCAGGGCAAGGAACCACTACTTCAAGGTTTCAGAGTAAGTGACATCACCAACTGAAAGGCTGCTAGCGCTCACCACCGCTACCTAGCTAGCCATTTCACATCGGTTACATTCACCCCCCTTTCGACCTCCTCCTTTTCCGCAGCAACCAGTGATCCGGGTCAACAGCATCAATGTAACAGTACAACTTTATGGCGTCCCCTCGCCCCGACCCGGGCGCGAACCAGGGACCCTCTGCAAACATCAACACCAGTCACCCACGAAGCATCGTTACCCATTGCTCCACAAAGGCCACGGCCCTTGCAGAGCAAGGGGAACCACTACTTCAAGGTTTCAGAGTACGTGACGTCACCGACTGAAAGTCTGCTAGCACGCACCACCGCTACCTAGCTAGCCATTTCACATCGGTTACATATACATACTCACTCAATCACTCACTCTGTTTTGTTGTATAATTATTTTAAGAAAATTGTTCCTTTTAGATCTGACACCCCTATTAGCTCAACCACAGTCTTCACAGCTGCAGTCGTCTGCCCCTGCATCTGCTACACCGGCGATACAGGTAATTATCACATGCATGTATACACACATGCGCACTCTCCCTCAATTGGGGCTCTATTCAATCACGTCCGCTTTAGCCGACATCCACAGAGTGGTTGTTCTGGTGGTGTCTGAGGTGGGACTGTTAGAGCTGTGAAATCCACAAGCGGCTCCTGGCATTATACTGTATCTAAAGCGGACATTGCCATTGGCTGCACGGAGTCGCATTAACAGAAATCCCATGCAGCCCTGTTTACAAATTAGAACCCTGCAATTTGAGATGTAATCTACTCCTCGATTAGGCTGATAGAAATCCTCATTATTTAGTTGAATGATTTTGAATTTGAGCTGCATTATTTCTATATAACAATATAACTATATCTATATAACTATTTCACAGTTATTTGATCCTTTAGATTTGGCACTTAACTATCTCCATATATACTTCCAGTCATTTTCAGACCAGTCTTGTGAGGCTAGTGGGCATCCTAGAGCAAAACAACCGACATGTACGCGGTCGTGAGCGGAGTCATAATAGTTTGTAGATCAAACTGTTTGGACTCTACAGACGTTTTCGTGTCATGGTCTAACAAACAACACACCAGCTCGGCCACCTTTCACTGCAGATACAGAAGTGCGACATTGGCGGATGCGGTGGATTGGCAGTTTGTTGTAATGGTTCATGATGAATGGATATCAAAACCGTTGGCAAAATTGATGCTCAAAGATGAGAACACCTACTCCCACCCTCATTAATACCATGTGCACAACACTTAAATGACAGAGACAGTTTTACCTCCACTTTATGAGCCCTGTGTTCATCAATTCCTGCAAAAGTGGGTTAAAATGGCTCAGAATCTAAAACATCGAACAAGGTTAAACATTAAGACAATCACTGCAAGCAACGAATTAAAAAGATGAGGTAGTTCTAAGAAATAAGAACAGTTTTGGAATTGATCAAATTAAATTGGATCTATAAAATGTTTGTAGATGCTGGACTTAAACTGTCCAGTGTAAATCTCACTTTTAAAAGTTCATATGTGTAACCTTTATTTAACTAGGGAAGTCAGTTAAGAACACATTTTTTTGACGAATGGAGGTCGGTGGTGGTAATACACCTTATGAAAGTTAGTTGCCAATCGCAATATAAAGTCCAAAGAAGAAAAAGCATGAAAGGAGGAGAGACGACTAGAAACGATTCGGTTGACCGTTTTATGTGTGGATTAATTGTCGGAGTAGAGGACCTTGTGCATTTCAGGTAAAATAACAACTCAATGTTTATATCCCAGGACAAATTAGCTAGCAACAACAAGCTTGCTAAATAGGATAAATTAGCTAACTGCAAGCTAGTTAGCTAAATTGCCATAAATGTTAAATGCTTTTCGACCTGTCCCCAAATTAATATAATTGTTTTGATATTTTAACCTGCGTATCATGATTGCGTTTGCTGTGGGGTGCAAAATCAATTTGTGCACACGCGCGGACGGTTTGAGTACGGTGATTTGTGCCTAAAGCATATATTGGGGAAAAACACTTACAACCCCCCACCTCAAACTTGTATTTCAAACAAACCATTGCTATTTATAGAGGATGATGTCAAGCGGGCCAATCAGAGTCTACTTGGATGAATATCTTTAATGACTGTTAGGCGGAGCGGAACGGGTGAACCCAAGAGCAGACTCAGACACGGAGACGGGGATGAAGTAGCCAAGGCATTTATTGGAACATAAGGGGAAGATGGAGTGCAGGTCAGGGGAAGCTCGGGCGGGTTACTGGAGACCAGTTGCGGAGGCTGAGGCTGGAGCGAGAGGGGTTGAGACAGGGTAAGCAGGTCCGGGGAGGAATCCAAGGGAGTAGTTGAGTGGGGAATATGCTTTAGAAATGTGCATATTGCATTATAGTCAATGGCACACTGTTTATTGTGACCCGTATGAACAGTATAAAACATAATAACAAATCCATCACAGATCAGAGCCGACCATGTCAAACCACACTGCTGTCTCATTCATAGCAATGATGTTGCTCTCCTTTATCTTATTTTGCGGTCTTTACAGGTACTCACTGAAGTTCACTTGTAAACGATTCATTTATACCCGCTGTTTATTTTGAACATGCTTTTATTTGCTGAAATTTGTGCCGATGTCCGGCTATTTAAAGGGACAGGCAGCTATTTGGCGGCTATTTTACGGTATACATAAGTCATTAGCCTATTTGTGACTCATGTTTTTCAATAATTTGTCTTTGCAGCCTGGTATCAGCAGATAAGCTTCAATCCGGTATTTTTCAAAAAGATAGGATCCTTTTGAGGCCCTAACCCTAACTCTAATCCTAGCCTCATGTCCGCTCCCGCCTAAACCCTAGACATAAATATGAATCCAATTCTCCCACTACACGGCAGAAAGGTAGGCCTCTCTTGAAGCCTGACCTAGAGTTTAGGTGCTTTTGAATGAAATCGGTAGAACAGTTGAGGTTAGAAATACAATTCACATATGGGATCATTCAGCAGAGGCTCCCAATGAATGCAAGCCTACACCTGACCAAGTGAAATAAACGATTCACTGTGAAAAGTTCATCCCACAGAGAACAAGGCCTTTCTTCCAGAGAAAAGTGTTACCTAAATACCTTAAATAACCATGACGCTCCTCGTGGACTGCAACTGAGCTCCTGTAGCTAACCGACTTTGCACACAACCTATTGTGACCATGTAGGGATGGGGAAAGGCTATTTAAGTGATATTACCCGAGAAGCTGGTGTTTGGAGGATATATTGGCATGGGTGTTGTTAGGCCCGAGACGAAGTCGAAACCGTGGCAATATATCCTCCAAACACTGGCTTTTAGGGCATTATCACTTTTATGCAACGGGTTACCAACATATACACTATTTCATCCTTCCACAACATATAGTCCCGACACAAATCTAGGGTTGTTAGAGACTCGCCCCAGTCGTTCAGTCTTTTTGTTCAGTATCTATGGACTTGCGTCTCTAGCAATGTATCATTACCATACTGGCTGGCAACGTTCTTATCCCTTGCCTGCTAGCTAGCCAACTATGGCTATTTTACAGTTACATCAAATAGTGCAGCCAGAATAACAGCAAAGCAGATGCATTTACATTTGTTTAAGCTATTTTCTAGTGACATTTATTTGGATACTGTGAACGCTGCGTGTAACAAATCCGGTATCAGGATAATTAAAAAGCAAGGTCTGCTAACTTTCTTTAATTATGTTTAATTAACGCAAACAATGAATGGAAAATGCAATTTTCGTATATACGGGTTCGCTTTATCTCCACGCAGGGTAGAACAGGGAACCGGCAGGAAGTACGTAAACAGCTGTTCTTATACCGTGATGACGTAGTTCCAACACGTCTGTTGGCCTATCACAGTAGAGGCTGAGCGCGGTTTAGACTTTGCTCCGCCTTTGCTGGCCCTCGGACTTGTCCAAGTCCCTTAGTGCTCTCCTCTGTCCACCTCTGGTTGTTGGGTAGATTAGATCCGTCTTGGGTCTGTCGATTCTACACTGAAACAGTTCCTAATATGGTATTGTCCAGTGCCCTACCCTCCCTGGTTGGCCTAGGGATTTGCACCCCTCCCCTCTCCAGATTGACCACAGCTTTTATGGCCTGTCACTCAATGTTGGTCAGTCTTTACACACCTACATCTGTATTGTTTGTGTGTGTGTAACAAAACAATATTCATCTTCATACAATATGGTAGCAGGCTATAGTGCATAAACATAAATCCTAACAATACATTCATAACAATGAGCTAATGAGGCGCGATTTCACCTGGCATAGAAAATGTGCTCACTCGTCAGGACACTGTTGTTCAGAGGAGCTAGCCAACAACACAGCTACAGTAACACAATCACTTCAAACTGAAAAGACTGCAAAAAAGCTGTGTTTCGTTTTACCTTTATTCAATATATATCTTTTTGTATGTATCCATAAAAATGATGCCAGCTGATTCATGATTTCGACTGGCTGAGAAACACTGCCTGCCTGTCTATCTCCTCCCGACATGTTCGTAATTACCGGACAGTAGGAGATCGAATTTGTATATTGAAACAATGTTGCAAATGTCGGGAAAGACAGACAGCAAGGTTTATACAAATCTCCACTGTTGAAAACAAAAATAAATGTGAGATAATGTCTAGATGCTTTTTATAGTGGAGATCAAGATTATTACTTGCCTGGCTTGGCTGATGAGACAGTGGATTGTGCCGTCAGATGGAACAGAGTAGATTGGCATTTTAATGTCATAGATTTAGCCGATGGCAACTCGTGGAATAGACATCGGCTGAAATGCGATTTTAACCAATCAGCATTCAGGATTAGACCCACCCGTTGTATAAATGGATAAACCTGGTGCCCAAAATGTATGACGTAGGGAAAAGGCTAGTAATGTCATCTGGGAGATCAGGCAATAGGTTGATAACAGGAAATCCAAAGTACAGGTAGGGAATAGGTAAAAGGCGTCGTGAGTGAGGCAGGCAAAAACTATCATACACGGGAGGAGAGCAGGACAGGGAAAAAAACAGAGCTCCGAAAAAGTGTGTCTCAAAAAAAAAAAACAATGCCTCACAGTGATGGGGTGCAAGGAACTGAACTAAATAGTGTGGGATGATGACATGCAGGTGTGTGAACAGGTGATTAGAATTCCGGTGATTGGGATCTGGAGAGTAAGCTGGAAAGTGGGCTGCATTCTGGGGATCTAAGTGTTTGGGAGTGTGAGTTGGACACAGACTTTACATCAGCGACATGTGATACGGCTGCCTGGTGAAGCAACTTCTGCCCAGTGGGAGTATCTACATATTGTGTCATATGTTAGAATGTCTAATAAACAACTATATTGTATACATTAATAATATTGTTTTGTCAGAAATATATAAATATAATAATAATAAAATTTGACCTGCACCCTGCTGACCATGCTCTATCTGAACAACAGTATGCTTTCATTATTTTGCAGAAAACCTTTATTGACCTTAAATTATTATTGTATACTCGTAAAACAACTATATGTTGTTTTCTAGAGTGCACAAAAATTATTCTAATGATCGAAGTGTATGTACCTAGTATGGTGTATCAGTAAAAAACATGTTGATGAGTTAGTTCATTAAGATGCTGAATATAAAAAGGGGTTTCTTCTATAGAAATAGGTCAGGTCTCTGGCTTAATAGTACAAAGCAGATCATTCAAATAATGTTCTTACTAGTCCTAGACTATGGTGTAATCATCTATATGAATGCAACTGCCACTTCACTAAAGCCTTTAGATGCATTTGACCATAAAGCACTTTGTTTTATTACAGGTCCAGGTTCAGTACACATCCCTGCATTCTCTATCATAAAGTAGGCTGAGGTCACGTAGGTCAATTCATTGCTCTCTTTGCCTTTATACAGCTCTTTGACATACTGTAAACTCCCTCTGTTGCTAACATCTACAATACCCATTAGAAGTACGAGTCAGAGTTATCACACAGTCTCAGGGATTGCTAGCACTGGAAATTCCTTTGGTCTGTACAGAGTTAGGTTAATCAGCACTTTGCCCCTTACTTGTGTAATAATCTCCAAGCTTCTCTAAACATTGATGTGTTGGTGTCTCTAGGTTAATTAAGACTGCTGAATGAGGTATGTTACAACTTACTTACAAATCTTTAAAGGAGTTTGTGAAACCATTCAGTCATGGATGTATGTAAACATATTTAATATGTATTGCTTGTTACAGAAGACTACTGTTGTACATTGAATAGCCATTCATCACTGTTACACCTTCTTGATGTGATGGTTCTCTATGTCTGTACATGTTTATAATCCACATAGTATGAATAGTGGTTTCCATAAAGTTATCACCCCCCTTAAACCTGAATCTGAAATTACTTTTATGATCTTTCTTACAACTGATCTGGAGATTGTCTGGCTGGATATCTGCCTTCCCAAAACCAAGCCGATTTTGTTGGGGGTGTGTTATAGGCCGCCCAAGCAGAATGCATTCTGTGAAGGTCTTGAAATTGTGTTGTCAAACTGTAATGATTCCCTGTTGAAGGAAATCATTTTGTTAGGGGATTTCAATTCTGATGTCTGCAAAAAGAATAGCCCAAACCACAATGTATTTATGCACTTTTGTAGATCACTTGCTCTGACCCAAATGAATAAAAGATCCCACCAGGATATGTGAAACAGTACGATTGACTTAATATTGGTGTCTGATTAATCTAAAATATTGCAGAGTGGAGTAATAGTATATGGAATCAGTGATCATTTTATTACATTTTTGTTAACATAATTTAGAACGGTTGAAGATAAATGATTAAATAATTCTACCCGGAAACTTAACCATTAGGGATTAGAGGTTATGTAGCATAGACAAGGAGTAATTAACGCTGATAAACATATGTCCAAATAGGTTGGACTGGGGAAGAGAGGAATGTATGTGTGTGCCGAAAGAAAACAAAGAGGATCATTAACCTATGTTTGAACCGACCCAGCTATAACTCTGGGGAGATAAGATAGGACAGGGAGTACCCCTCCAGGTTTCCCTTATCTTGGGGGGAATGGAACTGTCAGTTGGGTAATGATCAACTGTGGTGAGAATTGTAGAGGAGTAGATAGGATAGCTCTCCTAATGTTAGTGTGTATGTATGTGCGTAGGTTAAGAGAATGTTATAAAAGGAACATCTTTGTATATGCACGGTAGAGCTCTTGCGAATAAAATTGGATTTGACTAATTGTGAGTTGGGAATTCTGTCTGTTTTATTTAAACCAGAACTTTACACACTTTGGGTTGCAGACCTATAGGGACAATTGAAATTTATGAACATTGATTACAAAATTCCACAACAATTTTGCACAAGGAGGATTTTTTAAAATATATTAAAGTGTCACAAAACCGTTAGAATCAGAGGACTCGGAGGAAGTGGGTAAAATTGACTGGTCACCTGTGCTAGATAGTGTAGGGGTAGACAGTGCCTGGGAAGTCTTTAAATGTAGATTCCTTGATGTGGTGAATGTGATGGTGTCACGATTGTCGTCGGGAGAAAGAGAGGAGGACCAAGGTGCAGCGTGGTAAGTGTTCATCTTTTTAATAGAACGACTGAACAAAAACAACAGAAAAACGACAAACTAACAGTCCTGCAAGGTGAACATACACTAAACAGAAAACAATCACCTACAACACAAAATGGAAAACAGGCTACCTAAGTATGATTCTCAATCAGAGACAATGATCGACAGCTGCCTCTGATTGAGAACCATACCAGGCCAAACACAGAAATACAAAACCTAGACTACAAAACATAGAATGCCCACCCCAACTCACGCCCTGACCAAACTAAAATAAAGACATAAAAAGGAACTAAGTTCAGACTGTGACAGATGGCTCCCAATAGACGGGTCAGGGTAAAGCAGAGATCTAGCCCTTGGTTTAATCATGAGATTCTAGAATCTATCCAAGCAAGGAATAAGGCCTTTAAAAAATTTAAGAACTCTCAAGAGCAGCATGATTTTGTCCTATATAAAGGTCACAGAAATGAAGCACAGAGCAGGATGGATGAAGCTAAGAGGGGTTACTTTGCTGAGAAAATAATTGAGAACAAAAATGACCCTAAAAAGCTTTGGATATCATTTAAGGAACTCGGCTGTAGTAGTACTACCAAAAACAAACTAAACAGTATTGGACTGAACATCAAGGGGGAGATGGTATATGAAAAAGCCGAGGTTGCCAATGAATTCAACTCTTTTTTACTTCTGTTGCCAGCAAGCTGGTTAGCAAGCTGCCCACCAGTTCTGGTTTGTATGGAAGCAACCAAGTCAAGACGTATTATGTAGAGTTAGGGGTTCAGCCAAACTCTTTTTCTTTTGCAAAGGTAGCAACAGCCAAAATAGTCAGTATGCTGGCAGAGCTTAAATGCTCCAAAGCCACAGGCCTGGATAATATTCCTGCAAGGTTTCTTATAGATTCTGCTGAGCAAATTGGCCCTTGTATTATGCATATCGTTAATCTCTCTCTTGAAAAAGGCACCTTTCCCAGGAACATGAAACAAGCTAAAGTTATACCTCTGTATAAGAAGGGGATAAAGTCTGACCCTGGGAATTATAGGCCTGTATCTATCCTCTGTGTAACATCAAAGATCCTGGAGAGAATTGTACATGAGCAAATGTGAATATGTTAACAAACAGGGTCTAATGTATGATTTCCAATCGGGTTTTAGAAAAACATACTCCACTGATTAATGTCTACTTTACTTGACTGACTTCATCAGGAAAGAGATGGATGAGGGAAATCTGTGTGGAATGTTACTGCTTGACCTACAGAAGGCCTTTGATACAGTTAACCACTGTCTCCTAATCTCCAAACTGGAGGCACTGGGGTTAAGCAGTATCCCTCTAGGCTGGGTAAAGTCCTATTTATCAGGAAGGGAGCAAGTAGTAGAGGTTAATGGTTCACTGTCTCAGGCAAAACCAATGAGTTGTGGCGTTCCGCAGGGGAGCGTGCTTGGGCCTCTGCTGTTTTTATTGTATATTAACGATATGAAAGATGCTTGTTCTTGTCGTCTTTTTCTGTATGCGGATGCCTCTACACTTCTGGTGTCTCACAAAAGTAAAACTATGTTGGAGAGCATACTTAGCACAAAGCTTACTAACATTAGCAAATGGCTTGGAGATAATAAGCTATCTCTGCACTTAGGGAAAACTGAAGCAATTATATTGGGATCTAGACCTAAATTGTGTAGGTCATCTGAAATCAGAGTGGAGTTAGGGGGTGAGGTGCTGACTACTAAAACCTATGTTAGCTACTTGGGATGTATCCTTGATGGAAGCTTGGGAGGTGTGAGCATGGCCAATAAGGTGCTAGGGAAGGTTAATGCCAGGACTAAGTTTTTGGCTAGAAAGTCCAAGCTGCTGATAAGGATTCCATGAAAGTGCTAGCTACTGCAGTCATTCAATGCCATTTTGACTATGCTAGTACTTCCTGGTTTGGGGGCTTATCTAAACTTATGAAGGGGAAGCTCCAGATAGCCCAGAATAAGCTGATCAGGGTAGTATTGAAGGTGAGTCCACGTACTCACATAGGCAGGAGCTGCTTTCATGAACTAAACTGGCTGCCTGTTGAGGCTAGGGTGTCCCATATTAGACTAGGTTCGCTTTACAGGAGTATTTATGGTCCTGCGACCAGATATCTAAGTGATTACTTTCCTCGTGTTAGGGATGCACACAATCACAGCACCAGATCAGGTGTTGCTGATGTGTGCAAGAAAGGTACTTTCTTGTATACTGGAGCCTCAGAATGGAATGAGTTGCCTCTGCCTATAAAAACAACATCCTCTCTGGACAGATTTAAAAATGAAGTAAAAATATGTTTGATGTCTTCTATGCCCATATGAATAACCCCTATGCTGTAACTGGAATGATGAGATAGATGTTCTTCTTCTATGTTTTTGTTTTATTATTTCACTTCCATACTAAGTTTGATCTTGTCTAGCCATCTTGTCTAAAGAGGACCACAATGGAAATAAGTTCCAGACTTTATTGTGTGTTATCCTCGATGATTTTATTAATGTGCATGTATGGCTTTTAAGTTTTATGTGTGCTTGTTTTTTTTAAATGGTCGAATTAATAAACTAAACTAAACTAAAATAAACAGTGGGTCAGAAGTTTACATACACTCAATTAGTATTTGGTAGCGTTGCCTTTAAATTGTTTAACTTGGGTCAAACGTTTCGGGTAGCCTTCCACAAGCTTCCCACAATAAGTTGGGTGAATTTTGGCCCATTCCTCCTGACAGAGCTGGTGTAACTGAGTCAGGTTTGTAGGTCTCCTTGCTTGCACACACTTCTTAAGTTCTGCTCACAAATTTTCTATGTGATTGAGGTCAGGGCATTGTGATGGCCACTCCAAAACCTCAACTTTGTTGTCCTTAAGCCATTTTGCCACAACTTTGGAAGTATGATTGGGGTTATTGTCCATTTGGAAGACCCATTTGCGACCAAGCTTTAACTTCCTGCCTGATGTCGAGATGTTGCTTCAATATATCCACATAATTTTGGAACTTCCTTCCTCATGATGCCATCTATTTTGTGAAGTGCACCAGTCCCTCCTGCAGCAAAGCACCCTCACAACATGATGCTGCCACCCCCGTGCATCACGGTTGGGATGGTGTTCTTCGGCTTGCAAGCGTCCCGCTTTTTCCTCCAAACATAACGATGGTCATTATGGTTAAACAGTTCTATTTTTGTTTCATCAGACCAGAGGACATTTCTCCAAAAGTATGATCTTTGTCCCCATGTGCAGTTGCAAACCGTAGTCTGGCTTTTTTATGGGGGTTTAAGGAGCAGTGGCTTCTTCCTTGCTGAGCGGCCTTTCAGGTTATGTCGATATAGGACTCGTTTTACTGTGGATATAGAGACATTTGTACCTGTTTCCTCCAGCATCTTCACAAGATCCTTTGCTGTTGTTATGGGATTGATTTGCACAATTTGCACCAAAGTACGTTCCTCTCTAGGAGGCAGAACACGTCTCCTTCCTTAGCAGTATGACGGTCCCATGGTGGTTATATTTGCATACTATTGTTTGTTCAGATGAACATGGTACCTTCAGGCATTTGGAAATTCTCCCAAGGATGAACCAGACTTGTGGATGTCTACAATAATTTTTCTGAGGTCTTGGCTGATTTCTTTTGATTTCCTAATGATGTCAATCAAAGAGATACTGAGTTTGAAGGTAGGCTTCGAAATACATCCACAAGTACACCTCCAATTGACTCAAATTATACCAATTAGCCTTTCAGAAGCTTCTAAAGCCATGACATCATTTTCTGGAATTTTCCAAACTGTTTAAAGGCACAGTCAACTTAGTGTATGTAAACGTCTGACCCACTGGAATTGTGATACAGTGAATTATAAGTGAAATAATCTGTCTGTAAACAATTGTTGGAAAATTACTTGTGTAATGCACAAAGTAGATGTCCTAACCGACTTGCCAAAACTATAGTTTGTTAACAAGAAATTTGTGGAGTGGTTGAAAAACAAGTTTTAATGGCTCCAACCTTAGTGTATGTAAACTTACGACTTCAACTGTATATGTCTGCTACCCAACTACATTAAATTCAAAATAAATAAAATTCAAAATTATTCAGGGCAAAAGTTAATTGCTTTGCCACAGTTTTGCAGTATTACTGTTAGTGCCTTGTTGCAAACAGGATGCATGTTTTGGAATATTTTTGATTCTGTATAGGCTCCTTCTGTCACGCCCTGACCATAGAGAGCCTTTTATTCTCTATGTTGGTTAGGTCGGCGTGTGACTAGGGTGGGTTATCTAGGTTATTGTATGTCTATGTTGGCCTGGTATCCCAATCAGAGGCAGCTGTTTATCGTTGTCTCTGATTGGGGATCATATTTATGCAGCCTTTTCCCACTGGGTTTTGTGCGATCTTGCTTGTGTGTAGTTTCCTGAGAGCACTCCATGACTCCATGACTCGCCGTGCGAAGTGTGT
This sequence comes from Salvelinus alpinus, assembly GCF_045679555.1. Taxonomy (NCBI): domain Eukaryota; kingdom Metazoa; phylum Chordata; class Actinopteri; order Salmoniformes; family Salmonidae; genus Salvelinus; species Salvelinus alpinus. The sequence continues at coordinate 4,398,518 of NC_092124.1, read as the reverse complement.
CATCGTTCCGGCACCATCTGTGCCAGTTCTACTCACCAGGTCTCCAGTGAACCTCCACAGCCCAGTACGTCCTGTGCCTGCTCCTCGCACTCTCCCTCAAGTGTGTCTCCCCAGTCCGGTATGTCCTGTGCCTGCTCCTCGCGCTCGTCCTGAGCCACCAGTCCGGTACCACCAGTGCCGGCCCCACGCACCAGGCTTCCTGCAACGATCCCCAGTCCAGAGCTTCCGGTGACAGTTCCCAGCCCAGAGCTTCCGGCGACAGTTCCCAGTCCAGAGCTTCCGGAGACAGTTCCCAGTCCAGAGCTTCCGGCGACAGTCACAGTCCGGAACCTCCTGAGACGGTCCACGGTCCGGAACCTCCTGCGACGGTCCACGGTCCGGAACCTCCTGCGACGGTCCACGGTCCGGAACCTCCTGAGACGGTCCACGGTCCGGAACCTCCTGAGACGGTCCACGGTCCGGAACCTCCTGAGACGGTCCACGGTCCATGGCAGGAGCCTTCCTCTGCACCGATGCCCACTCCGAGCACGGCGTCCAGTCCAGCTCCATGGCAGGAGCCCTTCTCTGCGCCGATGCCCAGTCCAGGCACGGCGTCCAGTCCCGCTCCATGGCAGGAGCCTTCCTCGGCGCCGATTTCGAGTCCAGGCACGGCGTCCAGTCCCGCTCCAAGGCCGGAGCCTTCCTCTGCGCTGGTGCCTGGTCCAGGCACGGTGTCCGGTCCTGCTCCATGGGAGGAGCCTTCCTCTGCGCCGATGTCCAGTCCAGGCACGACGTCCAGTCCCGCTCCATGGCAGGAGTCTTCCTCTGTGCCGGTGCCCAGTCCAGGCACGGCAGTCAACCCAGCTCCATGGCCGGAACCTTCTCCGGCGCCGGTGCCCAGTGCGGGTGCGGCGTACAGCCCAGCTCCATGGATCTGGACTGGGAACTGTCGCCGGAAGCTCTAGCCTTGTTGCAAACAGGATGCATGTTTTGGAATATTTTTGACTCTGTATTGGCTCCTTCGTTATTGTATGTCTATGTTGGCCTGGTATGGTTCCCAATCAGAGGCAGCTGTTTATCGTTGTCTCTGATTGGGGATCATATTTAGGCAGCCTTTTCCCACCGGGTTTTGTGGGATCTTGTTTGTGTGTAGTTGCTTGTGAGCACTCCATGACTTCACGTTTCGTTTGTGCGTTATTGTTTTTTTGTGCCGGTTCACTAAATAAATATGTTGAACCCATACCACACTGCACTTTGGTCCGACAATTCTTACAACGACGTTCGTGACACCTTCATTTCACTCTGTCAATTAGGTTAGTATTTAGCTATTTAATAAAAAATTTTAGGACCCATTTAGGTATGAAAAACGTATTTGATAAAATATTGAATTTAGCCTTTACTACTATAACCCATAGAAACGCATAGAATAACACATAAAACAATTGCAAAAAAGACAGTAAAATAATATGAGGTTTAGAAGTGACTGTCCTATATCAAGGAGATATGAAAAATCTCAAGGAATATCTATATTTTTTTGGACACATATTTAACCTCCATGCTTTCATTTGTTTGTATCTGTTACCTTCAGCCTTGTCCTGTGAGACTTGTGGGGGTCATAGGGCAAAACGGAGAACTTACTTAGATTGACGCATTTGTAAAAAAACTAATCTAAAAACATAATTCTTCTTTGACATTATGGGGTATTGTGTGAAGCCAGTGACACAAAATCTCTATTTAATCCATTTTAACATCAGGCTGTAACACAACGACAGTGTGAAAAAAATCAAGGTGTGTGAATACTTTCTGAAGGCACTGTATGATATCTGTGATCTGGCTTACTGATACTTTCTGATACTTTCTCCAGCTAACATTTTATTTTACCGACATTTCAGAAATGTACAATTGTCTTTTCAAGAGGAGTGATTTAGATTTTCTAGTTCATGGCACTCAACATCTCAGATGAGTACCGTCTGTATAATACTATGTAGACTACAACATTGATAAGATCAATTTGTGTTTATTTAAGTTTTATTACAATACATCTACAGTTTAAAGTGTATTTTTTTGGCATTATTTATTCAAGGGTTTTCAAAGTAATTTCCAAAGATTGCAATGTATGCCTAGAGTTGGGTTACAATTAAGAAGAAACTATATAATACAGAATAGACAATTAGGTTTCCAAGAATTTTATAATTTCCTTAGTTAATTTCATTTACATTTAAGTCATTTAGCAGACGCTCTTATCCAGAGCGACTTACAAATTGGAAAGTTCATACATATTCATCCTGGTCCCCCCGTGGGGAATGAACCCACAACCCTGGCGTTGCAAGCGCCATGCTCTACCAACTGAGCCACACGGGACCACGATGTAATAATAGACATCGTGGTTCATAATAGACAAATGTATTTATATATTTGTATTTATATTCTATTACATTATTCATAGTCTATTGCAATATAGTATAATATAATATAATATAATACTAAAACAACATATAAATAGAAAAACATCCCACATTTACTTTCAGCTTCCATTACCAGCATTCTTTTGTGAATTATTTTCTCTTGAGGTACATTTTATAAAAATAAATTAGACAAACAGTTTTATACATAATCATATAGATAAGCAATTACTTTAACTAAGATATTACTATTTGATTATTAGTCGTTTCTTAACATATCTTAATCTTAATAGCTGAAGTTATATATGCCTTTATCATAAAATATGTTATACTTAATGGGTTTAATTGAGTCCTAGAGTTATTCTGTTAAGAAGAAATAGATCAACATTAAAACAAGTAGTAAAGTGACCACTTCTTGAGGTCTGTGTCTTGCCATAGTGCTGCTAGAGGTATGTGCAGCCACTGTAGTTTGTGTAGCTGCTGTTGTGAAGGTTGCAGTAGTAGTAGTCGTGGAATTCTGGACTTCTGTTGAAAATAAAAGAAATCAGATTTAGACCATTTAAAAGCCTCTGCCAAGTCTATCCTCTTCCGAAAATATAAAAGATGCCAGCTGTAGGCCACATGAGCAAAATCATGATTCATCCAAATCAGGGATGGGCAGCAGCCTCCCTTTAGTCTCTCTCTCTCTCTCTCTCTCTCTCTCTCTCTCTCTCTCTCTCTCTCTCTCTCTCTCTCTCTCTCTCTCTCTCTCTCTCTCTCTCTCTCTCTCTCTCTCTCTCTCTCTCTCTCTCTCTCATGTGTGCCTTGTTGAAAGTCCCTATTGTGGCAAGAACAGCTCAAATAAGCAAAGAGAAACAACAGTCCATCATTACTTTAAGACATGAAGTTCAGTCAAGTTTCTTCAAGTGCAAAAACCATCAAGCGTTATGATGAAACTGTCTCTCATGAGGACCGCCACAGGAAAGGAAGACCCAGAGTTACCTCTGCTGCAGAGGATAAGTTCATTAGAGATACCAGCCTCAGAAATTGCAGCCCAAATAAATGCTTCACAGAGTTCAAGTAACAGACACATCTCAACAACAACTGTTCAGAGGAGACTGTGAATCAGGCCTTCATGGTCGAATTGCTGCAAAGAAACCACTATCAATAAGAAGATACTTGCTTGGGCCAAGAAACACGAGCAATGGAAATTAGACTGGTGGAATTCTGTCCTTTTGGTCTTGCATTAAAATGGCTACATTGCAAATGTGGGATGTGGGTACGAAGAATCGCGAGCCACTGCAGCTCCTCATGATGTTCTGTTTTTTTGTGGCCCCCACTGTCATGTTTTGTCATTGATTATCATGTCTTGTCCCTGTGCTTCCCTTCTATTCGTTTCCCTCTGCTGGTCTTATTAGGTTCTTTCCCTCTTTCTATCCCTCTCTCTCCCCCTCCCTCTCTCCCTCTCTCGCTCTCTCTCTCTATCGTTCCTGCTCCCAGCTGTTCCTCATTCTCCTAACTACCTCATTTACTCTTTCACACCTGTCCCCTATTTTGCCCTCTGATTAGAGTCCCTATTTCTCCCTCTGTTTTCCGCTTCTGTCCTTGTCGGATCCTTGTTTGATGTTTGCTGTTCTGTGTCCTTGTTCCGCCCTGTCGTGTTTTTGCCTTCTTCAGATGCTGCGTGTGAGCAGGTGTCTATGTCAGCTACGGCCTGTGCCTTCCCGAAGCGACCTGCAGTCGGTGGTCGCGTCTCCAGTCGTTCCTCTCTACTGACGAGAGGATTTCAGTTTTCCTGTTTTGGATTTACCTAAGATAATATCCAGGAGTATCGTTTTTTGTTTAAGACTGGAATAAAGACTCTGTTTCTATTAAGTCGCTTTTGGGTCCTCATTCACCAGCATAACAGAAGGATCCGACCAAGAATGGACCCAGCGACTACGGATTCTCGCAACACTGCCGTCGAGTTCCAGGGAGCAATGCTCGGCAGACACGAGCAGGAATTGTCTGCTGCTCGTCATGCCGTTGAGACCCTGGCCGCTCAGGTCTCCGACCTCTCAGGACAGTTTCAGAGTCTTCGTCTCGTGCCACCAGCTACTTCCTGGTCTTCCGAGTCTCCGGAACCTAGGGTTAATAACCCACCATGTTACTCTGGGCAGCCCACTGAGTGTCGCTCCTTTCTCACCCAGTGTGATATTGTGTTCTCTCTCCAGCCCAACACATACTCAAGAGAGAGAGCTCGGATCGCTTACGTCATATCACTCCTTACTGGTCGGGCTCGGGAGTGGGGCACAGCTATCTGGGAGGCAAGGGCTGAGTGTTCTAACGATTATCAGAACTTTAAAGAGGAGATGATACGGGTTTTTGATCGTTCAGTTTTTGGGAAGGAGGCTTCCAGGGCCCTGGCTTCCCTATGTCAAGGTGATCGATCCATAACGGATTACTCTATAGAGTTTCGCAGTCTTGCTGCCTCCAGTGACTGGAACGAGCCGGCGTTGCTCGCTCGTTTTCTGGAGGGACTTCACGCTGAGGTTAAGGATGAGATTCTCTCCCGGGAGGTTCCTTCCAGCGTGGACTCTTTGATTGCACTCGCCATCCGCATAGAACGACGGGTAGATCTTCGTCACCGAGCTCGTGGAAGAGAGCTCGCGTTAACGGTGTTCCCCCTCTCCGCATCTCAACCATCTCCTCCCACCGGCTCAGAGACTGAGCCCATGCAGCTGGGAGGTATTCGCATCTCGACTAAGGAGAGGGAACGGAGAATCACCAACCGCCTTTGCCTCTATTGCGGTTCTGCTGGACATTTTGTCATGTCATGTCCAGTAAAAGCCAGAGCTCATCAGTAAGCGGAGGGCTACTGGTGAGCGCTACTACTCAGGTCTCTCCATCAAGATCCTGTACTACCTTGTCGGTCCAGCGGCTGCTTCCTGCAGTGCCTTGATAGACTCTGGGGCTGAGGGTTGTTTTATGGACGAAGCATGGGCTCGGAAACATGACATTCCTCTCAGACAGTTAGGGAAGCCCACGCCCATGTTCGCCTTAGATGGTAGTCTTCTCCCCAGTATCAGATGTGAGACACTACCTTTAACCCTCACAGTATCTGGTAACCACAGTGAGACCATTTCCTTTTTGATTTTTCGTTCACCTTTTACACCTGTTGTTTTGGGTCATCCCTGGCTAGTATGTCATAATCCTTCTATTAATTGGTCTAGTAATTCTATCCTATCCTGGAACGTTTCTTGTCATGTGAAGTGTTTAATGTCTGCTATCCCTCCTGTTTCTTCTGTCCCCTCTTCTCAGGAGGAACCTGGTGATTTGACAGGAGTGCCGGAGGAATATCATGATCTGCGCACGGTCTTCAGTCGGTCCAGAGCCAACTCTCTTCCTCCTCACCGGTCGTATGATTGTTGTATTGATCTCCTTCCGGGGACCACTCCCCCTCGGGGTAGACTATACTCTCTGTCGGCTCCCGAACGTAAGGCTCTCGAGGATTATCTGTCTGTTTCTCTCGACGCCGGTACCGTGGTGCCTTCTTCCTCTCCCGCCGGAGCGGGGGTTTTTTTTGTTAAGAAGAAGGACGGTACTCTGCGCCCCTGCGTGGATTATCGAGGGCTGAATGACATAACGGTTAAGAATCGTTATCCGCTTCCCCTTATGTCGTCAGCCTTCGAGATTCTGCAGGGAGCCAGGTTCTTTACTAAGTTGGACCTTCGTAACGCTTACCATCTCGTGCGCATCAGAGAGGGGGACGAGTGGAAAACGGCGTTTAACACTCCGTTAGGGCATTTTGAATACCGGGTTCTGCCGTTCGGTCTCGCTAATGCTCCAGCTGTCTTTCAGGCATTAGTTAATGATGTACTGAGAGACATGCTGAACATCTTTGTTTTCGTTTACCTTGACGATATCCTGATTTTTTCACCGTCACTCGAGATTCATGTTCAGCACGTTCGACGTGTACTCCAGCGCCTTTTAGAGAATTGTCTCTACGTGAAGGCTGAGAAGTGCGCCTTTCATGTCTCCTCTGTCACATTTCTCGGTTCTGTTATTTCCGCTGAAGGCATTCAGATGGATCCCGCTAAGGTCCAGGCTGTCAGCGATTGGCCCGTTCCTAAGTCACGTGTCGAGTTGCAGCGCTTTCTCGGTTTCGCTAATTTCTATCGGCGTTTCATTCGTAATTTCGGTCAAGTGGCTGCCCCTCTCACAGCTCTGACTTCTGTCAAGACGTGCTTTAAGTGGTCCGGTTCCGCCCAGGGAGCTTTTGATCTCCTCAAGAAGCGTTTTACATCCGCTCCTATCCTTGTTACTCCTGACGTCACTAAACAATTCATTGTCGAGGTTGACGCTTCAGAGGTGGGCGTGGGAGCCATTCTGTCCCAGCGCTTCCATTCTGACGATAAGGTCCATCCTTGCGCTTATTTTTCTCATCGCCTGTCGCCATCGGAACGCAACTATGATGTGGGTAACCGCGAACTGCTCGCCATCCGCTTAGCCATAGGCGAATGGCGACAGTGGTTGGAGGGGGCGACCGTCCCTTTTGTCGTTTGGACTGACCATAAGAACCTTGAGTACATCCGTTCTGCCAAACGACTTAATGCACGTCAAGCTCGTTGGGCGTTGTTTTTCGCTCGTTTCGAGTTCGTGATTTCTTATCGCCCGGGAAATAAGAACACCAAGCCTGATGCCTTATCCCGTCTCTTTAGTTCTTCTGTGGCTTCTACCGACCCCGAGGGGATTCTCCCTGAAGGGCGTGTTGTCGGGTTGACTGTCTGGGGAATTGAGAGACAGGTAAAGCAAGCTCTCACTCACACTGCGTCGCCGCGCGCTTGTCCTAGTAACCTTCTGTTCGTTCCTGTCTCTACTCGTCTGGCTGTTCTTCAGTGGGCTCACTCTGCCAAGTTAGCTGGCCACCCCGGCGTTCGGGGTACGCTTGCTTCTATTCGCCAGCGGTTTTGGTGGCCTACTCAGGAGCGTGACACGCGCCGTTTCGTGGCTGCTTGTTCGGACTGCGCGCAGACTAAGTCAGGTAACTCTCCTCCTGCCGGTCGTCTCAGACCGCTTCCCATTCCTTCTCGACCATGGTCTCACATCGCCTTAGACTTTATTACCGGTCTGCCTTCGTCTGCGGGGAAGACTGTGATTCTTACGGTTGTCGATAGGTTCTCTAAGGCGGCACATTTCATTCCCCTCGCTAAGCTTCCTTCCGCTAAGGAGACGGCACAAATCATCATTGAGAATGTGTTCAGAATTCATGGCCTCCCGTTAGACGCCGTTTCAGACAGAGGCCCGCAATTCACGTCACAGTTTTGGAGGGAGTTCTGTCGTTTGATTGGTGCTTCCGTCAGTCTCTCTTCCGGGTTTCATCCCCAGTCTAACGGTCAAGCAGAAAGGGCCAATCAGTCGATTGGTCGCATATTACGCAGCCTTTCTTTTCGAAACCCTGCGTCTTGGGCAGAACAGCTCCCCTGGGCAGAATACGCTCACAACTCGCTTCCTTCGTCTGCTACCGGGCTATCTCCGTTTCAGAGTAGTCTTGGGTACCAGCCTCCTCTGTTCTCGTCCCAGCTCGCCGAGTCCAGCGTTCCCTCCGCTCAGGCTTTTGTCCAACGTTGTGAGCGCACCTGGAGGAGGGTCAGGTCTGCACTTTGCCGTTACAGGGCGCAGACTGTGAGAGCCGCCAATAAACGTAGGATTAAGAGTCCTAGGTATTGTCGCGGTCAGAGAGTGTGGCTTTCCACTCGTAACCTTCCCCTTACGACAGTTTCTCGCAAGTTGACTCCGCGGTTCATTGGTCCGTTCCGTGTCTCTCAGGTCGTCAATCCTGTCGCTGTGCGACTGCTTCTTCCGCGACATCTTCGTCGCGTCCACCCTGTCTTCCATGTCTCCTGTGTCAAGCCTTTTCTTCGCGCCCCCGTTCGTCTTCCCTCCCCCCCCCCGTCCTTGTCGAGGGCGCACCTATTTACAAGGTACGGAAGATCATGGACATGCGTTCTCGGGGACGTGGTCACCAGTACTTAGTGGATTGGGAGGGTTACGGTCCTGAGGAGAGGAGTTGGGTTCCATCTCGGGACGTGCTGGACCGTTCGTTGATTGATGATTTCCTCCGTTGCCGCCAGGGTTCCTCCTCGAGTGCGCCAGGAGGCGCTCGGTGAGTGGGGGGGTACTGTCATGTTTTGTCATTGATTATCATGTCTTGTCCCTGTGCTTCCCTTCTATTCGTTTCCCTCTGCTGGTCTTATTAGGTTCTTTCCCTCTTTCTATCCCTCTCTCTCCCCCTCCCTCTCTCCCTCTCTCGCTCTCTCTCTCTATCGTTCCGTTCCTGCTCCCAGCTGTTCCTCATTCTCCTAACTACCTCATTTACTCTTTCACACCTGTCCCCTATTTTGCCCTCTGATTAGAGTCCCTATTTCTCCCTCTGTTTTCCGCTTCTGTCCTTGTCGGATCCTTGTTTGATGTTTGCTGTTCTGTGTCCTTGTTCCGCCCTGTCGTGTTTTTGCCTTCTTCAGATGCTGCGTGTGAGCAGGTGTCTATGTCAGCTACGGCCTGTGCCTTCCCGAAGCGACCTGCAGTCTGTGGCCGCGTCTCCAGTCGTTCCTCTCTACTGACGAGAGGATTTCAGTTTTCCTGTTTTGGATTTACCTAAGATAATATCCAGGAGTATCGGTTTTTGTTTAAGACTGGAATAAAGACTCTGTTTCTATTAAGTCGCTTTTGGGTCCTCATTCACCAGCATAACACCCACACTTATCAAGTTGCTCATCCATGATCCAAATAATCAGCGATACAAAACCAGAGCACCAGAATCGTCTTTGCTCATATCCACGGGTAAAGCTAGTAGAGGTCGACCGATTAATCTGAATGGCCGATTTAATTAGGGTCGATTTCAAGTTTTCATAACAATCGGTAATCGGTATTTTTTGGGGGACACCGATTACATTGCACTCCACGAGGAGACTGCGTGGCAGGCTGACTACCTGTTATGCGAGTGCAGCAAGGAGCCAAGGTAAGGTGCTAGCTAGCATTAAACGTATCTTATAAAAAACAATCAATCTTAAAATAATCACTAGTTAACTACACATGGTTGATGATATTACTAGTTTATCTAGCTTGTCCTGCGTTGCATATAATCGATGCGGTGCCTGTTAATTTATCATCGAATCACAGCCTACTTCACCAAATGGGTGATTTAACAAGCGCATTAGCGAAAAAAGCACTGTCGTTGAACCAATGTGTACCTAACCATAAACATCAATGCCTTTCGTAAAACCATACACAAGTATATATTTTTAAACCTGCATATTTAGTTAATATTGCCTGCTAACATGAATTTCTTTTAACTAGGGAAATTGTGTCACTTCTCTTGGGTTTTGTGCAACAGAGTCAGGGTATATGCAGCAGTTTGGGCCGCCTGGCTCGTTGCGAACTAATTTGCCAGAATTTTAGGTAATTATGACATAACATTGAAGGTTGTGCAATGTAACAGGTATATTTAGACTTATGGATGCCACCCATTAGATACAAAATGGAACGGTTCCGTATTTCACTGAAAGAATAAACGTTTTGTTTTCTAAATGATTGTTTCCTGATTTTACCATATTAATGACCTAAGGCTCGTATTTCTGTGTGTTATTATGTTATAATTAAGTATATGATTTGATATTTGATAGAGCAGTCTGACTGAGCGGTGGTAGGCAGCAGCAGGCTCGTAAGCATTCATTCAAACAGCACTTTCGTGCGTTTGCCAGCAGCTCTTCGCTGTGCTTCAAGCATTGAGCTGTTTATGACTTCAAGCCTATCAACTCCCGAGCTAGTTAGCGGGGTGCGCGCTAATATCGTTTCAATCAGTGACGTCACTCGCTCTGAGACCTTAAAGTAGTTGTTCTCCTTGCTCTGCAAGGGCCGCAGCTTTTGTGGAGTGATGGGTAATGATGCTTCGAGGGTAGCTGTTGTCGATGTGTTCCCAGGTATGGGCGAGGAGAGGGATGGAAGCTATACTGTTACACTGGCAATACTAAAGTGCCTATAAGAACATCCAACAGTCAAAGGTATATGAAATACAAATGGTATAGAGAGAAATAGTCCTATAATTCCTATAATAACTACAACCTAAAACTTCTTAACTGGGAATATTGAAAACTCATGTTAAAAGGAACCACCAGCTTTCATATGTTCTCATGTTCTGAGCAAGGAACTTAAACGTTAGCTTTTTTACATGTCACATTTACTTTCTTCTCCAACACTTTGTTTTTGCATTATTTAAACCAAATTGAACATGTTTGATTATTTTTTTGAGGCTAAATTGATTTTATTGATGTATTATATTAAGTTAAACTAAAAGTGTTCATTCAGTAATGTTGTAATTGTCATTATTACAAACAAATAAATAAATAAATAAAATTGTCTGATTAATCGGTATCAGCTTTTTTTGGTCCTCCAATAATCGGTATCGGCGTTGAAAAATCATAACCGGTCGACCTCTAAAAGTTAGTCTTATAAGAGACTACCATGACTGATATGGTTTTGAAATAAAAAGAAAGACCTTTAAATGAGGTACAATATTTCAAGTATGATGTAATTTAGTCACAACTGATGAAACCAGAGCTGGTAATTAAGCTGTGGGCATAAAAAACAACAACAACATGGTGACACAGAGGGAAATATTGCTTCAAATAATCATGTGTGATGAATCTTCATACATATTGTGTTAAGATTAATTCTTACCAGCTTTGATACTGTCAGTAATAACATCTAAGAAGACTGTGGACGTGTTGATGGATGTCTTGAGGGATTCTTCTGCATTCATAAAGTGAGGGACAACTGACTCATTTGTGAAGATCAACTTGGTTGTCGAACCCACAGAACCAGACCTAAAAATCAAAGAAATAGAATGAATGTGAAAAGTTATTATTATTGGTTGTATTAGTATTATTACGGAATGGCAAATGTGAATAATATAATTTTTCTGCCTGCAAGTAAGTTGTAGAAACGTGGACCATAATGAAAACTGATCATACCAGAAACTGATGATGATGCATCTGAGGAAGATTCCAGGATATACCTTTTTGTATCCTCGATTCAACTGTAGAAAGTCATCAGAGCACATCATGAGAATTTAAAGGACAAACAAAATGTGTACTAGGTACTAATAACTCTCAAGCAAGATTTTTTTCTAGAAATGTCCATTTCAATATTTCTATTAATGTTAATGATCAACTTTTACCTCAGTTGTGACATTTAAAGCCAAAGTAATGTAATCCTGGGACTGTGGATTTTTGTAGGCTTCCAAAAATTGTCGATTCATCCGGAACTGTAGAATAAGTACACCTTCATTTGCTCTTGGAGGGTCAGTGGATGCGGTGGTTGGGGAAACAGTAGTTGTTGAAGCAAGAGTTGTTGATGGTGAAGCTGTGGTCATTGTGGGAGCAGCTGTGATCGCTGTAGCAGCACCTGCTGCTGTGGCTGCAGCATGGGTAGTTGTCGGGGCAACTGTGGTTTTTGAGTGAGCCACTGTTGTTATGGGAGCTACTGTTTTTGTAACTGGAGCTGTAGTTGTAGTTGCTGCTGCTGTGGTTTTTGTGGTTAAGTTGGGATAAGCTGGGGTTTTTGTGTGGGTGGCTGTGGTTGTTATGGGTAAAATTGTGATTGTTGTGGCATCAGCTGTGGTTGTTATGGGTGTAGCTGAAGTTGTTGTGGGGATGACTGTGGTTGTTGAATACACAGCTGTAGATGTCAATAGTGCTGCTGTGGTTGTTGTGGGAGCAGAAGTGGTTGTTGTGGGAGCAGCTGTGGTTGTTGTGAGAGCCACTGTGGTTAACGTTGGTACTGCTGTGGTTGTTGAATGGGCAGCTGCAGTTGATGTGGGGGTAGCTGTTGTTGTCATAGCAGCAGCTGGGGATATTGTTACTGTTGCTGTTGGTGCAGCTGTGGTTGCTGTTGGTGCAGCTGTGGTTGCTGTAGGTGGGGCTGTTGTTGTTGTGGAGTTAGATGTAGTTGTGGTAGCTCCAGCTGTGTTGGTAGTTAGAGCAGCTGTTGTTGTTCTTGTTGCAAAAGTTCTTGTTGTTGTGGTGGTATTAGTGGGAGAAACTATTGTTATTGTAGCAGCAGCTGTAGTTGATGTGGGGGCAGCTCTAATTGTTGAGTGAGAAACTGTTGTTGTGGGAGCAGGAGCTGTAGTTGTTGTTGCTGCTGCGGTTCTTGTGGTTGCAGCAGTGGTTAAAGTGGGATAAGCTGTGGTTTTTGTGTGGGCGGTTGTGGTTGTTGTGGGAAAAGCTGTGAGTGTTGTGGCAGTTGTTGTGGTTATTGTGGTAGACGCTGGAGTTGTTGTGGGGGTGACTTTGATGGTCGTTGCAGCAACTGTGGTTGTCGATGGAGAAGCTGGGGTTGTAGTGGCAGCCGCTGTTGTTGACGTTGGTACTGCGGTGGTTGAAGTTGGTACTGCTGTGGTTGTAAAATGGGCAGCTGTGGTTGTTGTTGGAGCAACTGAAATTGTTGTGGGGTTGGTTGTTGTTGTCATAACAGCAGCTGGGGATGTTGATAGTGTAGCTGTGTTTGTCTTGGGAGCAGATGTGGTAGTTTTAGGGTTAGCAGTGGTTGTGGTAGGGCCAGCAGTGGTGGTTGTTACATCAGCTATTGTTGTTGCTATCGAAGCTGTTGTAGTGGGAGCCGCTGTGGTTGTAGTGGGAGCAGCTGTGGTTGTTGTGGGAGCTGCTGTGGTTGTAGTGGGAGCCGCTGTGGTTGTTGTGGGGTAAGGTATGGTTGTAGTGGGAGACGCTGTGGTTGTTGTAACATCAGCTGTGGTTGTTGTGGGAGCCGCTGTGGTTGTTGTGGGAGAAGCAGTGGTTGTTGTGGGAGCCGCTGTGGTTGTTGTGGGAGTCGCTGTGGTTGTTGTGGGAGCCTCTGTGGTTGTATTGGGGTAAGCTGTGATTGTTGTGGGAGCCGCTGTGGTTGTTGTGGGAGCCTCTGTGGTTGTATTGGGGTAAGCTGTGAATGTTGTGGGAGCCGCTGTGGTTGTTGTGGGAGACGCTGTGGTTGTAGTGGGAGCCGCTGTGGTTGTTGTGGGAGACGCTGTGGTTGTAGTGGGAGACCCAGTGGTTGTTGTGGGAGCCGCTGTGGTTGTTGTGGGAGTCGCTGTGGTTGTTGTGGGAGCCTCTGTGGTTGTATTGGGATAAGCTGTGGTTGTTGTGGGAACCGCTGTGGTTGTAGTGGGAGCTGCTGTGGTTGTTGTGGGAGCCGCTGTGGTTGTAGTGGGAGCCGCTGTGGTTGAAGTGGGAACTGCTGTGGTTGTAGTGGGAGCCGCTGTTGTTGTTGTAACATCAGCTGTGGTTATTGTGGGAGCATCGGGGGTTGTTGTGGGAGACGCTGTGGGTGTTGTAACATCAGCTGTGGTTGTTGTGGGAGCCGCTGTGGTTGTTGTGGGAGCCGTTGTGGTTGTTGTAACATCAGCTGTGATTGTTGTGGGAGTCGCTGTGGTTGTTGTGGGAGCTGCTGTGGTTGTTGTGGGAGTCGCTGTTGTTGTCGGAGCCGCTGTGGTTGTAGTGGGAGCCGCTGTGGTTGTAGTGGGAGCCGCTGTGGTTGTTGTGGGAGAAGCAGTGGTTGTTGTGGGAGCCGCTGTGGTTGTTGTGGGAGTCGCTGTGGTTGTTGTGGGAGCCTCTGTGGTTGTATTGGGGTAAGCTGTGATTATTGTGGGAGCCGCTGTGGTTGTTGTGGGAGACGCTGTGGTTGTAGTGGGAGCCGCTGTGGTTGTTGTGGGAGACGCTGTGGTTGTAGTGGGAGACCCAGTGGTTGTTGTGGGAGCCGCTGTGGTTGTTGTGGGAGTCGCTGTGGTTGTTGTGGGAGCCTCTGTGATTGTATTGGGATAAGCTGTGGTTGTTGTGGGAGCCGCTGTGGTTGTTGTAACATCAGCTGTGATTGTTGTGGGAGTCGCTGTGGTTGTTGTGGGAGCTGCTGTGGTTGTTGTGGGAGTCGCTGTTGTTGTCGGAGCCGCTGTGGTTGTAGTGGGAGCCGCTGTGGTTGTAGTGGGAGCCGCTGTGGTTGTTGTGGGAGAAGCAGTGGTTGTTGTGGGAGCCGCTGTGGTTGTTGTGGGAGTCGCTGTGGTTGTTGTGGGAGCCTCTGTGGTTGTATTGGGGTAAGCTGTGATTATTGTGGGAGCCGCTGTGGTTGTTGTGGGAGACGCTGTGGTTGTAGTGGGAGCCGCTGTGGTTGTTGTGGGAGACGCTGTGGTTGTAGTGGGAGACCCAGTGGTTGTTGTGGGAGCCGCTGTGGTTGTTGTGGGAGTCGCTGTGGTTGTTGTGGGAGCCTCTGTGATTGTATTGGGATAAGCTGTGGTTGTTGTGGGAGCCGCTGTGGTTGTTGTAACATCAGCTGTGATTGTTGTGGGAGTCGCTGTGGTTGTTGTGGGAGCTGCTGTGGTTGTTGTGGGAGTCGCTGTTGTTGTCGGAGCCGCTGTGGTTGTAGTGGGAGCCGCTGTGGTTGTAGTGGGAGCCGCTGTGGTCGAAGTGGGAGGTGCCGTGGTTGTTGTGGGAGCCGCTGTGGTTGTAGTGGGAGCCGCTGTGGTCGAAGTGGGAGGTGCCGTGGTTGTTGTGGGAGCCGCTGTGGTTGTAGTGGGAGCCGCTGTGGTTGTAGTGGGAGCTGGTGTGGTCGTTGTGGGAGCATCGGGGGTTTTTGTGGGAGACGCTGTGGGTGTTGTAACATCAGCTGTGGTTGTTGTGGGAGCCGCTGTGGTTGTTGTGGGAGCCGCTGTGGTTGTTGTAACATCAGCTGTGATTGTTGTGGGAGTCGCTGTGGTTGTTGTGGGAGCTGCTGTGGTTGTTGTGGGAGTCGCTGTTGTTGTCGGAGCCGCTGTGGTTGTAGTGGGAGCCGCTGTGGTTTTAGTGGGAGCCGCTGTGGTTGTTGTGGGAGAAGCAGTGGTTGTTGTGGGAGCCGCTGTGGTTGTTGTGGGAGTTGCTGTGGTTGTTGTGGGAGCCTCTGTGGTTGTATTGGGGTAAGCTGGGATTGTTGTGGGAGCCGCTGTGGTTGTTGTGGGAGACGCTGTGGTTGTAGTGGGAGCCGCTGTGGTTGTTGTGGGAGAAGCTGTGGTTGTAGTGGGAGACCCAGTGGTTGTTGAGGGAGCCGCTGTGGTTGTTGTGGGAGTCGCTGTGGTTGTTGTGGGAGCCTCTGTGATTGTATTGGGATAAGCTGTTGTTGTTGTGGGAGACGCTGTGGTTGTAGTGGGAGCCGCTGTGGTTGTTGTGGGAGACGCTGTGGTTGTAGTGGGAGCCGCTGTGGTTGTTGTGGGAGTCGCTGTGGTTGTTGTGGGAGCCTCTGTGGTTGTATTGGGGTAAGCTGTGATTGTTGTGGGAGCCGCTGTGGTTGTTGTGGGAGACGCTGTGGTTGTAGTGGGAGCCGCTGTGGTTGTTGTGGGAGACGCTGTGGTTGTAGTGGGAGACCCAGTGGTTGTTGTGGGAGCCGCTGTGGTTGTTGTGGGAATCGCTGTGGTTGTTGTGGGAGCCTCTGTGGTTGTATTGGGATAAGTTGTGGTTGTTGTGGGAACCGCTGTGGTTGTAGTGGGAGCTGCTGTGGTTGTTGTGGGAGCCGCTGTGGTTGTAGTGGGAGCCGCTGTGGTTGAAGTGGGAACTGCTGTGGTTGTAGTGGGAGCCGCTGTGGTTGTAGTGGGAGCTGGTGTGGTCGTTGTGGTTGCCGCTGTGGTCGTAGTGGGAGCCACTGTTGTTGTTGTAACATCAGCTGTGGTTATTGTGGGAGCATCGGGGGTTGCTGTGGGAGACGCTGTGGGTGTTGTAACATCAGCTGTGGTTGTTGTGGGAGCCGCTGTGGTTGTTGTGGGAGCTGCTGTGGTTGTTGTAACATCAGCTGTGATTGTTGTGGGAGTCGCTGTGGTTGTTGTGGGAGCTGCTGTGGTTGTTGTGGGAGTCGCTGTTGTTGTCGTCGGAGCCGCTGTGGTTGTAGTGGGAGCCGCTGTGGTTGTAGTGGGAGCCGCTGTGGTTGTTGTGGGAGAAGCAGTGGTTGTTGTGGGAGCCGCTCTGGTTGTTGTGGGAGCCTCTGTGGTTGTATTGGGGTAAGCTGTGATTGTTGTGGGAGCCGCTGTGGTTGTTGTGGGAGACGCTGTGGTTGTAGTGGGAGCCGCTGTGGTTGTTGTGGGAGACGCTGTGGTTGTAGTGGGAGACCCAGTGGTTGTTGTGGGAGCCGCTGTGGTTGTTGTGGGAGCCTCTGTGGTTGTATTGGGATAAGCTGTGGTTGTTGTGGGAGACGCTGTGGTTGTAGTGGGAGCCGCTGTGGTTGTTGTGGGAGACGCTGTGGTTGTTGTGGGAGCCTCTGTGGTTGTATTGGGGTAAGCTGTGATTGTTGTGGGAGCCGCTGTGGTTGTTGTGGGAGACGCTGTGGTTGTAGTGGGAGCCGCTGTGGTTGTTGTGGGAGACGCTGTGGTTGTTGTGGGAGCTGCTGTGGTTGTTGTGGGAGTCGCTGTTGTTGTCGGAGCCGCTGTGGTTGTAGTGGGAGCCGCTGTGGTTGTAGTGGGAGCCGCTGTGGTCGAAGTGGGAGGTGCCGTGGTTGTTGTGGGAGCCGCTGTGGTTGTAGTGGGAGCCGCTGTGGTTGAAGTGGGAGCTGCTGTGGTTGTAGTGGGAGCCGCTGTGGTTTTAGTGGGAGCTGGTGTGGTCGTTGTGGTTGCCGCTGTGGTCGTAGTGGGAGCCGCTGTTGTTGTTGTAACATCAGCTGTGGTTATTGTGGGAGCAGCTGGGGTTGTTGTGGGAGACGCTGTGGTTGTTGTAACATCAGCTGTGGTTGTTGTGGGAGCCGCTGTGGTTGTTGTGGGAGAAGCAGTGGTTGTTGTGGGAGCCGCTGTGGTTGTTGTGGGAGTCGCTGTGGTTGTTGTGGGAGCCTCTGTGGTTGTATTGGGGTAAGCTGTGATTGTTGTGGGAGCCGCTGTGGTTGTTGTGGGTGACGCTGTGGTTGTAGTGGGAGCCGCTGTGGTTGTTGTGGGAGACGCTGTGGTTGTAGTGGGAGACCCAGTGGTTGTTGTGGGAGCCGCTGTGGTTGTTGTGGGAATCGCTGTGGTTGTTGTGGGAGCCTCTGTGGTTGTATTGGGATAAGTTGTGGTTGTTGTGGGAACCGCTGTGGTTGTAGTGGGAGCTGCTGTGGTTGTTGTGGGAGCCGCTGTGGTTGTAGTGGGAGCCGCTGTGGTTGAAGTGGGAACTGCTGTGGTTGTAGTGGGAGCCGCTGTGGTTGTAGTGGGAGCTGGTGTGGTCGTTGTGGTTGCCGCTGTGGTCGTAGTGGGAGCCACTGTTGTTGTTGTAACATCAGCTGTGGTTATTGTGGGAGCATCGGGGGTTGTTGTGGGAGACGCTGTGGGTGTTGTAACATCAGCTGTGGTTGTTGTGGGAGCCGCTGTGGTTGTTGTGGGAGCTGCTGTGGTTGTTGTAACATCAGCTGTGATTGTTGTGGGAGTCGCTGTGGTTGTTGTGGGAGCTGCTGTGGTTGTTGTGGGAGTCGCTGTTGTTGTCGTCGGAGCCGCTGTGGTTGTAGTGGGAGCCGCTGTGGTTGTAGTGGGAGCCGCTGTGGTTGTTGTGGGAGAAGCAGTGGTTGTTGTGGGAGCCGCTCTGGTTGTTGTGGGAGTCGCTGTGGTTGTTGTGGGAGCCTCTGTGGTTGTATTGGGGTAAGCTGTGATTGTTGTGGGAGCCGCTGTGGTTGTTGTGGGAGTCGCTGTGGTTGTTGTGGGAGCCTCTGTGGTTGTATTGGGATAAGCTGTGGTTGTATTGGGATAAGCTGTGGTTGTTGTGGGAGCCGCTGTGGTTGTTGTAACATCAGCTGTGGTTGTTGTGGGAGCCTCTGTGGTTGTATTGGGGTAAGCTGTGATTGTTGTGGGAGCCGCTGTGGTTGTTGTGGGAGACGCTGTGGTTATAGTGGGAGCCGCTGTGGTTGTAGTGGGAGCCGCTGTGGTTGAAGTGGGAACTGCTGTGGTTGTAGTGGGAGCCGCTGTTGTTGTTGTAACATCAGCTGTGGTTATTGTGGGAGCATCGGGGGTTGTTGTGGGAGACGCTGTGGGTGTTGTAACATCAGCTGTGATTGTTGTGGGAGTCGCTGTGGTTGTTGTGGGAGCTGCTGTGGTTGTTGTGGGAGTCGCTGTTGTTGTCGGAGCCGCTGTGGTTGTAGTGGGAGCCGCTGTGGTTGTAGTGGGAGCCGCTGTGGTTGTTGTGGGAGAAGCAGTGGTTGTTGTGGGAGCCGCTGTGGTTGTTGTGGGAGTCGCTGTGGTTGTTGTGGGAGCCTCTGTGGTTGTATTGGGGTAAGCTGTGATTGTTGTGGGAGCCGCTGTGGTTGTTGTGGGAGACGCTGTGGTTG
The DNA here is from genome assembly GCF_045679555.1 of Salvelinus alpinus. Lineage (NCBI taxonomy): Eukaryota > Metazoa > Chordata > Actinopteri > Salmoniformes > Salmonidae > Salvelinus > Salvelinus alpinus. The sequence continues at coordinate 4,379,835 of NC_092124.1, read as the reverse complement.
TAGTGGGAGCCGCTGTGGTTGTTGTGGGAGACGCTGTGGTTGTAGTGGGAGACCCAGTGGTTGTTGTGGGAGCCGCTGTGGTTGTAGTGGACGCCTCTGTGGTTGTATTGGGATAAGCTGTGGTTGTTGTGGGAGCCGCTGTGGTTGATGTAACATCAGCTGTGATTGTTGTGGGAGTCGCTGTGGTTGTTGTGGGAGCTGCTGTGGTTGTTGTGGGAGTCGCTGTTGTTGTCGGAGCCGCTGTGGTTGTAGTGGGAGCCGCTGTGGTTCTAGTGGGAGCCGCTGTGGTTGAAGTGGGAGGTGCCGTGGTTGTTGTGGGAGCCGCTGTGGTTGTAGTGGGAGCCGCTGTGGTTGAAGTGGGAGCTGCTGTGGTTGTAGTGGGAGCCGCTGTGGTTGTAGTGGGAGCTGGTGTGGTCGTTGTGGTTGCCGCTGTGGTCGTAGTGGGAGCCGCTGTTGTTGTTGTAACATCAGCTGTGGTTATTGTGGGAGCAGCTGGGGTTGTTGTGGGAGACGCTGTGGTTGTTGTAACATCAGCTGTGGTTGTTGTGGGAGCCGCTGTGGTTGTTGTGGGAGAAGCAGTGGTTGTTGTGGGAGCCGCTGTGGTTGTTGTGGGAGTCGCTGTGGTTGTTGTGGGAGCCTCTGTGGTTGTATTGGGGTAAGCTGTGATTGTTGTGGGAGCCGCTGTGGTTGTTGTGGGAGACGCTGTGGTTGTAGTGGGAGCCGCTGTGGTTGTTGTGGGAGACGCTGTGGTTGTAGTGGGAGACCTAGTGGTTGTTGTGGGAGCCGCTGTGGTTGTTGTGGGAGTCGCTGTGGTTGTTGTGGGAGCCTCTGTGGTTGTATTGGGATAAGCTGTGGTTGTTGTGGGAACCGCTGTGGTTGTAGTGGGAGCTGCTGTGGTTGTTGTGGGAGCCGCTGTGGTTGTAGTGGGAGCCGCTGTGGTTGAAGTGGGAACTGCTGTGGTTGTAGTGGGAGCCGCTGTGTTTGTAGTGGGAGCTGGTGTGGTCATTGTGGTTGCCGCTGTGGTCGTAGTGGGAGCCGCTGTTGTTGTTGTAACATCAGCTGTGGTTATTGTGGGAGCATCGGGGGTTGTTGTGGGAGACGCTGTGGGTGTTGTAACATCAGCTGTGGTTGTTGTGGGAGCCGCTGTGGTTGTTGTGGGAGCCGCTGTGGTTGTTGTAACATCAGCTGTGATTGTTGTGGGAGTCGCTGTGGTTGTTGTGGGAGCTGCTGTGGTTGTTGTGGGAGTCGCTGTTGTTGTCGGAGCCGCTGTGGTTGTAGTGGGAGCCGCTGTGGTTGTTGTGGGAGAAGCAGTGGTTGTTGTGGGAGCCGCTGTGGTTGTTGTGGGAGCCGCTGTGGTTGTTGTGGGAGCCTCTGTGGTTGTATTGGGGTAAGCTGTGATTGTTGTGGGAGCCGCTGTGGTTGTTGTGGGAGACGCTGTGGTTGTAGTGGGAGCCGCTGTGGTTGTTGTGGGAGACGCTGTGGTTGTAGTGGGAGACCCAGTGGTTGTTGTGGGAGCCGCTGTGGTTGTTGTGGGAGTCGCTGTGGTTGTTGTGGGAGCCTCTGTGGTTGTATTGGGATAAGCTGTGGTTGTTGTGGGAGCCGCTGTGGTTGTTGTAACATCAGCTGTGATTGTTGTGGGAGTCGCTGTGGTTGTTGTGGGAGCTGCTGTGGTTGTTGTGGGAGTCGCTGTTGTTGTCGGAGCCGCTGTGTTTGTAGTGGGAGCCGCTGTGGTTGTAGTGGGAGCCGCTGTGGTTGAAGTGGGAGGTGCCGTGGTTGTTGTGGGAGCCGCTGTGGTTATAGTGGGAGCCGCTGTGGTTGAAGTGGGAGCCGCTGTTGTTGTAACATCAGCTGTGGTTATTGTGGGAGCAGCTGGGGTTGTTGTGGGAGACGCTGTGGTTGTTGTAACATCAGCTGTGGTTGTTGTTGGTGCCTCTGTGGTTGTATTGGGATAAGCTGTGATTGTTGTGGGAGCCGCTGTTTTTGTTGTGGGAGACGCTGTGGTTGTAGTGGGAGCCGCTGTGGTTGTATTGGGGTAAGCTGTGATTGTTGTGGGAGCTGGTGTGGTCGTTGTGGTTGCCGCTGTGGTCGTAGTGGGAGCCGCTGTTGTTGTTGTAACATCGGCTGTGGTTATTGTGGGAGCAGCTGGGGTTGTTGTGGGAGACGCTGTGGTTGTTGTAACATCAGCTGTGGTTGTTGTGGGAGCCGCTGTGGTTGTTGTGGGAGAAGCAGTGGTTGTTGTGGGAGCCGCTGTGGTTGTTGTGGGAGTCGCTGTGATTGTTGTGGGAGCCGCTGTGGTTGTTGTGGGAGCCGCTGTGGTTGTAGTGGGAGCCGCTGTGGTTGTTGTGGGAGACGCTGTGGTTGTAGTGGGAGACCCAGTGGTTGTTGTGGGAGCCGCTGTGGTTGTTGTGGGAGACGCTGTGGTTGTAGTGGGAGCCGCTGTGGTTGTTGTGGGAGACGCTGTGGTTGTAGTGGGAGACCCAGTGGTTGTTGTGGGAGCCGCTGTGGTTGTTGTGGGAGTCGCTGTGGTTGTTGTGGGAGCCTCTGTGGTTGTATTGGGATAAGCTGTGGTTGTTGTGGGAGCCGCTGTGGTTGTTGTAACATCAGCTGTGATTGTTGTGGGAGTCGCTGTGGTTGTTGTGGGAGCTGCTGTGGTTGTTGTGGGAGTCGCTGTTGTTGTCGGAGCCGCTGTGGTTGTAGTGGGAGCCGCTGTGGTTGTAGTGGGAGCCGCTGTGGTTGAAGTGGGAGGTACCGTGGTTGTTGTGGGAGCCGCTGTGGTTGTAGTGGGAGCCGCTGTGGTTGAAGTGGGAGCTGCTGTGGTTGTAATGGGAGCCGCTGTGGTTGTAGTGGGAGCTGGTGTGGTCGTTGTGGTTGCCGCTGTGGTCGTAGTGGGAGCCGCTGTTGTTGTTGTAACATCAGCTGTGGTTATTGTGGGAGCAGCTGGGGTTGTTGTGGGAGACGCTGTGGTTGTTGTAACATCAGCTGTGGTTGTTGTGGGAGCCGCTGTGGTTGTTGTGGGAGAAGCAGTGGTTGTTGTGGGAGCCGCTCTGGTTGTTGTGGGAGTCGCTGTGGTTGTTGTGGGAGCCTCTGTGGTTGTATTGGGGTAAGCTGTGATTGTTGTGGGAGCCGCTGTGGTTGTTTTGGGAGACGCTGTGGTTGTAGTGGGAGCCGCTGTGGTTGTTGTGGGAGACGCTGTGGTTGTATTGGGAGACCCAGTGGTTGTTGTGGGAGCCGCTGTGGTTGTTGTGGGAGTCGCTGTGGTTGTTGTGGGAGCCTCTGTGTTTGTATTGGGATAAGCTGTGGTTGTTGTGGGAACCGCTGTGGTTATAGTGGGAGCTGCTGTGGTTGTTGTGGGAGCCGCTGTGGTTGTAGTGGGAGCCGCTGTGGTTGAAGTGGGAACTGCTGTGGTTGTAGTGGGAGCCGCTGTTGTTGTTGTAACATCAGCTGTGGTTATTGTGGGAGCATCGGGGGTTGTTGTGGGAGACGCTGTGGGTGTTGTAACATCAGCTGTGGTTGTTGTGGGAGCCTCTGTGGTTGTATTGGGATAAGCTGTGGTTGTTGTGGGAACCGCTGTGGTTATAGTGGGAGCTGCTGTGGTTGTTGTGGGAGCCGCTGTGGTTGTAGTGGGAGCCGCTGTGGTTGAAGTGGGAACTGCTGTGGTTGTAGTGGGAGCCGCTGTTGTTGTTGTAACATCAGCTGTGGTTGTTGTGGGAGCCGCTGTGGTTGTTGTGGGAGCCGCTGTGGTTGTTGTAACATCAGCTGTGATTGTTGTGGGAGTCGCTGTGGTTGTTGTGGGAGCTGCTGTGGTTGTTGTGGGAGTCGCTGTTGTTGTCGGAGCCGCTGTGGTTGTAGTGGGAGCCGCTGTGGTTGTTGTGGGAGAAGCATTGGTTGTTGTGGGAGCCGCTGTGGTTGTTGTGGGAGTCGCTGTGGTTGGTGTGGGAGCCTCTGTGGTTGTATTGGGGTAAGCTGTGATTGTTGTGGGAGACGCTGTGGTTGTTGTGGGAGACGCTGTGGTTGTAGTGGGAGACCCAGTGGTTGTTGTGGGAGCCGCTGTGGTTGTTGTGGGAGTCGCTGTGGTTGTTGTGGGAGCCTCTGTGGTTGTATTGGGATAAGCTGTGGTTGAAGTGGGAACTGCTGTGGTTGTAGTGGGAGCCGCTGTTGTTGTTGTAACATCAGCTGTGGTTATTGTGGGAGCATCGGGGGTTGTTGTGGGAGACGCTGTGGGTGTTGTAACATCAGCTGTGGTTGTTGTGGGAGCCGCTGTGGTTGTTGTGGGAGCAGCTGTGGTTGTTGTAACATCAGCTGTGATTGTTGTGGGAGTCGCTGTGGTTGTTGTGGGAGCCTCTGTGGTTGTATTGGGGTAAGCTGTGATTGTTGTGGGAGCCGCTGTGGTTGTTGTGGGAGACGCTGTGGTTTTAGTGGGAGCCGCTGTGGTTGTTGTGGGAGACGCTGTGGTTGTAGTGGGAGACCCAGTGGTTGTTGTGGGAGCCGCTGTGGTTGTTGTGGGAGTTGCTGTGGTTGTTGTGGGAGCCTCTGTGGTTGTAGTGGGAGCTGGTGTGGTCGTTGTGGTTGCCGCTGTGGTCGTAGTGGGAGCCGCTGTTGTTGTTGTAACATCAGCTGTGGTTATTGTGGGAGCATCGGGGGTTGTTGTGGGAGACGCTGTGGGTGTTGTAACATCAGCTGTGGTTGTTGTGGGAGCCGCTGTGGTTGTTGTGGGAGCCGCTGTGGTTGTTGTAACATCAGCTGTGATTGTTGTGGGAGTCGCTGTGGTTGTTGTGGGAGCTGCTGTGGTTGTTGTGGGAGTCGCTGTTGTTGTCGGAGCCGCTGTGGTTGTAGTGGGAGCCGCTGTGGTTGTAGTGGGAGCCGCTGTGGTTGTTGTGGGAGAAGCAGTGGTTGTTGTGGGAGCCTCTGTGGTTGTATTGGGGTAAGCTGTGATTGTTGTGGGAGCCGCTGTGGTTGTTGTGGGAGACGCTGTGGTTGTAGTGGGAGACCCAGTGGTTGTTGTGGGAGCCGCTGTGGTTGTTGTGGGAGTCGCTGTGGTTGTTGTGGGAGCCGCTGTGGTTGTATTGGGATAAGCTGTGGTTGAAGTGGGAACTGCTGTGGTTGTAGTGGGAGCCGCTGTTGTTGTTGTAACATCAGCTGTGGTTATTGTGGGAGCATCGGGGGTTGTTGTGGGAGACGCTGTGGGTGTTGTAACATCAGCTGTGGTTGTTGTGGGAGCCGCTGTGGTTGTTGTGGGAGCCGCTGTGGTTGTTGTAACATCAGCTGTGATTGTTGTGGGAGTCGCTGTGGTTGTTGTGGGAGCCTCTGTGGTTGTATTGGGGTAAGTTGTGATTGTTGTGGGAGCCGCTGTGGTTGTTGTGGGAGACGCTGTGGTTGTAGTGGGAGCCGCTGTGGTTGTTGTGGGAGACGCTGTGGTTGTAGTGGGAGACCCAGTGGTTGTTGTGGGAGCCGCTGTGGTTGTTGTGGGAGTTGCTGTGGTTGTTGTGGGAGCCTCTGTGGTTGTAGTGGGAGCTGGTGTGGTCGTTGTGGTTGCCGCTGTGGTCGTAGTGGGAGCCGCTGTTGTTGTTGTAACATCAGCTGTGGTTATTGTGGGAGCATCGGGGGTTGTTGTGGGAGACGCTGTGGGTGTTGTAACATCAGCTGTGGTTGTTGTGGGAGCCGCTGTCGTTGTTGTGGGAGCCGCTGTGGTTGTTGTAACATCAGCTGTGATTGTTGTGGGAGTCGCTGTGGTTGTTGTGGGAGCTGCTGTGGTTGTTGTGGGAGTCGCTGTTGTTGTCGGAGCCGCTGTGGTTGTAGTGGGAGCCGCTGTGGTTGTAGTGGGAGCCGCTGTGGTTGTTGTGGGAGAAGCAGTGGTTGTTGTGGGAGCCGCTGTGGTTGTATTGGGGTAAGCTGTGATTGTTGTGGGAGCCGCTTTGGTTGTTGTGGGAGACGCTGTGGTTGTAGTGGGAGCCGCTGTGGTTGTTGTGGGAGACGCTGTGGTTGTAGTGGGAGACCCAGTGGTTGTTGTGGGAGCCGCTGTGGTTGTTGTGGGAGTCGCTGTGGTTGTTGTGGGAGCCTCTGTGGTTGTATTGGGATAAGCTGTGGTTGTTGTGGGAGCCGCTGTGGTTGTTGTAACATCAGCTGTGATTGTTGTGGGAGTCGCTGTGATTGTTGTGGGAGCTGCTGTGGTTGTTGTGGGAGTCGCTGTTGTTGTCGGAGCCGCTGTGGTTGTAGTGGGAGCCGCTGTGGTTGTAGTGGGAGCCGCTGTGGTTGAAGTGGGAGGTGCCGTGGTTGTTGTGGGAGCCGCTGTGGTTGTAGTGGGAGCCGCTGTGGTTGAAGTGGGAGCTGCTGTGGTTGTAATGGGAGCCGCTGTGGTTGTAGTGGGAGCTGGTGTGGTCGTTGTGGTTGCCGCTGTGGTCGTAGTGGGAGCCGCTGTTGTTGTTGTAACATCAGCTGTGGTTATTGTGGGAGCAGCTGGGGTTGTTGTGGGAGACGCTGTGGTTGTTGTAACATCAGCTGTGGTTGTTGTGGGAGCCGCTGTGGTTGTTGTGGGAGAAGCAGTGGTTGTTGTGGGAGCCGCTGTGGTTGTTGTGGGAGTCGCTGTGGTTGTTGTGGGAGCCTCTGTGGTTGTATTGGGGTAAGCTGTGATTGTTGTGGGAGCCGCTGTGGTTGTTTTGGGAGACGCTGTGGTTGTAGTGGGAGCCGCTGTGGTTGTTGTGGGAGACGCTGTGGTTGTAGTGGGAGACCCAGTGGTTGTTGTGGGAGCCGCTGTGGTTGTTGTGGGAGTCGCTGTGGTTATTGTGGGAGCCTCTGTGGTTGTATTGGGATAAGCTGTGGTTGTTGTGGGAACCGCTGTGGTTGTAGTGGGAGCTGCTGTGGTTGTTGTGGGAGCCGCTGTGGTTGTAGTGGGAGCCGCTGTGGTTGAAGTGGGAACTGCTGTGGTTGTAGTGGGAGCCGCTGTTGTTGTTGTAACATCAGCTGTGGTTATTGTGGGAGCATCGGGGGTTGTTGTGGGAGCCGCTGTGGTTGTTGTGGGAGCCGCTGTGGTTGTTTTGGGAGACGCTGTGGTTGTAGTGGGAGCCGCTGTGGTTGTTGTGGGAGACGCTGTGGTTGTATTGGGAGACCCAGTGGTTGTTGTGGGAGCCGCTGTGGTTGTTGTGGGAGTCGCTGTGGTTGTTGTGGGAGCCTCTGTGGTTGTATTGGGATAAGCTGTGGTTGTTGTGGGAACCGCTGTGGTTATAGTGGGAGCTGCTGTGGTTGTTGTGGGAGCCGCTGTGGTTGTAGTGGGAGCCGCTGTGGTTGAAGTGGGAACTGCTGTGGTTGTAGTGGGAGCCGCTGTTGTTGTTGTAACATCAGCTGTGGTTGTTGTGGGAGCCGCTGTGGTTGTTGTGGGAGCCGCTGTGGTTGTTGTAACATCAGCTGTGATTGTTGTGGGAGTCGCTGTGGTTGTTGTGGGAGCTGCTGTGGTTGTTGTGGGAGTCGCTGTTGTTGTCGGAGCCGCTGTGGTTGTAGTGGGAGCCGCTGTGGTTGTTGTGGGAGAAGCATTGGTTGTTGTGGGAGCCGCTGTGGTTGTTGTGGGAGTCGCTGTGGTTGGTGTGGGAGCCTCTGTGGTTGTATTGGGGTAAGCTGTGATTGTTGTGGGAGACGCTGTGGTTGTTGTGGGAGACGCTGTGGTTGTAGTGGGAGACCCAGTGGTTGTTGTGGGAGCCGCTGTGGTTGTTGTGGGAGTCGCTGTGGTTGTTGTGGGAGCCTCTGTGGTTGTATTGGGATAAGCTGTGGTTGAAGTGGGAACTGCTGTGGTTGTAGTGGGAGCCGCTGTTGTTGTTGTAACATCAGCTGTGGTTATTGTGGGAGCATCGGGGGTTGTTGTGGGAGACGCTGTGGGTGTTGTAACATCAGCTGTGGTTGTTGTGGGAGCCGCTGTGGTTGTTGTGGGAGCCGCTGTGGTTGTTGTAACATCAGCTGTGATTGTTGTGGGAGTCGCTGTGGTTGTTGTGGGAGCCTCTGTGGTTGTATTGGGGTAAGCTGTGATTGTTGTGGGAGCCGCTGTGGTTGTTGTGGGAGACGCTGTGGTTTTAGTGGGAGCCGCTGTGGTTGTTGTGGGAGACGCTGTGGTTGTAGTGGGAGACCCAGTGGTTGTTGTGGGAGCCGCTGTGGTTGTTGTGGGAGTTGCTGTGGTTGTTGTGGGAGCCTCTGTGGTTGTAGTGGGAGCTGGTGTGGTCGTTGTGGTTGCCGCTGTGGTCGTAGTGGGAGCCGCTGTTGTTGTTGTAACATCAGCTGTGGTTATTGTGGGAGCATCGGGGGTTGTTGTGGGAGACGCTGTGGGTGTTGTAACATCAGCTGTGGTTGTTGTGGGAGCCGCTGTGGTTGTTGTGGGAGCCGCTGTGGTTGTTGTAACATCAGCTGTGATTGTTGTGGGAGTCGCTGTGGTTGTTGTGGGAGCTGCTGTGGTTGTTGTGGGAGTCGCTGTTGTTGTCGGAGCCGCTGTGGTTGTAGTGGGAGCCGCTGTGGTTGTAGTGGGAGCCGCTGTGGTTGTTGTGGGAGAAGCAGTGGTTGTTGTGGGAGCCTCTGTGGTTGTATTGGGGTAAGCTGTGATTGTTGTGGGAGCCGCTGTGGTTGTTGTGGGAGACGCTGTGGTTGTAGTGGGAGACCCAGTGGTTGTTGTGGGAGCCGCTGTGGTTGTTGTGGGAGTCGCTGTGGTTGTTTTGGGAGCCGCTGTGGTTGTATTGGGATAAGCTGTGGTTGAAGTGGGAACTGCTGTGGTTGTAGTGGGAGCCGCTGTTGTTGTTGTAACATCAGCTGTGGTTATTGTGGGAGCATCGGGGGTTGTTGTGGGAGACGCTGTGGGTGTTGTAACATCAGCTGTGGTTGTTGTGGGAGCCGCTGTGGTTGTTGTGGGAGCCGCTGTGGTTGTTGTAACATCAGCTGTGATTGTTGTGGGAGTCGCTGTGGTTGTTGTGGGAGCCTCTGTGGTTGTATTGGGGTAAGTTGTGATTGTTGTGGGAGCCGCTGTGGTTGTTGTGGGAGACGCTGTGGTTGTAGTGGGAGCCGCTGTGGTTGTTGTGGGAGACGCTGTGGTTGTAGTGGGAGACCCAGTGGTTGTTGTGGGAGCCGCTGTGGTTGTTGTGGGAGTTGCTGTGGTTGTTGTGGGAGCCTCTGTGGTTGTAGTGGGAGCTGGTGTGGTCGTTGTGGTTGCCGCTGTGGTCGTAGTGGGAGCCGCTGTTGTTGTTGTAACATCAGCTGTGGTTATTGTGGGAGCATCGGGGGTTGTTGTGGGAGACGCTGTGGGTGTTGTAACATCAGCTGTGGTTGTTGTGGGAGCCGCTGTGGTTGTTGTGGGAGCCGCTGTGGTTGTTGTAACATCAGCTGTGATTGTTGTGGGAGTCACTGTGGTTGTTGTGGGAGCTGCTGTGGTTGTTGTGGGAGTCGCTGTTGTTGTCGGAGCCGCTGTGGTTGTAGTGGGAGCCGCTGTGGTTGTAGTGGGAGCCGCTGTGGTTGTTGTGGGAGAAGCAGTGGTTGTTGTGGGAGCCGCTGTGGTTGTATTGGGGTAAGCTGTGATTGTTGTGGGAGCCGCTGTGGTTGTTGTGGGAGACGCTGTGGTTGTAGTGGGAGCCGCTGTGGTTGTTGTGGGAGACGCTGTGGTTGTAGTGGGAGACCCAGTGGTTGTTGTGGGAGCCGCTGTGGTTGTTGTGGGAGTCGCTGTGGTTGTTGTGGGAGCCTCTGTGGTTGTATTGGGATAAGCTGTGGTTGTTGTGGGAGCCGCTGTGGTTGTTGTAACATCAGCTGTGATTGTTGTGGGAGTCGCTGTGATTGTTGTGGGAGCTGCTGTGGTTGTTGTGGGAGTCGCTGTTGTTGTCGGAGCCGCTGTGGTTGTAGTGGGAGCCGCTGTGGTTGTAGTGGGAGCCGCTGTGGTTGAAGTGGGAGGTGCCGTGGTTGTTGTGGGAGCCGCTGTGGTTGTAGTGGGAGCCGCTGTGGTTGAAGTGGGAGCTGCTGTGGTTGTAATGGGAGCCGCTGTGGTTGTAGTGGGAGCTGGTGTGGTCGTTGTGGTTGCCGCTGTGGTCGTAGTGGGAGCCGCTGTTGTTGTTGTAACATCAGCTGTGGTTATTGTGGGAGCAGCTGGGGTTGTTGTGGGAGACGCTGTGGTTGTTGTAACATCAGCTGTGGTTGTTGTGGGAGCCGCTGTGGTTGTTGTGGGAGAAGCAGTGGTTGTTGTGGGAGCCGCTGTGGTTGTTGTGGGAGTCGCTGTGGTTGTTGTGGGAGCCTCTGTGGTTGTATTGGGGTAAGCTGTGATTGTTGTGGGAGCCGCTGTGGTTGTTTTGGGAGACGCTGTGGTTGTAGTGGGAGCCGCTGTGGTTGTTGTGGGAGACGCTGTGGTTGTAGTGGGAGACCCAGTGGTTGTTGTGGGAGCCGCTGTGGTTGTTGTGGGAGTCGCTGTGGTTGTTGTGGGAGCCTCTGTGGTTGTATTGGGATAAGCTGTGGTTGTTGTGGGAACCCCTGTGGTTGTAGTGGGAGCTGCTGTGGTTGTTGTGGGAGCCGCTGTGGTTGTAGTGGGAGCCGCTGTGGTTGAAGTGGGAACTGCTGTGGTTGTAGTGGGAGCCGCTGTTGTTGTTGTAACATCAGCTGTGGTTATTGTGGGAGCATCGGGGGTTGTTGTGGGAGCCGCTGTGGTTGTTGTGGGAGCCGCTGTGGTTGTTGTAACATCAGCTGTGATTGTTGTGGGAGTCGCTGTGGTTGTTGTGGGAGCTGCTGTGGTTGTTGTGGGAGTCGCTGTTGTTGTCGGAGCCGCTGTGGTTGTAGTGGGAGCCGCTGTGGTTGTTGTGGGAGAAGCATTGGTTGTTGTGGGAGCCGCTGTGGTTGTTGTGGGAGTCGCTGTGGTTGTTGTGGGAGCCTCTGTGGTTGTATTGGGGTAAGCTGTGATTGTTGTGGGAGACGCTGTGGTTGTTGTGGGAGACGCTGTGGTTGTAGTGGGAGACCCAGTGGTTGTTGTGGGAGCCGCTGTGGTTGTTGTGGGAGTTGCTGTGGTTGTTGTGGGAGCCTCTGTGGTTGTATTGGGATAAGCTGTGGTTGAAGTGGGAACTGCTGTGGTTGTAGTGGGAGCCGCTGTTGTTGTTGTAACATCAGCTGTGGTTATTGTGGGAGCATCGGGGGTTGTTGTGGGAGACGCTGTGGGTGTTGTAACATCAGCTGTGGTTGTTGTGGGAGCCGCTGTGGTTGTTGTGGGAGCCGCTGTGGTTGTAGTGGGAGACCCAGTGGTTGTTGTGGGAGCCGCTGTGGTTGTTGTGGGAGTTGCTGTGGTTGTTGTGGGAGCCTCTGTGGTTGTAGTGGGAGCTGGTGTGGTCGTTGTGGTTGCCGCTGTGGTCGTAGTGGGAGCCGCTGTTGTTGTTGTAACATCAGCTGTGGTTATTGTGGGAGCATCGGGGGTTGTTGTGGGAGACGCTGTGGGTGTTGTAACATCAGCTGTGGTTGTTGTGGGAGCCGCTGTGGTTGTTGTGGGAGCCGCTGTGGTTGTTGTAACATCAGCTGTGATTGTTGTGGGAGTCACTGTGGTTGTTGTGGGAGCTGCTGTGGTTGTTGTGGGAGTCGCTGTTGTTGTCGGAGCCGCTGTGGTTGTAGTGGGAGCCGCTGTGGTTGTAGTGGGAGCCGCTGTGGTTGTTGTGGGAGAAGCAGTGGTTGTTGTGGGAGCCGCTGTGGTTGTATTGGGGTAAGCTGTGATTGTTGTGGGAGCCGCTGTGGTTGTTGTGGGAGACGCTGTGGTTGTAGTGGGAGCCGCTGTGGTTGTTGTGGGAGACGCTGTGGTTGTAGTGGGAGACCCAGTGGTTGTTGTGGGAGCCGCTGTGGTTGTTGTGGGAGTCGCTGTGGTTGTTGTGGGAGCCTCTGTGGTTGTATTGGGATAAGCTGTGGTTGTTGTGGGAGCCGCTGTGGTTGTTGTAAAATCAGCTGTGATTGTTGTGGGAGTCGCTGTGATTGTTGTGGGAGCTGCTGTGGTTGTTGTGGGAGTCGCTGTTGTTGTCGGAGCCGCTGTGGTTGTAGTGGGAGCCGCTGTGGTTGTAGTGGGAGCCGCTGTGGTTGAAGTGGGAGGTGCCGTGGTTGTTGTGGGAGCCGCTGTGGTTGTAGTGGGAGCCGCTGTGGTTGAAGTGGGAGCTGCTGTGGTTGTAATGGGAGCCGCTGTGGTTGTAGTGGGAGCTGGTGTGGTCGTTGTGGTTGCCGCTGTGGTCGTAGTGGGAGCCGCTGTTGTTGTTGTAACATCAGCTGTGGTTATTGTGGGAGCAGCTGGGGTTGTTGTGGGAGACGCTGTGGTTGTTGTAACATCAGCTGTGGTTGTTGTGGGAGCCGCTGTGGTTGTTGTGGGAGAAGCAGTGGTTGTTGTGGGAGCCGCTGTGGTTGTTGTGGGAGTCGCTGTGGTTGTTGTGGGAGCCTCTGTGGTTGTATTGGGGTAAGCTGTGATTGTTGTGGGAGCCGCTGTGGTTGTTTTGGGAGACGCTGTGGTTGTAGTGGGAGCCGCTGTGGTTGTTGTGGGAGACGCTGTGGTTGTAGTGGGAGACCCAGTGGTTGTTGTGGGAGCCGCTGTGGTTGTTGTGGGAGTCGCTGTGGTTGTTGTGGGAGCCTCTGTGGTTGTATTGGGATAAGCTGTGGTTGTTGTGGGAACCCCTGTGGTTGTAGTGGGAGCTGCTGTGGTTGTTGTGGGAGCCGCTGTGGTTGTAGTGGGAGCCGCTGTGGTTGAAGTGGGAACTGCTGTGGTTGTAGTGGGAGCCGCTGTTGTTGTTGTAACATCAGCTGTGGTTATTGTGGGAGCATCGGGGGTTGTTGTGGGAGCCGCTGTGGTTGTTGTGGGAGCCGCTGTGGTTGTTGTAACATCAGCTGTGATTGTTGTGGGAGTCGCTGTGGTTGTTGTGGGAGCTGCTGTGGTTGTTGTGGGAGTCGCTGTTGTTGTCGGAGCCGCTGTGGTTGTAGTGGGAGCCGCTGTGGTTGTTGTGGGAGAAGCATTGGTTGTTGTGGGAGCCGCTGTGGTTGTTGTGGGAGTCGCTGTGGTTGTTGTGGGAGCCTCTGTGGTTGTATTGGGGTAAGCTGTGATTGTTGTGGGAGACGCTGTGGTTGTTGTGGGAGACGCTGTGGTTGTAGTGGGAGACCCAGTGGTTGTTGTGGGAGCCGCTGTGGTTGTTGTGGGAGTTGCTGTGGTTGTTGTGGGAGCCTCTGTGGTTGTATTGGGATAAGCTGTGGTTGAAGTGGGAACTGCTGTGGTTGTAGTGGGAGCCGCTGTTGTTGTTGTAACATCAGCTGTGGTTATTGTGGGAGCATCGGGGGTTGTTGTGGGAGACGCTGTGGGTGTTGTAACATCAGCTGTGGTTGTTGTGGGAGCCGCTGTGGTTGTTGTGGGAGCCGCTGTGGTTGTTGTAACATCAGCTGTGATTGTTGTGGGAGTCGCTGTGGTTGTTGTGGGAGCCTCTGTGGTTGTATTGGGGTAAGCTGTGATTGTTGTGGGAGCCGCTGTGGTTGTTGTGGGAGACGCTGTGGTTTTAGTGGGAGCCGCTGTGGTTGTTGTGGGAGACGCTGTGGTTGTAGTGGGAGACCCAGTGGTTGTTGTGGGAGCCGCTGTGGTTGTTGTGGGAGTTGCTGTGGTTGTTGTGGGAGCCTCTGTGGTTGTAGTGGGAGCTGGTGTGGTCGTTGTGGTTGCCGCTGTGGTCGTAGTGGGAGCCGCTGTTGTTGTTGTAACATCAGCTGTGGTTATTGTGGGAGCATCGGGGGTTGTTGTGGGAGACGCTGTGGGTGTTGTAACATCAGCTGTGGTTGTTGTGGGAGCCGCTGTGGTTGTTGTGGGAGCCGCTGTGGTTGTTGTAACATCAGCTGTGATTGTTGTGGGAGTCGCTGTGGTTGTTGTGGGAGCTGCTGTGGTTGTTGTGGGAGTCGCTGTTGTTGTCGGAGCCGCTGTGGTTGTAGTGGGAGCCGCTGTGGTTGTAGTGGGAGCCGCTGTGGTTGTTGTGGGAGAAGCAGTGGTTGTTGTGGGAGCCTCTGTGGTTGTATTGGGGTAAGCTGTGATTGTTGTGGGAGCCGCTGTGGTTGTTGTGGGAGACGCTGTGGTTGTAGTGGGAGACCCAGTGGTTGTTGTGGGAGCCGCTGTGGTTGTTGTGGGAGTCGCTGTGGTTGTTGTGGGAGCCGCTGTGGTAGTATTGGGATAAGCTGTGGTTGAAGTGGGAACTGCTGTGGTTGTAGTGGGAGCCGCTGTTGTTGTTGTAACATCAGCTGTGGTTATTGTGGGAGCATCGGGGGTTGTTGTGGGAGACGCTGTGGGTGTTGTAACATCAGCTGTGGTTGTTGTGGGAGCCGCTGTGGTTGTTGTGGGAGCCGCTGTGGTTGTTGTAACATCAGCTGTGATTGTTGTGGGAGTCGCTGTGGTTGTTGTGGGAGCCTCTGTGGTTGTATTGGGGTAAGTTGTGATTGTTGTGGGAGCCGCTGTGGTTGTTGTGGGAGACGCTGTGGTTGTAGTGGGAGCCGCTGTGGTTGTTGTGGGAGACGCTGTGGTTGTAGTGGGAGACCCAGTGGTTGTTGTGGGAGCCGCTGTGGTTGTTGTGGGAGTTGCTGTGGTTGTTGTGGGAGCCTCTGTGGTTGTAGTGGGAGCTGGTGTGGTCGTTGTGGTTGCCGCTGTGGTCGTAGTGGGAGCCGCTGTTGTTGTTGTAACATCAGCTGTGGTTATTGTGGGAGCATCGGGGGTTGTTGTGGGAGACGCTGTGGGTGTTGTAACATCAGCTGTGGTTGTTGTGGGAGCCGCTGTGGTTGTTGTGGGAGCCGCTGTGGTTGTTGTAACATCAGCTGTGATTGTTGTGGGAGTCGCTGTGGTTGTTGTGGGAGCTGCTGTGGTTGTTGTGGGAGTCGCTGTTGTTGTCGGAGCCGCTGTGGTTGTAGTGGGAGCCGCTGTGGTTGTAGTGGGAGCCGCTGTGGTTGTTGTGGGAGAAGCAGTGGTTGTTGTGGGAGCCGCTGTGGTTGTATTGGTGTAAGCTGTGATTGTTGTGGGAGCCGCTGTGGTTGTTGTGGGAGACGCTGTGGTTGTAGTGGGAGCCGCTGTGGTTGTTGTGGGAGACGCTGTGGTTGTAGTGGGAGACCCAGTGGTTGTTGTGGGAGCCGCTGTGGTTGTTGTGGGAGTCGCTGTGGTTGTTGTGGGAGCCTCTGTGGTTGTATTGGGATAAGCTGTGGTTGTTGTGGGAGCCGCTGTGGTTGTTGTAACATCAGCTGTGATTGTTGTGGGAGTCGCTGTGATTGTTGTGGGAGCTGCTGTGGTTGTTGTGGGAGTCGCTGTTGTTGTCGGAGCCGCTGTGGTTGTAGTGGGAGCCGCTGTGGTTGTAGTGGGAGCCGCTGTGGTTGAAGTGGGAGGTGCCGTGGTTGTTGTGGGAGCCGCTGTGGTTGTAGTGGGAGCCGCTGTGGTTGAAGTAGGAGCTGCTGTGGTTGTAATGGGAGCCGCTGTGGTTGTAGTGGGAGCTGGTGTGGTCGTTGTGGTTGCCGCTGTGGTCGTAGTGGGAGCCGCTGTTGTTGTTGTAACATCAGCTGTGGTTATTGTGGGAGCAGCTGGGGTTGTTGTGGGAGACGCTGTGGTTGTTGTAACATCAGCTGTGGTTGTTGTGGGAGCCGCTGTGGTTGTTGTGGGAGAAGCAGTGGTTGTTGTGGGAGCCACTGTGGTTGTTGTGGGAGTCGCTGTGGTTGTTGTGGGAGCCTCTGTGGTTGTATTGGGGTAAGCTGTGATTGTTGTGGGAGCCGCTGTGGTTGTTTTGGGAGACGCTGTGGTTGTAGTGGGAGCCGCTGTGGTTGTTGTGGGAGACGCTGTGGTTGTAGTGGGAGACCCAGTGGTTGTTGTGGGAGCCGCTGTGGTTGTTGTGGGAGTCGCTGTGGTTGTTGTGGGAGCCTCTGTGGTTGTATTGGGATAAGCTGTGGTTGTTGTGGGAACCGCTGTAGTTGTAGTGGGAGCTGCTGTGGTTGTTGTGGGAGCCGCTGTGGTTGTAGTGGGAGCCGCTGTGGTTGAAGTGGGAACTGCTGTGGTTGTAGTGGGAGCCGCTGTTGTTGTTGTAACATCAGCTGTGGTTATTGTGGGAGCATCGGGGGTTGTTGTGGGAGACGCTGTGGGTGTTGTAACATCAGCTGTGGTTGTTGTGGGAGCCGCTGTGGATGTTGTGGGAGCCGCTGTTGTTGTTGTAACATCAGCTGTGATTGTTGTGAGAGTCGCTGTGGTTGTTGTGGGAGCTGCTGTGGTTGTTGTGGGAGTCGCTGTTGTTGTCGGAGCCGCTGTGGTTGTAGTGGGAGCCGCTGTGGTTGTTGTGGGAGTCGCTGTGGTTGTTGTGGGAGCCTCTGTGGTTGTATTGGGGTAAGCTGTGATTGTTGTGGGAGCCGCTGTGGTTGTTGTGGAAGACGCTGTGGTTGTAGTGGGAGCCGATGTGGTTGTTGTGGGAGACGCTGTGGTTGTAGTGGGAGACCCAGTGGTTGTTGTGGGAGCCGCTGTGGTTGTTGTGGGAGTCGCTGTGGTTGTTGTGGGAGCCTCTGTGGTTGTATTGGGATAAGCTGTGGTTGTTGTGGGAGCCGCTGTGGTTGTTGTAACATCAGCTGTGATTGTTGTGGGAGTCGCTGTGGTTGTTGTGGGAGCTGCTGTGGTTGTTGTGGGAGTCGCTGTTGTTGTCGGAGCCGCTGTGGTTGTAGTGGGAGCCGCTGTGGTTGTAGTGGGAGCCGCTGTGGTTGAAGTGGGAGGTACCGTGGTTGTTGTGGGAGCCGCTGTGGTTGTAGTGGGAGCCGCTGTGGTTGAAGTGGGAGCTGCTGTGGTTGTAATGGGAGCCGCTGTGGTTGTAGTGGGAGCTGGTGTGGTCGTTGTGGTTGCCGCTGTGGTCGTAGTGGGAGCCGCTGTTGTTGTTGTAACATCAGCTGTGGTTATTGTGGGAGCAGCTGGGGTTGTTGTGGGAGACGCTGTGGTTGTTGTAACATCAGCTGTGGTTGTTGTGGGAGCCGCTGTGGTTGTTGTGGGAGAAGCAGTGGTTGTTGTGGGAGCCGCTGTGGTTGTTGTGGGAGTCGCTGTGGTTGTTGTGGGAGCCTCTGTGGTTGTATTGGGGTAAGCTGTGATTGTTGTGGGAGCCGCTGTGGTTGTTTTGGGAGACGCTGTGGTTGTAGTGGGAGCCGCTGTGGTTGTTGTGGGAGACGCTGTGGTTGTAGTGGGAGACCCAGTGGTTGTTGTGGGAGCCGCTGTGGTTGTTGTGGGAGTCGCTGTGGTTGTTGTGGGAGCCTCTGTGGTTGTATTGGGATAAGCTGTGGTTGAAGTGGGAACTGCTGTGGTTGTAGTGGGAGCCGCTGTTGTTGTTGTAACATCAGCTGTGGTTATTGTGGGAGCATCGGGGGTTGTTGTGGGAGACGCTGTGGGTGTTGTAACATCAGCTGTGGTTGTTGTGGGAGCCGCTGTGGTTGTTGTGGGAGCCGCTGTGGTTGTTGTGGGAGCCTCTGTGGTTGTATTGGGATAAGCTGTGGTTGAAGTGGGAACTGCTGTGGTTGTTGTGGGAGCCGCTGTGGTTGTTGTGGGAGTCGCTGTGGTTGTTGTGGGAGCCTCTGTGGTTGTATTGGGAGCCGCTGTGGTTGAAGTGGGAGCCGCTGTTGTTGTTGTAACATCAGCTGTGGTTATTGTGGGAGCAGCTGGGGTTGTTGTGGGAGACGCTGTGGTTGTTGTAACATCAGCTGTGGTTGTTGTGGGAGCCGCTGTGGTTGTTGTGGGAGAAGCAGTGGTTGTTGTGGGAGCCGCTGTGGTTGTTGTGGGAGTCGCTGTGGTTGTTGTGGGAGCCTCTGTGGTTGTATTGGGGTAAGCTGTGATTGTTGTGGGAGCCGCTGTGGTTGTTTTGGGAGACGCTGTGGTTGTAGTGGGAGCCGCTGTGGTTGTTGTGGGAGACGCTGTGGTTGTAGTGGGAGACCCAGTGGTTGTTGTGGGAGCCGCTGTGGTTGTTGTGGGAGTCGCTGTGGTTGTTGTGGGAGCCTCTGTGGTTGTATTGGGATAAGCTGTGGTTGTTGTGGGAACCGCTGTGGTTGTAGTGGGAGCTGCTGTGGTTGTTGTGGGAGCCGCTGTGGTTGTAGTGGGAGCCGCTGTGGTTGAAGTGGGAACTGCTGTGGTTGTAGTGGGAGCCGCTGTTGTTGTTGTAACATCAGCTGTGGTTATTGTGGGAGCATCGGGGGTTGTTGTGGGAGACGCTGTGGGTGTTGTAACATCAGCTGTGGTTGTTGTGGGAGCCGCTGTGGATGTTGTGGGAGCCGCTGTGGTTGTTGTAACATCAGCTGTGATTGTTGAGAGAGTCGCTGTGGTTGTTGTGGGAGCTGCTGTGGTTGTTGTGGGAGTCGCTGTTGTTGTCGGAGCCGCTGTGGTTGTAGTGGGAGCCGCTGTGGTTGTTGTGGGAGTCGCTGTGGTTGTTGTGGGAGCCTCTGTGGTTGTATTGGGGTAAGCTGTGATTGTTGTGGGAGCCGCTGTGGTTGTTGTGGGAGACGCTGTGGTTGTAGTGGGAGCCGCTGTGGTTGTTGTGGGAGACGCTGTGGTTGTAGTGGGAGACCCAGTGGTTGTTGTGGGAGCCGCTGTGGTTGTTGTGGGAGTCGCTGTGGTTGTTGTGGGAGCCTCTGTGGTTGTATTGGGATAAGCTGTGGTTGTTGTGGGAGCCGCTGTGGTTGTTGTAACATCAGCTGTGATTGTTGTGGGAGTCGCTGTGGTTGTTGTGGGAGCTGCTGTGGTTGTTGTGGGAGTCGCTGTTGTTGTCGGAGCCGCTGTGGTTGTAGTGGGAGCCGCTGTGGTTGTAGTGGGAGCCGCTGTGGTTGAAGTGGGAGGTACCGTGGTTGTTGTGGGAGCCGCTGTGGTTGTAGTGGGAGCCGCTGTGGTTGAAGTGGGAGCTGCTGTGGTTGTAATGGGAGCCGCTGTGGTTGTAGTGGGAGCTGGTGTGGTCGTTGTGGTTGCCGCTGTGGTCGTAGTGGGAGCCGCTGTTGTTGTTGTAACATCAGCTGTGGTTATTGTGGGAGCAGCTGGGGTTGTTGTGGGAGACGCTGTGGTTGTTGTAACATCAGCTGTGGTTGTTGTGGGAGCCGCTGTGGTTGTTGTGGGAGAAGCAGTGGTTGTTGTGGGAGCCGCTGTGGTTGTTGTGGGAGTCGCTGTGGTTGTTGTGGGAGCCTCTGTGGTTGTATTGGGGTAAGCTGTGATTGTTGTGGGAGCCGCTGTGGTTGTTTTGGGAGACGCTGTGGTTGTAGTGGGAGCCGCTGTGGTTGTTGTGGGAGACGCTGTGGTTGTAGTGGGAGACCCAGTGGTTGTTGTGGGAGCCGCTGTGGTTGTTGTGGGAGTCGCTGTGGTTGTTGTGGGAGCCTCTGTGGTTGTATTGGGATAAGCTGTGGTTGAAGTGGGAACTGCTGTGGTTGTAGTGGGAGCCGCTGTTGTTGTTGTAACATCAGCTGTGGTTATTGTGGGAGCATCGGGGGTTGTTGTGGGAGACGCTGTGGGTGTTGTAACATCAGCTGTGGTTGTTGTGGGAGCCGCTGTGGTTGTTGTGGGAGCCGCTGTGGTTGTTGTGGGAGCCTCTGTGGTTGTATTGGGATAAGCTGTGGTTGAAGTGGGAACTGCTGTGGTTGTTGTGGGAGCCGCTGTGGTTGTTGTGGGAGTCGCTGTGGTTGTTGTGGGAGCCTCTGTGGTTGTATTGGGGTAAGCTGTGATTGTTGTGGGAGCCGCTGTGGTTGTTGTGGGAGACGCTGTGGTTGTAGTGGGAGCCGCTATAGTTGTTGTGGGAGACGCTGTGGTTGTAGTGGGAGACCCAGTGGTTGTTGTGGGAGCCGCTGTGGTTGTTGTGGGAGTCGCTGTGGTTGTTGTGGGAGCCTCTGTGGTTGTATTGGGATAAGCTGTGGTTGTTGTGGGAGCCGCTGTGGTTGTTGTAACATCAGCTGTGATTGTTGTGGGAGTCGCTGTGGTTGTTGTAACATCAGCTGTGGTTGTTGTGGGAGCCGCTGTGGTTGTTGTGGGAGAAGCAGTGATTGTTGTGGGAGTCGCTGTTGTTGTCGGAGCCGCTGTGGTTGTAGTGGGAGCCGCTGTGGTTGTAGTGGGAGCCGCTGTGGTTGTTGTGGGAGAAGCAGTGGTTGTTGTGGGAGCCGCTGTGGTTGTTGTGGGAGTCGCTGTGGTTGTTGTGGGAGCCTCTGTGGTTGTATTGGGGTAAGCTGTGATTGTTGTGGGAGCCGCTGTGGTTGTTGTGGGAGACGCTGTGGTTTTAGTGGGAGCCGCTGTGGTTGTTGTGGGAGACCCAGTGGTTGTTGTGGGAGCCGCTGTGGTTGTTGTGGGAGTCGCTGTGGTTGTAGTGGGAGCCGCTGTGGTTGTAGTGGGAGCCGCTGTGGTTGAAGTGGGAGGTGCCGTGGTTGTTGTGGGAGCCGCTGTGGTTGTAGTGGGAGCCGCTGTGGTTGTTGTGGGAGCTGCTGTGGTTGTAGTGGGAGCCGCTGTGGTTGTAGTTGGAGCTGGTGTGGTCGTTGTGGTTGCCGCTGTGGTCGTAGTGGGAGCCGCTGTGGTTATAGTGGGAGCCGCTGTGGTTGAAGTGGGAGGTGCCGTGGTTGTTGTGGGAGCCGCTGTGGTTGTAGTGGGAGCCGCTGTGGTTGTAGTGGGAGCCGCTGTGGTTGAAGTGGGAGGTGCTGTGGTTGTTGTGGGAGTCGCTGTGGTTGTTGTGGGAGCCTCTGTGGTTGTATTGTGGTAAGCTGTGATTTTCGTGGGAGCCGCTGTGGTTGTTGTGGGAGACGCTGTGGTTGTAGTGGGAGCCGCTGTAGTTGTTGTGGGAGACGCTGTGGTTGTAGTGGGAGACCCAGTGGTTGTTGTGGGAGCCGCTATGGTTGTTGTGGGAGTCGCTGTGGTTGTTGTGGGAGCCTCTGTGGTTGTATTGGGATAAGCTGTGGTTGTTGTGGGAGCCGCTGTGGTTGTTGTGGGAGACGCTGTGGTTGTTGTAACATCAGCTGTGGTTGTTGTGGGAGCCGCTGTGGTTGTTGTGGGAGAAGCAGTGATTGTTGTGGGAGCCGCTGTGGTTGTTGTGGGAGACGCTGTGGTTGTAGTGGGAGCCGCTGTGGTTGTTGTGGGAGCCGCTGTGGTTGTTGTGGGAGTCGCTGTGGTTGTTGTGGGATAAGCTGTGGTTGTTGTGTGAACCGCTGTGGTTGTAGTGGGAGCTGCTGTGGTTGTTTTGGGAACCGCTGTGGTTGTAGTGGGAGCCGCTGTGGTTGAAGTGGGAACTGCTGTGGTTGTAGTGGGAGCCGCTGTTGTTGTTGTAACATCAGCTGTGGTTATTGTGGTAGCATCGGGGGTTGTTGTGGGAGACGCTGTGGGTGTTGTAACATCAGCTGTGGTTGTTGTGGGAGCCGCTGTGGTTGTTGTGGGAGCTGCTGTGGTTGTTGTGGGAGTCGCTGTTGTTGTCGGAGCCGCTGTGGTTGTAGTGGGAGCCGCTTCGGTTGTAGTGGGAGCCGCTGTGGTTGTTGTGGGAGAAGCAGTGGTTGTTGTGGGAGCCGCTGTGGTTGTTGTGGGAGTCGCTGTGGTTGTTGTGGGAGCCTCTGTGGTTGTATTGTGGTAAGCTGTGATTTTCGTGGGAGCCGCTGTGGTTGTTGTGGGAGACGCTGTGGTTGTAGTGGGAGCCGCTGTAGTTGTTGTGGGAGACGCTGTGGTTGTAGTGGGAGACCCAGTGGTTGTTGTGGGAGCCGCTATGGTTGTTGTGGGAGTCGCTGTGGTTGTTGTGGGAGCCTCTGTGGTTGTATTGGGATAAGCTGTGGTTGTTGTGGGAGCCGCTGTGGTTGTTGTGGGAGACGCTGTGGTTGTTGTAACATCAGCTGTGGTTGTTGTGGGAGCCGCTGTGGTTGTTGTGGGAGAAGCAGTGATTGTTGTGGGAGCCGCTGTGGTTGTTGTGGGAGACGCTGTGGTTGTAGTGGGAGCCGCTGTGGTTGTTGTGGGAGCCGCTGTGGTTGTTGTGGGAGTCGCTGTGGTTGTTGTGGGAGCCTCTGTGGTTGTTGTGGGATAAGCTGTGGTTGTTGTGTGAACCGCTGTGGTTGTAGTGGGAGCTGCTGTGGTTGTTTTGGGAGCCGCTGTGGTTGTAGTGGGAGCCGCTGTGGTTGAAGTGGGAACTGCTGTGGTTGTAGTGGGAGCCGCTGTTGTTGTTGTAACATCAGCTGTGGTTATTGTGGTAGCATCGGGGGTTGTTGTGGGAGACGCTGTGGGTGTTGTAACATCAGCTGTGGTTGTTGTGGGAGCCGCTGTGGTTGTTGTGGGAGCCGCTGTGGTTGTTGTAACATCAGCTGTGATTGTTGTGGGAGTCGCTCTGGTTGTTGTGGGAGCCGCTGTGGTTGTAGTGGGAGCCGCTGTGGTTGTAGTGGGAGCCGCTGTGGTTGTTGTGGGAGAAGCAGTGGTTGTTGTGGGAGCCGCTGTGGTTGTTGTGGGAGTCGCTGTGGTTGTTGTGGGAGCCTCTGTGGTTGTATTGGGGTAAGCTGTGATTGTTGTGGGAGCCGCTGTGGTTGTTGTGGGAGACGCTGTGGTTGTTGTGGGAGTCGCTGTGGTTATAGTGGGAGCCGCTGTGGTTGTAGTGGGAGCCGCTGTGGTTGAAGTGGGAGGTGCCGTGGTTGTTGTGGGAGCCGCTGTGGTTGTAGTGGGAGCCGCTGTGGTTGTAGTGGGAGACCCAGTGGTTGTTGTGGGAGCCGCTGTGGTTGTTGTGGGAGTCGCTGTGGTTGTTGTGGGAGCCTCTGTGGTTGTATTGGGATAAGCTGTGGTTGTTGTGGGAGCCGCTGTGGTTGTTGTAACATCAGCTGTGATTGTTGTGGGAGTTGCTGTGGTTGTTGTGGGAGACGCTGTGGTTGTTGTAACATCAGCTGTGGTTGTTGTGGGAGCCGCTGTGGTTGTTGTGGGAGAAGCAGTGATTGTTGTGGGAGCCGCTGTGGTTGTTGTGGGAGACGCTGTGGTTTTAGTGGGAGCCGCTGTGGTTGTTGTGGGAGACGCTGTGGTTGTAGTGGGAGACCCAGTGGTTGTTGTGGGAGCCGCTGTGGTTGTTGTGGGAGTCGCTGTGGTTGTTGTGGGAGCCTCTGTGGTTGTATTGGGATAAGCTGTGGTTGTTGTGGGAACCGCTGTGGTTGTAGTGGGAGCTGCTGTCGTTGTTTTGGGAGCCGCTGTGGTTGTAGTGGGAGCCGCTGTGGTTGAAGTGGGAAATGCTGTGGTTGTAGTGGGAGCCGCTGTTGTTGTTGTAACATCAGCTGTGGTTATTGTGGGAGCATCGGGGGTTGTTGTGGGAGACGCTGTGGGTGTTGTAACATCAGCTGTGGTTGTTGTGGGAGCCGCTGTGGTTGTTGTGGGAGCCGCTGTGGTTGTTGTAACATCAGCTGTGATTGTTGTGGGAGTCGCTGTGGTTGTTGTGGGAGCTGCTGTGGTTGTTGTGGGAGTCGCTGTTGTTGTCGGAGCCGCTGTGGTTGTAGTGGGAGCCGCTGTGGTTGTAGTGGGAGCCGCTGTGGTTGTTGTGGGAGAAGCAGTGGTTGTTGTGGGAGCCGCTGTGGTTGTTGTGGGAGTCGCTGTGGTTGTTGGTGGAGCCTCTGTGGTTGTATTGGGGTAAGCTGTGATTGTTGTGGGAGCCGCTGTGGTTGTTGTGGGAGACGCTGTGGTTGTAGTGGGAGCCGCTGTGGTTGTTGTGGGAGACCCAGTGGTTGTTGTGGGAGCTGCTGTGGTTGTTGTGGGAGACGCTGTGGTTGTAGTGGGAGCCGCTGTAGTTGTTGTGGGAGACGCTGTGGTTGTAGTGGGAGACCCAGTGGTTGTTGTGGGAGCCGCTATGGTTGTTGTGGGAGTCGCTGTGGTTGTTGTGGGAGCCTCTGTGGTTGTATTGGGATAAGCTGTGGTTGTTCTGGGAGCCGCTGTGGTTGTTGTGGGAGACGCTGTGGTTGTTGTAACATCAGCTGTGGTTGTTGTGGGAGCCGCTGTGGTTGTTGTGGGAGAAGCAGTGATTGTTGTGGGAGCCGCTGTGGTTGTTGTGGGAGACGCTGTGGTTGTAGTGGGAGCCGCTGTGGTTGTTGTGGGAGCCGCTGTGGTTGTTGTGGGAGTCGCTGTGGTTGTTGTGGGAGCCTCTGTGGTTGTTGTGGGATAAGCTGTGGTTGTTGTGTGAACCGCTGTGGTTGTAGTGGGAGCTGCTGTGGTTGTTTTGGGAGCCGCTGTGGTTGTAGTGGGAGCCGCTGTGGTTGAAGTGGGAACTGCTGTGGTTGTAGTGGGAGCCGCTGTTGTTGTTGTAACATCAGCTGTGGTTATTGTGGTAGCATCGGGGGTTGTTGTGGGAGACGCTGTGGGTGTTGTAACATCAGCTGTGGTTGTTGTGGGAGCCGCTGTGGTTGTTGTCGGAGCCGCTGTGGTTGTTGTAACATCAGCTGTGATTGTTGTGGGAGTCGCTCTGGTTGTTGTGGGAGCCGCTGTGGTTGTAGTGGGAGCCGCTGTGGTTGTAGTGGGAGCCGCTGTGGTTGTTGTGGGAGAAGCAGTGGTTGTTGTGGGAGCCGCTGTGGTTGTTGTGGGAGTCGCTGTGGTTGTTGTGGGAGCCTCTGTGGTTGTATTGGGGTAAGCTGTGATTGTTGTGGGAGCCGCTGTGGTTGTTGTGGGAGACGCTGTGGTTGTTGTGGGAGTCGCTGTGGTTATAGTGGGAGCCGCTGTGGTTGTAGTGGGAGCCGCTGTGGTTGCAGTGGGAGGTGCCGTGGTTGTTGTGGGAGCCGCTGTGGTTGTAGTGGGAGCCGCTGTGGTTGTAGTGGGAGACCCAGTGGTTGTTGTGGGAGCCGCTGTGGTTGTTGTGGGAGTCGCTGTGGTTGTTGTGGGAGCCTCTGTGGTTGTATTGGGATAAGCTGTGGTTGTTGTGGGAGCCGCTGTGGTTGTTGTAACATCAGCTGTGGTTGTTGTGGGAGCCGCTGTGGTTGTTGTGGGAGAAACAGTGATTGTTGTGGGAGCCGCTGTGGTTGTTGTGGGAGACGCTGTGGTTTTAGTGGGAGCCGCTGTGGTTGTTGTGGGAGACGCTGTGGTTGTAGTGGGAGACCCAGTGGTTGTTGTGGGAGCCGCTGTGGTTGTTGTGGGAGTCGCTGTGGTTGTTGTGGGAGCCTCTGTGGTTGTATTGGGATAAGCTGTGGTTGTTGTGGGAACCGCTGTGGTTGTAGTGGGAGCTGCTGTCGTTGTTTTGGGAGCCGCTGTGGTTGTAGTGGGAGCCGCTGTGGTTGAAGTGGGAAATGCTGTGGTTGTAGTGGGAGCCGCTGTTGTTGTTGTAACATCAGCTGTGGTTATTGTGGGAGCATCGGGGGTTGTTGTGGGAGACGCTGTGGGTGTTGTAACATCAGCTGTGGTTGTTGTGGGAGCCGCTGTGGTTGTTGTGGGAGCCGCTGTGGTTGTTGTAACATCAGCTGTGATTGTTGTGGGAGTCGCTGTGGTTGTTGTGGGAGCTGCTGTGGTTGTTGTGGGAGTCGCTGTTGTTGTCGGAGCCGCTGTGGTTGTAGTGGGAGCCGCTGTGGTTGTAGTGGGAGCCGCTGTGGTTGTTGTGGGAGAAGCAGTGGTTGTTGTGGGAGCCGCTGTGGTTGTTGTGGGAGTCGCTGTGGTTGTTGGTGGAGCCTCTGTGGTTGTATTGGGGTAAGCTGTGATTGTTGTGGGAGCCGCTGTGGTTGTTGTGGGAGACGCTGTGGTTGTAGTGGGAGCCGCTGTGGTTGTTGTGGGAGACCCAGTGGTTGTTGTGGGAGCCGCTGTGGTTGTTGTGGGAGTCGCTGTGGTTGTAGTGGGAGCCGCTGTGGTTGTAGTGGGAGCCGCTGTGGTTGAAGTGGGAGGTGCCGTGGTTGTTGTGGGAGCCGCTGTGGTTGTAGTGGGAGCCGCTGTGGTTGTAGTGGGAGCCGCTGTGGTTGAAGTGGGAGGTGCTGTGGTTGTTGTGGGAGCCACTGTGGTTGTAGTGGGAGCCGCTGTGGTTGAAGTGGGAGCTGCTGTGGTTGTAGTGGGAGCCGCTGTGGTTGTAGTGGGAGCTGGTGTGGTCGTTGTGGTTGCCGCTGTGGTCGTATTGGGAGCCGCTGTGGTTGTAGTGGGAGCCTCTGTGGTTGTAGTGGGAGCCGCTGTGGTTGTTGTGGGAGAAGCAGTGGTTGTTGTGGGAGCCGCTGTGGTTGTTGTGGGAGTCGCTGTGGTTGTTGTGGGAGCCTCTGTGGTTGTATTGGGGTAAGCTGTGATTGTTGTGGGAGCCGCTGTGGTTGTTGTGGGAGACGCTGTGGTTGTAGTGGGAGCCGCTGTGGTTGTTGTGGGAGACTCTGTGGTTGTAGTGGGAGACCCAGTGGTTGTTGTGGGAGTCGCTGTGGTTGTTGTGGGAGTCGCTGTGGTTGTTGTGGGAGCCTCTGTGGTTGTATTGGGATAAGCTGTGGTTGTTGTGGGAGCCGCTGTGGTTGTTGTAACATCAGCTGTGATTGTTGTGGGAGTCGCTGTGGTTGTTGTGGGAGCTGCTGTGGTTGTTTTGGGAGTCGCTGTTGTTGTCGGAGCCGCTGTGGTTGTAGTGAGAGCCGCTGTGGTTGTAGTGGGAGCCGCTGTGGTTGAAGTGGGAGGTGCCGTGGTTGTTGTGGGAGCCGCTGTGGTTGTAGTGGGAGCCGCTGTGGTTGAAGTGGGAGCTGCTGTGGTTGTAATGGGAGCCGCTGTGGTTGTAGTGGGAGCTGGTGTGGTCGTTGTGGTTGCCGCTGTGGTTGTAGTGGGAGCCGCTGTTGTTGTTGTTGTAACATCAGCTGTGGTTATTGTGGGAGCAGCTGGGGTTGTTGTGGGAGACGCTGTGGTTGTTGTAACATCAGCTGTGGTTGTTGTGGGAGCCGCTGTGGTTGTTGTGGGAGAAGCAGTGGTCGTTGTGGGAGCCGCTGTGGTTGTTGTGGGAGTCGCTGTGGTTGTTGTGGGAGCCTCTGTGGTTGTATTGGGGTAAGCTGTGATTGTTGTGGGAGAAGCTGTGGTTGTTGTGGGAGACGCTGTGGTTGTAGTGGGAGCCGCTGTGGTTGTTGTGGGAGACGCTGTGGTTGTAGTTGGAGACCCAGTGGTTGTTGTGGGAGCCGCTGTGGTTGTTGTGGGATTCGCTGTGGTTGTTGTGGGAGCCTCTGTGGTTGTATTGGGATAAGCTGTGGTTGTTGTGGGAACCGCTGTGGTTCTAGTGGGAGCTGCTGTGGTTGTTGTGGGAGCCGCTGTGGTTGTAGTGGGAGCCGCTGTGGTTGAAATGGGAACTGCTGTGGTTATAGTGGGAGCCGCTGTGGTTGTAGTGGGAGCTGGTGTGGTTGTTGTGGTTGCCGCTGTGGTCGTAGTGGGAGCCGCTGTTGTTGTTGTAACATCAGCTGTGGTTATTGTGGGAGCATCGGGGGTTGTTGTGGGAGACGCTGTGGTTGTTGTGGGAGCCGCTGTGGTTGTTGTAACATCAGCTGTGATTGTTGTGGGAGTCGCTGTGGTTGTTGTGGGAGCTGCTGTGGTTGTTGTGGGAGTCGCTGTTGTTGTCGGAGCCGCTGTGGTTGTAGTGGGAGCCGCTGTGGTTTTAGTGGGAGCCGCTGTGGTTGTTGTGGGAGAAGCAGTGGTTGTTGTGGGAGCCGCTGTGGTTGTTGTGGGAGTCGCTGTGGTTGTTGTGGGAGCCTCTGTGGTTGTATTGGGGTAAGCTGTGATTGTTGTGGGAGCCGCTGTGGTTGTTGTGGGAGACGCTGTGGATGTAGTGGGAGCCGCTGTAGTTGTTTTGGGAGACGCTGTGGTTGTAGTGGGAGACCCAGTGGTTGTTGTGGGAGCCGCTGTGGTTGTTGTGGGAGTCGCTGTGGTTGTTGTGGGAGCCTCTGTGGTTGTATTGGGATAAGCTGTGGTTGTTGGGGGAGCCGCTGTGGTTGTTGTAACATCAGCTGTGATTGTTGTGGGAGTCGCTGTGGTTGTTGTGGGAGACGCTGTGGTTGTTGTAACATCAGCTGTGGTTGTTGTGGGAGCCGCTGTGGTTGTTGTGGGAGAAGCAGTGGTTGTTGTGGGAGCCGCTGTGGTTGTTGTGGGAGTCGCTGTGGTTGTTGTGGGAACCTCTGTGGTTGTATTGGGGTAAGCTGTGATTGTTGTGGGAGCCGCTGTGGTTGTTGTGGGAGGCGCTGTGGTTGTAGTGGGAGCCGCTGTGGTTGAAGAGGGATCTGCTGTGGTTCTAGTGGGAGCCGCTGTGTTTGTAGTGGGAGCTGGTGTGGTCGTTGTGGTTGCCGCTGTGGTCGTAGTGGGAGCCGCTGTTGTTGTTGTAACATCAGCTGTGGTTATTGTGGGAGCAGCTGGGGTTGTTGTGGGAGCCGCTGTGGTTGTTGTAACATCAGCTGTGGTTGTTGTGGGAGCCGCTGTGGTTGTTGTGGGAGCCGCTGTGGTTGTTGTAACATCAACTGTGATTGTTGTGGGAGTCGCTGTGGTTGTTGTGGGAGCTGCTGTGGTTGTTGTGGGAGTCGCTGTTGTTGTCGGAGACGCTGTGGTTGTAGTGGGAGCCGCTGTGGTTGTAGTGGGAGCCGCTGTGGTTGAAGTGGGAGCTGCTGTGGTTGTTGTGGGAGCCGCTGTGGTTGTAGTGGGAGTCGCTGTGGTTGAAGTGGGATCTGCTGTGGTTGTAGTGGGAGCCGCTGTGGTTGTAGTGGGAGCTGGTGTGGTCGTTGTGGTTGCCGCTGTGGTCGTAGTGGGAGTCGCCGTTGTTGTTGTAACATCAGCTGTGGTTATTGTGGGAGCAGCTGGGGTTGTTGTGGGAGACGCTGTGGTTGTTGTAACATCAGCTGTGGTTGTTGTGGGAGCCGCTGTGGTTGTTGTGGCAGCCGCTGTGGTTGTTGTAACATCAGCTGTGATTGTTGTGGGAGTCGCTGTGGTTGTTGTGGGAGCTGCTGTGGTTGTTGTGGGAGTCGCTGTTGTTGTCGGAGCCGCTGTGGTTGTAGTGGGAGCCGCTGTGGTTGTAGTGGGAGCCGCTGTGGTTGTAGTGGGAGCTGGTGTGGTTGTTGTGGTTGCCGCTGTGGTCGTAGTGGGAGTCGCTGTTGTTGTTGTAACATCAGCTGTGGTTATTGTGGGAGCAGCTGGGGTTGTTGTGGGAGATGCTGTGGTTGTTGTAACATCAGCTGTGGTTGTTGTGGGAGCCGCTGTGGTTGTTGTGGGAGCCGCTGTGGTTGTTGTAACATCAGCTGTGATTGTTGTGGGAGTCGCTGTGGTTGTTGTGGGAGCTAATGTGGTTGTTGTGGGAGTCGCTGTTGTTGTCGGAGCCGCTGTGGTTGTAGTGGGAGCCGCTGTGGTTGTAGTGGGAGCCGCTGTGGTTGAAGTGGGAGCTGCTGTGGTTGTTGTGGGAGCCGCTGTGGTTGTAGTGGGAGCCGCTGTGGTTGAAGTGGGATCTGCTGTGGTTGTAGTGGGAGCCGCTGTGGTTGTAGTGGGAGTCGCTGTTGTTGTCGGAGCCGCTGTGGTTGTAGTGGGAGCCGCTGTGGTTGTAGTGGGAGCCGCTGTGGTTGAAGTGGGAGCTGCTGTGGTTGTAGTGGGAGCCGCTGTGGTTGTAGTGGGAGCTGGTGTGGTCGTTGTGGTTGCCGCTGTGGTCGTAGTGAGAGCCGCTGTTGTTGTTGTAACATCAGCTGTGGTTATTGTGGGAGCAGCTGGGGTTGTTGTGGGAGACGCTGTGGTTGTTGTAACATCAGCTGTGGTTGTAGTGGGAGCTGTTGTGGTCGTTGTGGTTGCCGCTGTGGTCGTAGTGGGAGCCGCTGTTGTTGTTGTAACATCAGCTGTGGTTATTGTGGGAGCAGCTGGGGTTGTTGTGGGAGACACTGTGGTTGCTGTAACTTCAGCTGTGGTTGTTGTGGGAGCCGCTGTGGTTGTAGTGGGAGCCGCTGTGGTTGAATTGGGAGCTGCTGTGGTTGTTGTGGGAGCCGCTGTGGTTGTTGTGGGAGCCGCTGTGGTTGAAGTGGGAGCTGCTGTGGTTGTAGTGGGAGCCGCTGTGGTTGTAGTGGGAGCTGGTGTGGTCGTTGTGGTTGCCGCTGTGGTCGTAGTGGGAGCCGCTGTTGTTGTTGTAACATCAGCTGTGGTTATTGTGGGAGCAGCTGGGGTTGTTGTGGGAGACGCTGTGGTTGTTGTAACATCAGCTGTGGTTGTTGTGGGAGCCGCTGTGGTTGTTGTGGGAGATGCAGTGGTTGTTGTGGGAGCCGCTGTGGTTGTTGTGGGAGACGCTGTGGTTGTAGTGGCAGCCGCTGTGGTTGTTGTGGGAGACGCTGTGGTCGTTGTGGGAGACCCAGTGGTTGCTGTGGGAGCCGCTGTGGTTGTTGTGGGAGTCGCTGTGGTTGTTGTGGGAGCCTCTGTGGTTGTATTGGGGTAGGCTGTCGTTGTTGTGGGAGTCGCTGTGGTTGTTGTTGGAGTCGCTGTGGTTGTTGTTGAAGACGCTGTGGTTGTAGTGGGAGCCGCTGTGGTTGTAGTGGGAGCCGATGTGGTTGAAGTGGGAGCCGCTGTGGTTGTAGTGGGAGCCGCTGTGGTTGTAGTGGGAGCCGCTGTCATTGTTGTAACATCAGCTGTGGTTATTGTGGGAGCATCGGGGGTTGTTGTGGGAGACGCTGTGGTTGTTGTGGGAGCCGCTGTGGTTGTTGTAACATCAGCTGTGATTGTTGTGGGAGTCGCTGTGGTTGTTATGGGAGCTGCTGTGGTTGTTGTGGGAGTCGCTGTTGTTGTCGGAGCCGCTGTGGTTGTAGTGGGAGCCGCTGTGGTTGTAGTGGGTGCCGCTGTGGTTGAAGTGGGAGCTGCTGTGGTTGTTGTGGGATCCGCTGTGGTTGTAGTGGGAGCCGCTGTGGTTGAAGTGGGAGCTGCTGTGGTTGTAGTGGGAGCCGCTGTGGTTGTAGTGGGAGCTGGTGTGGTCGTTGTGGTTGCCGCTGTGGTCGTAGTGGGAGCCGCTGTTGTTGTTGTTACATCAGCTGTGGTTATTGTGGGAGCAGCTGGGGTTGTGGTGGGAGACGCTGTGGTTGTTGTAACATCAGCTGTGGTTGTTGTGGGAGCCGCTGTGGTTGTTGTGGGAGAAGCAGTGGTTGTTGTGGGAGCCGCTGTGGTTGTTGTGGGAGTCGCTGTGGTTGTTGTGGGAGCCTCTGTGGTTGTATTGGGGTAAGCTGTGATTGTTGTGGGAGCCGCTGTGGTTGTTGTGGGAGACGCTGTGGTTGTAGTGGGAGACCCAGTGGTTGTTGTGGGAGCCGCTGTGGTTGAAGTGGGAGCTGCTGTGGTTGTAGTGGGAGCCACTGTGGTCGTAGTGGGAGCCGCTGTCGTTGTTGTAACATCGGCTGTGGTTGTTGTGGGAGCAGCTGGGGATGTTGTTGGAGACGCTGTGGTTGTTGTGGGAGCCGCTGTGGTTGTAGTTGGAGCCGCTGTGGTCGTTGTGGTTGCCGCTGTGGTCGTAGTGGGAGCAGCTGTCGTTGTTGTAACATCAGCTGTGGTTGTTGTGGTAGCCGCTGTGGTTGTTGTTGGAGACGCTGTGGTTGTTGTGGGAGTCGCTGTGGTTGTTGTGGGAGATGCTGTGGTTGTTGTGGGAGCAGCTGTGGTTGTTGTGGGAGAAGCTGTGGTTGTTGTGGGGTAAGCTGTGGTTGTTGTGGGGTAACCTGTGGTTGTTGTGGGAGTAGCTGTGGTTGTTGTGGGAGCCGCTGTGGTTGAAGTGGGAGCTGCTGTGGTTGTTGTGGGAGCCGCTGTGGTTGTTGTGGGAGCCGCTGTGGTTGAAGTGGGAGCTGCTGTGGTTGTAGTGGGAGCCGCTGTGGTTGTAGTGGGAGCTGGTGTGGTCGTTGTGGTTGCCGCTGTGGTCGTAGTGGGAGCCGCTGTTGTTGTTGTAACATCAGCTGTGGTTATTGTGGGAGCAGCTGGGGTTGTTGTGGGAGACGCTGTGGTTGTTGTAACATCAGCTGTGGTTGTTGTGGGAGCCGCTGTGGTTGTTGTGGGAGATGCAGTGGTTGTTGTGGGAGCCGCTGTGGTTGTTGTGGGAGACGCTGTGGTTGTAGTGGCAGCCGCTGTGGTTGTTGTGGGAGACGCTGTGGTCGTTGTGGGAGACCCAGTGGTTGCTGTGGGAGCCGCTGTGGTTGTTGTGGGAGTCGCTGTGGTTGTTGTGGGAGCCTCTGTGGTTGTATTGGGGTAGGCTGTCGTTGTTGTGGGAGTCGCTGTGGTTGTTGTTGGAGTCGCTGTGGTTGTTGTTGAAGACGCTGTGGTTGTAGTGGGAGCCGCTGTGGTTGTAGTGGGAGCCGATGTGGTTGAAGTGGGAGCCGCTGTGGTTGTAGTGGGAGCCGCTGTGGTTGTAGTGGGAGCCGCTGTCATTGTTGTAACATCAGCTGTGGTTATTGTGGGAGCATCGGGGGTTGTTGTGGGAGACGCTGTGGTTGTTGTGGGAGCCGCTGTGGTTGTTGTAACATCAGCTGTGATTGTTGTGGGAGTCGCTGTGGTTGTTATGGGAGCTGCTGTGGTTGTTGTGGGAGTCGCTGTTGTTGTCGGAGCCGCTGTGGTTGTAGTGGGAGCCGCTGTGGTTGTAGTGGGTGCCGCTGTGGTTGAAGTGGGAGCTGCTGTGGTTGTTGTGGGATCCGCTGTGGTTGTAGTGGGAGCCGCTGTGGTTGAAGTGGGAGCTGCTGTGGTTGTAGTGGGAGCCGCTGTGGTTGTAGTGGGAGCTGGTGTGGTCGTTGTGGTTGCCGCTGTGGTCGTAGTGGGAGCCGCTGTTGTTGTTGTTACATCAGCTGTGGTTATTGTGGGAGCAGCTGGGGTTGTGGTGGGAGACGCTGTGGTTGTTGTAACATCAGCTGTGGTTGTTGTGGGAGCCGCTGTGGTTGTTGTGGGAGAAGCAGTGGTTGTTGTGGGAGCCGCTGTGGTTGTTGTGGGAGTCGCTGTGGTTGTTGTGGGAGCCTCTGTGGTTGTATTGGGGTAAGCTGTGATTGTTGTGGGAGCCGCTGTGGTTGTTGTGGGAGACGCTGTGGTTGTAGTGGGAGACCCAGTGGTTGTTGTGGGAGCCGCTGTGGTTGAAGTGGGAGCTGCTGTGGTTGTAGTGGGAGCCACTGTGGTCGTAGTGGGAGCCGCTGTCGTTGTTGTAACATCGGCTGTGGTTGTTGTGGGAGCAGCTGGGGATGTTGTTGGAGACGCTGTGGTTGTTGTGGGAGCCGCTGTGGTTGTAGTTGGAGCCGCTGTGGTCGTTGTGGTTGCCGCTGTGGTCGTAGTGGGAGCAGCTGTCGTTGTTGTAACATCAGCTGTGGTTGTTGTGGTAGCCGCTGTGGTTGTTGTTGGAGACGCTGTGGTTGTTGTGGGAGTCGCTGTGGTTGTTGTGGGAGATGCTGTGGTTGTTGTGGGAGCAGCTGTGGTTGTTGTGGGAGAAGCTGTGGTTGTTGTGGGGTAAGCTGTGGTTGTTGTGGGGTAACCTGTGGTTGTTGTGGGAGTAGCTGATGTTGTTGTATCAGCAGCTGTGGTTGCTGTGGGAGAAGCTGTGGTTATTGTGGGAGAAGCTGTTGTTGTGCGAGCAGTTGTGGTTGTTGTGGGAGAAGCTGTGGTTGTTGTGAGTGTAGCTGTGGTTGTTGTTGCCACAGCTGTATTTGTTGAGGCCGCAGCTGTAGATGTCATTGGTGTTGCTGTGGTTGTTGTTGGAACAGCTGTTTTTGTGGGAGCAGCTGTGGTTGTTGTTGGGATAGCTGTGGTTGTTGTAGCAGCAGCTGTTGTTTTCGTAGCAGCAGCCGATGTTGTGGGAGCAGTTGTGGTTGTAGATGTGGTTGCGGTGGTAGTAGTAGTCGTGTTATTCTGGAGTTCTGTATGAAAAAAATATTTGTTTTGGACCATCAGAATTACTC
Organism: Salvelinus alpinus; assembly: GCF_045679555.1. NCBI lineage: Eukaryota > Metazoa > Chordata > Actinopteri > Salmoniformes > Salmonidae > Salvelinus > Salvelinus alpinus. The sequence goes on along the minus strand of NC_092124.1, from coordinate 4,346,094 downwards.
TAGAAATCTGAAAAACTTGCTCAACTAAATGTTGTTTGTCAACCCAATACCAAAGGCCAGCTAATCGGCCAACAACTCTACACCCCCCCCCACCCCCCCCATCATCATGTGTTCCATTTTTAATACGTATTGTGTTTAGATTAATCCTTACCAGCATTGATACTGCCAGTAACAATGTCCAAGAAGACTGTCGAGGTGTTGATGGATGTCTTGAGAGAGTCCTCTACATTTGTAATGTTAGGGACCACAGACTGGTTTGTGAAGATTAGGTTGGTTGTCACACCCACAGATCCAGACCTAAATATCAAATAATAGAATTGATGTGAAATGCAATAAAAGTTATTATTGTTATTAGTAGAATTAGTATTATTAAAGAATGGTTAACATGTGATTAATACTCATCTTCTACCTGCAATTAAGTAAGTTGTAGAAATGTGGACCATAATGAAATCTAATCATACCAGAAACTGATGATGATGCATCTGAGGAAGATTACAGGATATATTCCTTTGTATCCTTGATTCAACTGTAGAAAGATATCAATGCACACAATAAGCAATTAAAGGACCCCCAAATATGTAATACGTACAAATAACTCACAAGCAAGTTTTGTTTGAAATGTCCATTTCAATATTCGTGCTGATGTTAATGATCAACATATACCTCAGTTGTGACATTTAAAGCCAGATAAAGGTACTCCTTGGACTTCGGCATTTTGTAGGGTTCCAAAAAGTTACGATTCAGCCGGAACTGTAGAATAAGTACACCTTCATTTGCTCTTGGAGGGTCAGTGGATGCGGTGGTTGGGGAAACAGTAGTTGTTGGAGCAAAAAGTGTTGTTGTTGTAGCAGAAGCTGTAGGTGTTGTTGCTACAGCTGTCGTTGTTGTGGGAGAAGCTCTGGTTGATGTAGGGGAAGCTGTTGAGGTTGTGGGAGGTGATGTACTTGTTGTCAGAGAAAATGTGGTTGCTGTGGGTGCATCTGTGGTTGTTGTTAGGATGACTTGGGTGGTTGGAGCCTCAGCTGTTGTTGTGGGAACATCTTTGGTTGTTGTAGAGGAAGCTGTTGTAGCTTCTGTAGTTGTTGTCAGAGAAGATGTGGTTGTTGTGGGTGAAGCAGTGGTTGTTATGGCTGAAGCTGTGGTTGTTGTGGGGATGGCTGTGTTTTTTGTGGGGATGGCTGTGGTTGTCGCAGCTGCTGTAGCTGTTGCCGGAGAAGATGTGGTTGTTGTGGGTGCATCTGTGGTTGTTGTGTGTGCATACGTGGTTGTTGTGGGGATGGCTGTGGTTGTCAGAGCTCCTGTCGGTGTTGACGGAGAAGATGTGGTTGTTGTGGGTGCTTCTGTGATTGTTGTGGGTGCAGCTGTGGTTGTAGTTGGAGCTGATGTGGTTGAAGTGGGAGCCGCTGTGGTTGTAGTGGGAGCCACTGTGGTTGTAGTTGGAGCCGCTGTGGTTGTTGTGGGAGACACTGTGGTTGTTGTGGGAGACACAGTGGTTGTTGTGGGAGCCGCTGTGGTTGTAGTGGGAGCCGCTGTGGTTGTAGTGGGAGTCGCTGTGGTTGTTGTGGGGTAAGCTGTGGTTGTTGTGGGAGCCGCTGTGGTTGTAGTGGGAGCCGATGTGGTTGTAGTGGGAGTCACTGTGGTTGTTGTGGGGTAAGCTGTGGTTGTTGTGGGAGCCGCTGTGGTTGTAGTGGGAGCCGCAGTGGTTGTAGTGGGAGCCGCTGTGGTTGTAGTGGGATCTGCTGTGGTTGTTGTGGGAGCCGCTGTGTTTGTAGTGGGAGCCGCTGTGGCTGTAGTGGGAGCCGCTGTGGTTGTAGTTGTAGCCGCTGTGGTTGTAGTGGGAGCCGCAGTGGTTGTAGTGGGAGTCGCTGTGGTTGTTGTTGGAGCCGCTGTGGTTGTTGTGGGAGACACAGTGGTTGTTGTGGGAGCCGCTGTGGTTGTAGTGGGAGTCGCTGTGGTTGTAGTGGGAGCCGCTGTGGTTGTAGTGGGAGCCGCTGTGGTTGTTGTGGTTGCCGCAGTGGTTGTAGTGGGAGCCGCTGTGGTTGTAGTGGGAGCTGATATGGTTGAAGTGGGAGCCGCTGTGGTTGTAGTGGGAGCCGCTGTGGTTGTAGTGGGAGCTGATGTGGTTGAAGTGGGAGCCGCTGTGGTTGTTGTGGGAGACACAGTGGTTGTTGTGGGAGCCGCTGTGGTTGTTGTGGGAGTCGCTGTGGTTGTTGTGGGAGAGGCTGTGGTTGTAGTGGGAGCCGTTGTGGTTGTAGTGGGAGCCGCTGTGGATGTAGTGGGAGCCGCTGTGGCTGTAGTGGGAGCCGCTGTGGTTGTAGTGGGAGCCGCTGTGGTCGTTGTAACATCGGCTGTGGTTGTTTTGGGAGCAGCTGGGGATGTTGTGGGAGACGCTGTGGTTGTTGTGGGAGCTGCTGTGGTTGTAGTGGGAGCCGCTGTGGTTGTAGTGGGAGCCGCTGTGGTTGTAGTGGGAGCCGCTGTGGTTGAAGTGGGAGCTGCTGTGGTTGTTGTGAGGTAAGCTGTGGTTGTAGTGGGAGCCGTTGTGATTGTAGTGGGAGCCGCTGTGGTTGTAGTGGGAGCCGCTGTGGTCGTTGTGGTTGTCGCTGTGGTTGTAGTGGGAGCCGCTGTGGTTGTAGTTGGAGCCACTGTGATCTTAGTGGGAGCCTCTGTCATTGTTGTACCAACAGCTGTGGTTGTTGTGGAAGCAGCTGGGGTTGTTGTGGGTGACGCTGTGGTTATTGTAACATCAGCTGTGGTTGTAGTGGGAGCCGCTGTGGTTGTAGTGGGAGCCGCAGTGGTTGTAGTGGGAGCCGCTGTGGTTGTGGTGGGAGCTGCTGTGGTTGTTGCGGGAGCCGCTGTGGTTGTAGTGGGAGCCGCTGTGGTTGTAGCGGGACCCGCTGTGGTTGTAGTGGGAGACCCTGTTGTTGTTGTGGGAGCCGCTGTGGTTGTTGTGGGAGTCGCTGTGGTTGTTGTGGGAGTCGCTGTGGTTGTTTTGGGAGTCGCTGTGGTTGTTGTAGGAGTCGCTGTGGTTGTTGTGGGAGACGCTGTGGTTGTAGTGGGAGACGCTGTGGTTGTAGTGGGAGCCGCTGTGGTTGTAGTGGGAGCCGCTGTGGCCGTTGTGGTTGCCGCAGTGGTTGTAGTGGGAGCCGCTGTGATTGTAGTGGGAGCCGCTGTGGTTGTTGTGGGAGACGCTGTGGTTGTTGTGGGAGCCGCTGTGGTTGTTGTGGGAGTCGCTGTGGTTGTTGTTGGAGCCGCTGTGGTTGTTGTGGGAGACACAGTGGTTGTTGTGGGAGCCGCTGTGGTTGTTGTGGGAGTCGCTGTGGTTGTTGTGGGAGACGCTGTGGTTGTAGTGGGAGAGACAGTGGTTGTTGTGGGAGCCGCTGTGGTTGTTGTGGGAGTCGCTGTGGTTGTTGTGGGAGACGCTGCGGTTGTAGTGGGAGCCGGTGTGGATGTAGTGGCTGCCTCTGTGGCTGTAGTGGGAGCCGCTGTGGTTGTAGTGGGAGCCGCTGTGGTTGTAGTGGGAGCCGGTGTGGATGTAGTGGCTGCCGCTGTGGCTGTAGTGGGAGCCGCTGTGGTTGTAGTGGGAGCCGCTGTGGCCGTTGTGGTTGCCGCAGTGGTTATAGTGGGAGCCGCTGTGGTTGTAGTGGGAGCCGCTGTGGTTGTAGTGGGAGAGACAGTGGTTGTTGTGGGAGCCGCTGTGGTTGTTGTGGGAGTCGCTGTGGTTGTTGTGGGAGACGCTGTGGTTGTAGTGGGAGACGCTGTGGCTGTAGTGGGAGCCGCTGTGGTTGTAGTGGGAGCCGCTGTGGCCATTGTGGTTGCCGCAGTGGTTGTAGTGGGAGCCGCTGTGGTTGTAGTGGGAGCCGCTGTGGTTGTTGTGGGAGACACTGTGGTTGTTGTGAGAGCCGCTGTGGTTGTTGTGGGAGTCGCTGTGGTTGTTGTGGGAAACGCTGTGGTTATAGTGGGAGACGCTGTGGTTGTAGTGGGAGCCACTGTGGTTGTAGTGGGAGCCGATGTGGATGTAGTGGGAGCCGCTTTGGCTGTAGTGGGAGCCGTGGTGGTTGCACTTGGAGCCGCTGTGGTCGTTGTGGTTGCCGCAGTGGTTGTAGTGGGAGCCGCTGTGGTTATAGTGGGAGCCGCTGTGGTCATTGTAATATCGGCTGTGGTTGTTGTGGGTGCTGCTGTGGTTGTAGTGGGAGCCGCTGTGGTTATAGTGGGAGCCGCTGTGGTTGTTGTAACATCAGCTGTGGTTGTTGTGGGAGCTGCTGTGGTTGTAGTGGGAGCCGCTGTGGTTGTAGTGGGAGCCGCTGTGGTTGAAGTGGGAGCTGCTGTGGTTATAGTGGGAGCCGCTGTGGCTGTAGTGGGAGCCGCTGTGGTTGTAGTTGGAGCCGCTGTGGTTGTTGTAACATCAGCTGTGGTTGTTGTGGGAGCTGCTGTGGTTGTAGTGGGAGCCGCTGTGGTTGTAGTGGGAGCCGCTGTGGTTGAAGTGGGAGCTGCTGTGGTTGTTGCGGGAGCCGCTGTGGTTGTAGCGGGAGCCGCTGTGGTTGTAATGGGACCCGCTGTCGTTGTAGTGGGAGCCGCTGTGGCTGTAGTGGGAGCCGCTGTGGTTGTAGTTGGAGCCGCTGTGGTTGTTGTGGGAGACACTGTGGTTGTTGTGGGAGCCGCTGTGGTTGTTGTGGGAGTCGCTGTGGTTGTTGTTGGAGCCACTGTGGTTGTTGTGGGAGACGCTGTGGTTGTATTGGGAGTTGCTGTGGTTGTAGTGGGAGCCGCTGTGGTTGTAGTGGGAGCCGCTGTGGTTGTAATGGGACCCGCTGTGGTTGTAGTGGGAGCCGCTGTGGCTGTAGTGGGAGCCGCTGTGGTTGTAGTTGGAGCCGCTGTGGTTGTTGTGGGAGACACTGTGGTTGTTGTGGGAGCCGCTGTGGTTGTTGTGGGAGTCGCTGTGGTTGTTGTTGGAGCCACTGTGGTTGTTGTGGGAGACGCAGTGGTTGTTGTGGGAGCCGCTGTGGTTGTTGTGGGAGTCGCTGTGGTTGTTGTGGGAGACGCTGTGGTTGTATTGGGAGTTGCTGTGGTTGTAGTGGGAGCCGCTGTGGTTGTAGTGGGAGCCGATGTGGCTGTAGTGGGAGCCGCTGTGGCTGTAGTGGGAGCCGCTGTGGTTGTAGTTGGAGCCGCTGTGGTTGTTGTGGGAGACACTGTGGTTGTTGTGGGAGCCGCTGTGGTTGTTGTGGGAGTCGCTGTGGTTGTTGTTGGAGCCACTGTGGTTGTTGTGGGAGACGCAGTGGTTGTTGTGGGAGCCGCTGTGGTTGTTGTGGGAGTCGCTGTGGTTGTTGTGGGAGACGCTGTGGTTGTATTGGGAGTTGCTGTGGTTGTAGTGGGAGCCGCTGTGGTTGTAGTGGGAGCCGATGTGGCTGTAGTGGGAGCCGCTGTGGCTGTAGTGGGAGCCGCTGTGGTTGTAGTGGGAGCCGCTGTGGCCGTTGTGGTTGCCGCAGTGGTTGTAGTGGGAGCCACTGTGGTTGTAGTGGGAGCCGCTGTGGTTGTTGTGGGAGACAATGTGGTTGCTGTGGGAGCCACTGTGGTTGTTGTGGGAAACACAGTGGTTGTTGTGGGAGCCGCTGTGGTTGTTGTGGGAGTCGCTGTGGTTGTAGTGGGAGACACAGTGGTTGTTGTGGGAGCCGCTGTGGTTGTTGTGGGAGTCGCTGTGGTTGTTGTGGGAGACGCTGTGGTTGTAGTGGGAGCCGCTGTGGTTGTAGTGGGAGCCGTTGTTGTTGTAGTGGGAGCCGATGTGGATGTAGTGGGAGCCGCTGTGGCTGTAGTGGGAGCCGCTGTGGTTGTAGTGGGAGCCCCTGTGGCCGTTGTGGTTGCCGCAGTGGTTGTAGTGGGAGCCGCTGTGATTGTTGTAACATCAGCTGTGGTTGTTGTGGGAGCTGCTGTGGTTGTAGTGGGAGCCGCTGTGGTTGAAGTGGGAGCTGCTGTGGTTGTTGTAACATCAGCTGTGGTTGTTGTGGGAGCTGCTGTGGTTGTAGTGGGAGCCGCTGTGATTGTTGTAACATCAGCTGTGGTTGTTGTGGGAGCTGCTGTGGTTGTAGTGGGAGCCGCTGTGGTTGAAGTGGGAGCTGCTGTGGTTGTTGCGGGAGCCGCTGTGGTTGTAGTGGGAGCCGCTGTGGTTGTAGTGGGACCCGCTGTGGTTTTAGTGGGAGCCGCTGTGGCTGTAGTGGGAGCCGCTGTGGTTGTAGTTGGAGCCGCTGTGGTTGTTGTGGGAGACACTGTGGTTGTTGTGGGAGCCGCTGTGGTTGTTGTGGGAGTCGCTGTGGTTGTTGTTGGAGCCACTGTGGTTGTTGTGGGAGACGCAGTGGTTGTTGTGGGAGCCGCTGTGGTTGTTGTGGGAGTCGCTGTGGTTGTTGTGGGAGACGCTGTGGTTGTATTGGGAGTTGCTGTGGTTGTAGTGGGAGCCGCTGTGGTTGTAGTGGGAGCCGATGTGGATCTAGTGGGAGCCGCTGTGGTTGTAGTGGGAGCCGCTGTGGTTGTAGTGGGAGCCGCTGTGGCCGTTGTGGTTGCCGCAGTGGTTGTAGTGGGAGCCACTGTGGTTGTAGTGGGAGCCGCTGTGGTTGTTGTGGGAGACAATGTGGTTGCTGTGGGAGCCACTGTGGTTGTTGTGGGAGACACAGTGGTTGTTGTGGGAGCCGCTGTGGTTGTTGTGGGAGTCGCTGTGGTTGTAGTGGGAGACACAGTGGTTGTTGTGGGAGCCGCTGTGGTTGTTGTGGGAGTCGCTGTGGTTGTTGTGGGAGACGCTGTGGTTGTAGTGAGAGACGCTGTGGTTGTAGTGGGAGCCGCTGTGGTTGTAGTGGGAGCCGATGTGGATGTAGTGGGAGCCGCTGTGGCTGTAGTGGGAGCCGCTGTGGTTGTAGTGGGAGCCCCTGTGGCCGTTGTGGTTGCCGCAGTGGTTGTAGTGGGAGCCGCTGTGATTGTTGTAACATCAGCTGTGGTTGTTGTGGGAGCTGCTGTGGTTGTAGTGGGAGCCGCTGTGGTTGTAGTGGGAGCCGCTGTGGTTGTAGTGGGAGCCGCTGTGGTCGTTGTGGTTGCCTCAGTGGTTGTAGTGGGAGCCGCTGTGGTTGTAGTGGGAGCCGCTGTGGTCGTTGTGGTTGCCGCAGTGGTTGTAGTGGGAGCCGCTGTGGTTTTAGTGGGAGCCGCTGTGGTCGTTGTAATATCGGCTGTGGTTGTTGTGGGAGCAGCTGGGGTTGTTGTGGGTGACGCTGTGGTTGTTGTAACATCAGCTGTGGTTGTAGTGGGAGCCGCTGTGGTTGTAGTGGGAGCCGCTGTGGTTGTAGTGGGAGCCGCTGTGGTCGTTGTGGTTGCCGCAGTGGTTGTAGTGGGAGCCGCTGTGGTTGTAGTGGGAGCCGCTGTGGTCGTTGTGGTTGCCGCAGTGGTTGTATTCGGAGCCGCTGTGGTTTTAGTGGGAGCCGCTGTGGTCGTTGTAATATCGGCTGTGGTTGTTGTGGGAGCAGCTGGGGTTGTTGTGGGTGACGCTGTGGTTGTTGTAACATCAGCTGTGGTTGTAGTGGGAGCCGCTGTTGTTGTAGTGGGAGCCGCTGTGGTTGTTGTGGGAGTCACTGTGGTTGTTGTGGGAGCCGCTGTGGTTGTTGTGGGAGTCGCTGTGGTAGTTGTGGGAGACGCTGTGGTTGTAGTGGGAGACGCTGTGGTTTTAGTGGGAGCCGCTGTGGTTGTAGTGGGAGCCGATGTGGATGTAGTGGGAGCCGCTTTGGCTGTAGTGGGAGCCGCTGTGGTTGTAGTGGGAGCCGCTGTGGTCGTTGTGGTTGCCGCAGTGGTTGTAGTGAGAGCCGCTGTCGTTTTAGTGGGAGCCGCTGTGGTCGTTGTAACATCAGCTGTGGTTGTTGTGGGAGCTGCTGTGGTTGTAGTGGGAGCCGCTGTGGTTGTAGTGGGAGCCGCTGTGGTTGAAGTGGGAGCTGCTGTGGTTGTTGCGGGAGCCGCTGTGGTTGTAGTGGGAGCCGCTGTGGTTGTAGTGGGACCCGCTGTGGTTGTAGTGGGAGCCGCTGTGGCTGTAGTGGGAGCCGCTGTGGTTGTAGTTGGAGCCGCTGTGGTTGTTGTGGGAGTCGCTGTGGTTGTTGTTGGAGCCACTGTGGTTTTTGTGGGAGTCGCTGTGGTTGTAGTGGGAGACACAGTGGTTGTTGTGGGAGCCGCTGTGGTTGTTGTGGGAGTCGCTGTGGTTGTTGTGGGAGACGCTGTGGTTGTAGTGGGAGACGCTGTGGTTGTAGTGGGAGCCGCTGTGGTTGTAGTGGGAGCCGATGTGGATGTAGTGGGAGCCGCTGTGGCTGTAGTGGGAGCCGCTGTGGTTGTAGTGGGAGCCCCTGTGGCCGTTGTGGTTGCCGCAGTGGTTGTAGTGGGAGCCGCTGTGATTGTTGTAACATCAGCTGTGGTTGTTGTGGGAGCTGCTGTGGTTGTAGTGGGAGCCGCTGTGGTTGTAGTGGGAGCCGCTGTGGTTGTAGTGGGAGCCGCTGTGGTCGTTGTGGTTGCCGCAGTGGTTGTAGTGGGAGCCGCTGTGGTTGTAGTGGGAGCCGCTGTGGTCGTTGTGGTTGCCGCAGTGGTTGTAGTGGGAGCCGCTGTGGTTTTAGTGCGAGCCGCTGTGGTCGTTGTAATATCGGCTGTGGTTGTTGTGGGAGCAGCTGGGGTTGTTGTGGGTGACGCTGTGGTTGTTGTAACATCAGCTGTGGTTGTAGTGGGAGCCGCTGTTGTTGTAGTGGGAGCCGCTGTGATTGTTGTAACATCAGCTGTGGTTGTTGTGGGAGCTGCTGTGGTTGTAGTGGGAGCCGCAGTGGTTGTAGTGGGAGCCGCTGTGGTTTTAGTGGGAGCCGCTGTGGTCGTTGTGGTTGCCGCAGTGGTTGTAGTGGGAGCCGCTGTGGTTGTAGTGGGAGCCGCTGTGGTCGTTGTGGTTGCCGCAGTGGTTGTAGTGGGAGCCGCTGTGGTTTTAGTGGGAGCCGCTGTGGTCGTTGTAATATCGGCTGTGGTTGTAGTGGGAGCAGCTGGGGTTGTTGTGGGTGACGCTGTGGTTGTTGTAACATCAGCTGTGGTTGTAGTGGGAGCCGCAGTGGTTGTAGTGGGAGCCACTGTGGTTGTTGTGGGAGTCACTGTGGTTGTTGTGGGAGCCGCTGTGGTTGTTGTGGGAGTCGCTGTGGTTGTTGTGGGAGACGCTGTGGTTGTAGTGGGAGACGCTGTGGTTGTAGTGGGAGCCGCTGTGGTTGTAGTGGGAGCCGATGTGGATGTAGTGGGAGCCGCTTTGGCTGTAGTGGGAGCCGCTGTGGTTGTAGTGGTTGCCGCAGTGGTTGTAGTGGGAGCCGCTGTCGTTGTAGTGGGAGCCGCTGTGGTCGTTGTAATATCGGCTGTGGTTGTTGTGGGTGCTGCTGTGGTTGTAGTGGGAGCCGCTGTGGTTGTAGTGGGAGCCGCTGTGATTGTTGTAACATCAGCTGTGGTTGTTGTGGGAGTCGCTAAGGTTGTTGTGGGAGACGCTGTGGTTGTAGTGGGAGACGCTGTGGTTGTAGTGGGAGTTGCTGTGGTTGTAGTGGGAGCCGCTGTGGTTGTAGTGGGAGCCGATGTGGATGTAGTGGGAGCCGCTGTGGCTGTAGTGGGAGCCGCTGTGGTTGTAGTGGGAGCCCCTGTGGTCGTTGTGGTTGCCGCAGTGGTTGTAGTGGGAGCCGCTGTGATTGTTGTAACATCAGCTGTGGTTGTTGTGGGAGCTGCTGTGGTTGTAGTGGGAGCCGCTGTGGTTGTAGTGGGAGCCGCTGTGGTTGTAGTGGGAGCCGCTGTGGTCGTTGTGGTTGCCGCAGTGGTTGTAGTGGGAGCCGCTGTGGTTGTAGTGGGAGCCGCTGTGGTCGTTGTGGTTGCCGCAGTGGTTGTAGTGGGAGCCGCTGTGGTTTTAGTGGGAGCCGCTGTGGTCGTTGTAATATCGGCTGTGGTTGTTGTGGGAGCAGCTGGGGTTGTTGTGGGTGACGCTGTGGTTGTTGTAACATCAGCTGTGGTTGTAGTGGGAGCCGCTGTGGTTGTAGTGGGAGCCGCTGTGGTTGTAGTGGGAGCCGCTGTGGTCGTTGTGGTTGCCGCAGTGGTTGTAGTGGGAGCCGCTGTGGTTGTAGTGGGAGCCGCTGTGGTCGTTGTGGTTGCCGCAGTGGTTGTAGTGGGAGCCGCTGTGGTTTTAGTGGGAGCCGCTGTGGTCGTTGTAATATCGGCTGTGGTTGTTGTGGGAGCAGCTGGGGTTGTTGTGGGTGACGCTGTGGTTGTTGTAACATCAGCTGTGGTTGTAGTGGGAGCCGCTGTTGTTGTAGTGGGAGCCGCTGTGGTTGTTGTGGGAGTCACTGTGGTTGTTGTGGGAGCCGCTGTGGTTGTTGTGGGAGTCGCTGTGGTTGTTGTGGGAGACGCTGTGGTTGTAGTGGGAGACGCTGTGGTTTTAGTGGGAGCCGCTGTGGTTGTAGTGGGAGCCGATGTGGATGTAGTGGGAGCCGCTTTGGCTGTAGTGGGAGCCGCTGTGGTTGTAGTGGGAGCCGCTGTGGTCGTTGTGGTTGCCGCAGTGGTTGTAGTGGGAGCCGCTGTCGTTGTAGTGGGAGCCGCTGTGGTCGTTGTAACATAAGCTGTGGTTGTTGTGGGAGCCGCTGTGGTTGTAGTGGGAGCCGCTGTGGTTGTTGTGGGAGACACTGTGGTTGTTGTGGGAGCCGCTGTGGTTGTTGTGGGAGTCGCTGTGGTTGTTGTTGGAGCCACTGTGGTTGTTGTGGGAGACGCAGTGGTTGTTGTGGGAGCCGCTGTGGTTGTTGTGGGAGTCGCTGTGGTTGTTGTTGGAGCCACTGTGGTTGTTGTGGGAGACGCAGTGGTTGTTGTGGGAGCCGCTGTGGTTGTTGTGGGAGACGCTGTGGTTGTAGTGGGAGTTGCTGTGGTTGTAGTGGGAGCCGCTGTGGTTGTAGTGGGAGCCGATGTGGATGTAGTGGGAGCCGCTGTGGCTGTAGTGGGAGCCCCTGTGGCCGTTGTGGTTGCCGCAGTGGTTGTAGTGGGAGCCACTGTGGTTGTTGTGGGAGTCACTGTGGTTGTTGTGGGAGCCGCTGTGGTTGTTGAGGGAGTCGCTGTGGTTGTTGTGGGAGACGCTGTGGTTGTAGTGGGAGACGCTGTGGTTGTAGTGGGAGCCGCTGTGGTTGTAGTGGGAGCCGATGTGGATATAGTGGGAGCCGCTTTGGCTGTAGTGGGAGCCGCTGTGGTTGTAGTGGGAGCCGCTGTGGTCGTTGTGGTTGCCGCAGTGGTTGTAGTGGGAGCCGCTGTCGTTGTAGTGGGAGCCGCTGTGGTCGTTGTAATATCGGCTGTGGTTGTTGTGGGTGCTGCTGTGGTTGTAGTGGGAGCCGCTGTGGTTGTAGTGGGAGCCGCTGTGATTGTTGTAACATCAGCTGTGGTTGTTGTGGGAGCTGCTGTGGTTGTAATGGGAGCCGCAGTGGTTGTAGTGGGAGCCGCTGTGGTTGTAATGGGAGCCGCTGTGGTTGTTGTGGTTGCCGCAGTGGTTGTAGTGGGAGCCGCTGTGGTTGTAGTGGGAGCCGCTGTGGTCGTTGTGGTTGCCGCAGTGGTTGTAGTGGGAGCCGCTGTGGTTTTAGTGGGAGCCGCTGTGGTCGTTTTAATATCGGCTGTGGTTGTTGTGGGAGCAGCTGGGGTTGTTGTGGGTGACGCTGTGGTTGTAGTAGGAGCCGCTGTGGTCGTTGTGGTTGCCGCAGTGGTTGTAGTGGGAGCCGCTGTGGTTGTAGTTGGAGCCGCTGTGGTCGTAGTGGGAGCCGCTGTGGTTGTAGTGGGAGCCGCTGTGGTTGTTGTAACATCAGCTGTGGTTGTTGTGGGAGCTGCTGTGGTTGTAGTGGGAGCCGCTGTGGTTGTAGTGGGAGCCGCTGTGGTTGAAGTGGGAGCTGCTGTGGTTCTAGTGGGAGCCGCTGTGGCTGTAGTGGGAGCCGCTGTGGTTGTAGTTGGAGCCGCTGTGGTTGTTGTAACATCAGCTGTGGTTGTTGTGGGAGCTGCTGTGGTTGTAGTGGGAGCCGCTGTGGTTGTAGTGGGAGCCGCTGTGGTTGTTGTGGGAGACACTGTGGTTGTTGTGGGAGCCGCTGTGGTTGTTGTGGGAGTCGCTGTGGTTGTTGTTGGAGCCACTGTGGTTGTTGTGGGAGACGCAGTGGTTGTTGTGGGAGCCGCTGTGGTTGTTGTGGGAGTCGCTGTGGTTGTTGTGGGAGACGCTGTGGTTGTAGTGGGAGTTGCTGTGGTTGTAGTGGGAGCCGCTGTGGTTGTAGTGGGAGCCGATGTGGATGTAGTGGGAGCCGCTGTGGCTGTAGTGGGAGCCCCTGTGGCCGTTGTGGTTGCCGCAGTGGTTGTAGTGGGAGCCACTGTGGTTGTTGTGGGAGTCACTGTGGTTGTTGTGGGAGCCGCTGTGGTTGTTGTGGGAGTCGCTGTGGTTGTTGTGGGAGACGCTGTGGTTGTAGTGGGAGACGCTGTGGTTGTAGTGGGAGCCGCTGTGGTTGTAGTGGGAGCCGATGTGGATATAGTGGGAGCCGCTTTGGCTGTAGTGGGAGCCGCTGTGGTTGTAGTGGGAGCCGCTGTGGTCGTTGTGGTTGCCGCAGTGGTTGTAGTGGGAGCCGCTGTCGTTGTAGTGGGAGCCGCTGTTGTCGTTGTAATATCGGCTGTGGTTGTTGTGGGTGCTGCTGTGGTTGTAGTGGGAGCCGCTGTGGTTGTAGTGGGAGCCGCTGTGATTGTTGTAACATCAGCTGTGGTTGTTGTGGGAGCTGCTGTGGTTGTAGTGGGAGCCGCAGTGGTTGTAGTGGGAGCCGCTGTGGTTGTAGTGGGAGCCGCTGTGGTCGTTGTGGTTGCCGCAGTGGTTGTAGTGGGAGCCGCTGTGGTTGTAGTGGGAGCCGCTGTGGTCGTTGTGGTTGCCGCAGTGGTTGTAGTGGGAGCCGCTGTGGTTTTAGTGGGAGCCGCTGTGGCTGTAGTGGGAGCCGCTGTGGCTGTAGTGGGAGCCCCTGTGGCCGTTGTGGTTGCCGCAGTGGTTGTAGTGGGAGCCACTGTGGTTGTTGTGGGAGTCACTGTGGTTGTTGTGGGAGCCGCTGTGGTTGTTGTGGGAGTCGCTGTGGTTGTTGTGGGAGACGCTGTGGTTGTAGTGGGAGACGCTGTGGTTGTAGTGGGAGCCGCTGTGGTTGTAGTGGGAGCCGATGTGGATATAGTGGGAGCCGCTTTGGCTGTAGTGGGAGCCGCTGTGGTTGTAGTGGGAGCCGCTGTGGTCGTTGTGGTTGCCGCAGTGGTTGTAGTGGGAGCCGCTGTCGTTGTAGTGGGAGCCGCTGTTGTCGTTGTAATATCGGCTGTGGTTGTTGTGGGTGCTGCTGTGGTTGTAGTGGGAGCCGCTGTGGTTGTAGTGGGAGCCGCTGTGATTGTTGTAACATCAGCTGTGGTTGTTGTGGGAGCTGCTGTGGTTGTAGTGGGAGCCGCAGTGGTTGTAGTGGGAGCCGCTGTGGTTTTAGTGGGAGCCGCTGTGGTCGTTGTGGTTGCCGCAGTGGTTGTAGTGGGAGCCGCTGTGGTTGTAGTGGGAGCCGCTGTGGTCGTTGTGGTTGCCGCAGTGGTTGTAGTGGGAGCCGCTGTGGTTTTAGTGGGAGCCGCTGTGGTCGTTGTAATATCGGCTGTGGTTGTTGTGGGAGCAGCTGGGGTTGTTGTGGGTGACGCTGTGGTTGTTGTAACATCAGCTGTGGTTGTAGTGGGAGCCGCTGTGGTTGTAGTAGGAGCCGCTGTGGTCGTTGTGGTTGCCGCAGTGGTTGTAGTGGGAGCCGATGTGGATGTAGTGGGAGCCGCTGTGGCTGTAGTGGGAGCCCCTGTGGCCGTTGTGGTTGCCGCAGTGGTTGTAGTGGGAGCCACTGTGGTTGTTGTGGGAGTCACTGTGGTTGTTGTGGGAGCCGCTGTGGTTGTTGTGGGAGTCGCTGTGGTTGTTGTGGGAGACGCTGTGGTTGTAGTGGGAGCCGCTGTGGTCGTTGTGGTTGCCGCAGTGGTTGTAGTGGGAGCCGCTGTCGTTGTAGTGGGAGCCGCTGTGGTCGTTGTAATATCGGCTGTGGTTGTTGTGGGTGCTGCTGTGGTTGTAGTGGGAGCCGCTGTGGTTGTAGTGGGAGCCGCTGTGATTGTTGTAACATCAGCTGTGGTTGTTGTGGGAGCTGCTGTGGTTGTAGTGGGAGCCGCAGTGGTTGTAGTGGGAGCCGCTGTGGTTGTAGTGGGAGCCGATGTGGATATAGTGGGAGCCGCTTTGGCTGTAGTGGGAGCCGCTGTGGTTGTAGTGGGAGCCGCTGTGGTCGTTGTGGTTGCCGCAGTGGTTGTAGTGGGAGCCGCTGTCGTTGTAGTGGGAGCCGCTGTTGTCGTTGTAATATCGGCTGTGGTTGTTGTGGGTGCTGCTGTGGTTGTAGTGGGAGCCGCTGTGGTTGTAGTGGGAGCCGCTGTGATTGTTGTAACATCAGCTGTGGTTGTTGTGGGAGCTGCTGTGGTTGTAGTGGGAGCCGCAGTGGTTGTAGTGGGAGCCGCTGTGGTTGTAGTGGGAGCCGCTGTGGTCGTTGTGGTTGCCGCAGTGGTTGTAGTGGGAGCCGCTGTGGTTGTAGTGGGAGCCGCTGTGGTCGTTGTGGTTGCCGCAGTGGTTGTAGTGGGAGCCGCTGTGGTTTTAGTGGGAGCCGCTGTGGCTGTAGTGGGAGCCGCTGTGGCTGTAGTGGGAGCCCCTGTGGCCGTTGTGGTTGCCGCAGTGGTTGTAGTGGGAGCCACTGTGGTTGTTGTGGGAGTCACTGTGGTTGTTGTGGGAGCCGCTGTGGTTGTTGTGGGAGTCGCTGTGGTTGTTGTGGGAGACGCTGTGGTTGTAGTGGGAGACGCTGTGGTTGTAGTGGGAGCCGCTGTGGTTGTAGTGGGAGCCGATGTGGATATAGTGGGAGCCGCTTTGGCTGTAGTGGGAGCCGCTGTGGTTGTAGTGGGAGCCGCTGTGGTCGTTGTGGTTGCCGCAGTGGTTGTAGTGGGAGCCGCTGTCGTTGTAGTGGGAGCCGCTGTTGTCGTTGTAATATCGGCTGTGGTTGTTGTGGGTGCTGCTGTGGTTGTAGTGGGAGCCGCTGTGGTTGTAGTGGGAGCCGCTGTGATTGTTGTAACATCAGCTGTGGTTGTTGTGGGAGCTGCTGTGGTTGTAGTGGGAGCCGCAGTGGTTGTAGTGGGAGCCGCTGTGGTTTTAGTGGGAGCCGCTGTGGTCGTTGTGGTTGCCGCAGTGGTTGTAGTGGGAGCCGCTGTGGTTGTAGTGGGAGCCGCTGTGGTCGTTGTGGTTGCCGCAGTGGTTGTAGTGGGAGCCGCTGTGGTTTTAGTGGGAGCCGCTGTGGTCGTTGTAATATCGGCTGTGGTTGTTGTGGGAGCAGCTGGGGTTGTTGTGGGTGACGCTGTGGTTGTTGTAACATCAGCTGTGGTTGTAGTGGGAGCCGCTGTGGTTGTAGTAGGAGCCGCTGTGGTCGTTGTGGTTGCCGCAGTGGTTGTAGTGGGAGCCGATGTGGATGTAGTGGGAGCCGCTGTGGCTGTAGTGGGAGCCCCTGTGGCCGTTGTGGTTGCCGCAGTGGTTGTAGTGGGAGCCACTGTGGTTGTTGTGGGAGTCACTGTGGTTGTTGTGGGAGCCGCTGTGGTTGTTGTGGGAGTCGCTGTGGTTGTTGTGGGAGACGCTGTGGTTGTAGTGGGAGACGCTGTGGTCGTTGTGGTTGCCGCAGTGGTTGTAGTGGGAGCCGCTGTCGTTGTAGTGGGAGCCGCTGTGGTCGTTGTAATATCGGCTGTGGTTGTTGTGGGTGCTGCTGTGGTTGTAGTGGGAGCCGCTGTGGTTGTAGTGGGAGCCGCTGTGATTGTTGTAATATCAGCTGTGGTTGTTGTGGGAGCTGCTGTGGTTGTAGTGGGAGCCGCAGTGGTTGTAGTGGGAGCCGCTGTGGTTGTAGTGGGAGCCGCTGTGGTCGTTGTGGTTGCCGCAGTGGTTGTAGTGGGAGCCGCTGTGGTTGTAGTGGGAGCCGCTGTGGTCGTTGTGGTTGCCGCAGTGGTTGTAGTGGGAGCCGCTGTGGTTTTAGTGGGAGCCGCTGTGGTCGTTTTAATATCGGCTGTGGTTGTTGTGGGAGCAGCTGGGGTTGTTGTGGGTGACGCTGTGGTTGTTGTAACATCAGCTGTGGTTGTAGTGGGAGCCGCTGTGGTTGTAGTAGGAGCCGCTGTGGTCGTTGTGGTTGCCGCAGTGGTTGTAGTGGGAGCCGCTATGGTTGCAGTTGGAGCCGCTGTGGTCGTAGTGGGAGCCGCTGTGGTTGTAGTGGGAGCCGCTGTGGTTGTTCTAACATCAGCTGTGGTTGTTGTGGGAGCTGCTGTGGTTGTAGTGGGAGCCGCTGTGGTTGTAGTGGGAGCCGCTGTGGTTGAAGTGGGAGCTGCTGTGGTTGTAGTGGGAGCCGCTGTGGCTGTAGTGGGAGCCGCTGTGGTTGTAGTTGGAGCCGCTGTGGTTGTTGTAACATCAGCTGTGGTTGTTGTGGGAGCTGCTGTGGTTGTAGTGGGAGCCGCTGTGGTTGTAGTGGGAGCCGCTGTGGTTGTTGTGGGAGACACTGTGGTTGTTGTGGGAGCCGCTGTGGTTGTTGTGGGAGTCGCTGTGGTTGTTGTTGGAGCCGCTGTGGTTGTTGTGGGAGACGCAGTGGTTGTTGTGGGAGCCGCTGTGGTTGTTGTGGGAGTCGCTGTGGTTGTTGTGGGAGACGCTGTGGTTGTAGTGGGAGTTGCTGTGGTTGTAGTGGGAGCCGCTGTGGTTGTAGTGGGAGCCGATGTGGATGTAGTGGGAGCCGCTGTGGCTGTAGTGGGAGCCCCTGTGGCCGTTGTGGTTGCCGCAGTGGTTGTAGTGGGAGCCACTGTGGTTGTTGTGGGAGTCACTGTGGTTGTTGTGGGAGCCGCTGTGGTTGTTGTGGGAGTCGCTGTGGTTGTTGTGGGAGACGCTGTGGTTGTAGTGGGAGACGCTGTGGTTGTAGTGGGAGCCGCTGTGGTTGTAGTGGGAGCCGATGTGGATATAGTGGGAGCCGCTTTGGCTCTAGTGGGAGCCGCTGTGGTTGTAGTGGGAGCCGCTGTGGTCGTTGTGGTTGCCGCAGTGGTTGTAGTGGGAGCCGCTGTCGTTGTAGTGGGAGCCGTTGTGGTTGTAGTGGGAGCCGATGTGGTGGTTGTGGTTGCCGCAGTGGTTGTAGTGGGAGCCGTTGTGGTCGTAGTGGGAGCCGCTGTGGTCGTTGTGGTTGCCGCAGTGGTTGTAGTGGGAACCGATGTGGTTGTAGTGGGAGCCACTGTGGTTGTAGTGGGAGCCGCTGTGGTCGTAGTGGGAGCAGCTGTCGTTGTTGTAACATCAGTTGTGGTTGTTGTGGGAGCAGCTGGGGTTGTTGTGGGAGACGCTGTGGTTGTTGTGGTTACCGCAGTGGTTGTAGTGGGAGCCGCTGTGGTTGTAGTGGGAGCTGATGTGGTTGAAGTGGGAGCCGCTGTGGCTGTAGTGGGAGCCGCTGTGGTTGTAGTCGGAGCCGCTGTGGTTGTAGTGGGAGCTGATGTGGTTGAAGTGGGAGCCGCTGTGGCTGTAGTGGGAGCCGCTGTGGTTGTAGTCGGAGCCGTTGTGGTTGTAGTGGGAGCCGATGTGGTGGTTCTGGTTGCCGCAGTGGTTGTAGTGGGAGCTGCTGTGGTTGTACTGGGAGCCGCTGTGGTCGTAGTGGGAGCCGCTGTGGTCGTTGTGGTTGCCGCAGTGGTTGTAGTGGGAGCCGATGTGGTCGTAGTGGGAGCCACTGTGGTTGTAGTGGGAGCCGCTGTGGTCGTAGTGGGAGCAGCTGTCGTTGTTGTAACCTCAGCTGTGGTTGTTGTGGGAGCAGCTGGGGTTGTTGTGGGAGACGCTGTGGTTGTTGTGGTTGCCGCAGTGGTTTTAGTGGGAGCCGCTGTGGTTGTAGTGGGAGTTGATGTGGTTGAAGTGGGAGCCGCTGTGGCTGTAGTGGGAGCCGCTGTGGTTGTAGTGGGAGCCGTTGTGGTTGTAGTGGGAGCCGATGTGGTGGTTCTGGTTGCCGCAGTGGTTGTAGTGGGAGCCGCTGTGTTTGTAGTGGGAGCCGCTGTGGTCGTAGTGGGAGCCGCTGTGGTCGTTGTGGTTGCCGCAGTGGTTGTAGTGGGAGCCGATGTGGTCGTAGTGGGAGCCACTGTGGTTGTAGTGGGAGCCGCTGTGGTCGTAGTGGGAGCAGCTGTCGTTGTTGTAACATCAGCTGTGGTTGTTGTGGGAGCAGCTGGGGTTGTTGTGGGAGACACTGTGGTTGTTGTGGTTGCCGCAGTGGTTGTAGTGGGAGCCGCTGTGGTTGTAGTGGGAGCTGATGTGGTTGAAGTGGGAGTCGCTGTGGCTGTAGTGGGAGCCGCTGTGGTTGTAGTGGGAGCCGCTGTGGTTGTTATGGTTATTGTGGTTGTTTTTGGAGCCGCTGTGGTTGTTGTGGGAGTCGCTGTGGTTGTAGTTGGAGCTGATGTGGTTGAAGTTGGAGCCGCTGTGGTTGTAGTGGGAGCCGCTGTGGTTGTAGTGGGAGCCGCAGTGGTTGTAGTGGGAGCCGCTGTGGTCGTTGTAACTTCGGCTGTGGTTGTTGTGGGAGCTGCTGTGGTTGTAATTTGAGCCGCTGTGATCGTAGTGGGAGCCTCTGTCGTTGTTGTACCAACAGCTGTGGTTGTTATGGGAGCAGCTGGGGTTGTTGTGGGTGACGCTGTGGTTGTTGTAACATCAGCTGTGGTTGTAGTGGGAGCCGCTGTGGTCATTGTGGTTGCCGCAGTGGTTGTAGTGGGAGCCGCTGTGGTTGTAGTTGGAGCCGCTTTGGTCGTAGTGGGAGCCTCTGTTGTTGTAGTGGGAGCCGCTGTGGTTGTAGTGGAAGCCGCTGTGGT
The DNA here is from genome assembly GCF_045679555.1 of Salvelinus alpinus. Taxonomy (NCBI): domain Eukaryota; kingdom Metazoa; phylum Chordata; class Actinopteri; order Salmoniformes; family Salmonidae; genus Salvelinus; species Salvelinus alpinus. Next base: position 4,327,173 of record NC_092124.1, on the reverse strand, counting down.
TGTAGTTGGAGCCACTGTGATCGTAGTGGGAGCCTCTGTCGTTGTTGTACCAACAGCTGTGGTTGTTATGGGAGCAGCTGGGGTTGTTGTGGGTGACGCTGTGGTTGTTGTAACATCAGCTGTGGTTGTAGTGGGAGCCGCTGTGGTCATTGTGGTTGCCGCAGTGGTTGTAGTGGGAGCCGCTGTGGTTGTAGTTGGAGCCGCTTTGGTCGTAGTGGGAGCCTCTGTTGTTGTAGTGGGAGCCGCTGTGGTTGTAGTGGAAGCCGCTGTGGTTGTAGTGGGAGCCGCTGTGGTTGTAGTTGGAGCCGCTGTGGTTGTTGTGGGAGACACAGTGGTTGTTGTGGGAGCCGCTGTGGGAGACACTGTGGTTGTAGTGGGAGACACTGTGGTTGTAGTGGGAGCCGCTGTGGTTTTAGTGGGAGCCGCTGTGGTTGTAGTGGGAGCCGCTGTGGTTGTAGTGGGAGGCGCTGTGGTTGTAGTGGGAGCCGCTGTCCTTGTTGTAACATCGGCTGTGGTTGTTGTGGGAGCAGCTGGGGATGTTGTTGGAGCTGATGTGGTTGAAGTGGGAGCCGCTGTGGTTGTAGTGGGAGCCGCTGTGGTTGTAGTGGGAGCCGCTGTGGTTGTAATGGGAGCCGCTGTGGTTGTAGTGGGAGCCGTTGTGGTTGTAGTGGGAGCCGATGTGGTGGTTGTGGTTGCCGCAGTGGTTGTAGTCGGAGCCGTTGTGGTTGTAGTGGGAGCCGATGTGGTGGTTCTGGTTGCCGCAGTGGTTGTAGTGGGAGCCGCTGTGGTTGTAGTGGGAGCCGCTGTGGTCGTAGTGGGAGCCGCTGTGGTCGTTGTGGTTGCCGCAGTGGTTGTAGTGGGAGCCGATGTGGTCGTAGTGGGAGCCACTGTGGTTGTAGTGGGAGCCGCTGTGGTCGTAGTGGGAGCAGCTGTCGTTGTTGTAACCTCAGCTGTGGTTGTTGTGGGAGCAGCTGGGGTTGTTGTGGGAGACGCTGTGGTTGTTGTGGTTGCCGCAGTGGTTTTAGTGGGAGCCGCTGTGGTTGTAGTGGGAGTTGATGTGGTTGAAGTGGGAGCCGCTGTGGCTGTAGTGGGAGCCGCTGTGGTTGTAGTGGGAGCCGTTGTGGTTGTAGTGGGAGCCGATGTGGTGGTTCTGGTTGCCGCAGTGGTTGTAGTGGGAGCCGCTGTGGTTGTAGTGGGAGCCGCTGTGGTCGTAGTGGGAGCCGCTGTGGTCGTTGTGGTTGCCGCAGTGGTTGTAGTGGGAGCCGATGTGGTCGTAGTGGGAGCCACTGTGGTTGTAGTGGGAGCCGCTGTGGTCGTAGTGGGAGCAGCTGTCGTTGTTGTAACATCAGCTGTGGTTGTTGTGGGAGCAGCTGGGGTTGTTGTGGGAGACACTGTGGTTGTTGTGGTTGCCGCAGTGGTTGTAGTGGGAGCCGCTGTGGTTGTAGTGGGAGCTGATGTGGTTGAAGTGGGAGTCGCTGTGGCTGTAGTGGGAGCCGCTGTGGTTGTAGTGGGAGCCGCTGTGGTTGTTATGGTTATTGTGGTTGTTTTTGGAGCCGCTGTGGTTGTTGTGGGAGTCGCTGTGGTTGTAGTTGGAGCTGATGTGGTTGAAGTTGGAGCCGCTGTGGTTGTAGTGGGAGCCGCTGTGGTTGTAGTGGGAGCCGCAGTGGTTGTAGTGGGAGCCGCTGTGGTCGTTGTAACTTCGGCTGTGGTTGTTGTGGGAGCTGCTGTGGTTGTAATTTGAGCCGCTGTGATCGTAGTGGGAGCCTCTGTCGTTGTTGTACCAACAGCTGTGGTTGTTATGGGAGCAGCTGGGGTTGTTGTGGGTGACGCTGTGGTTGTTGTAACATCAGCTGTGGTTGTAGTGGGAGCCGCTGTGGTCATTGTGGTTGCCGCAGTGGTTGTAGTGGGAGCCGCTGTGGTTGTAGTTGGAGCCGCTTTGGTCGTAGTGGGAGCCTCTGTTGTTGTAGTGGGAGCCGCTGTGGTTGTAGTGGAAGCCGCTGTGGTTGTAGTTGGAGCCACTGTGATCGTAGTGGGAGCCTCTGTCGTTGTTGTACCAACAGCTGTGGTTGTTATGGGAGCAGCTGGGGTTGTTGTGGGTGACGCTGTGGTTGTTGTAACATCAGCTGTGGTTGTAGTGGGAGCCGCTGTGGTCATTGTGGTTGCCGCAGTGGTTGTAGTGGGAGCCGCTGTGGTTGTAGTTGGAGCCGCTTTGGTCGTAGTGGGAGCCTCTGTTGTTGTAGTGGGAGCCGCTGTGGTTGTAGTGGAAGCCGCTGTGGCTGTAGTGGGAGCCGCTGTGGTTGTAGTTGGAGCCGCTGTGGTTGTTGTGGGAGACACAGTGGTTGTTGTGGGAGCCGCTGTGGGAGACACTGTGGTTGTAGTGGGAGACACTGTGGTTGTAGTGGGAGCCGCTGTGGTTTTAGTGGGAGCCGCTGTGGTTTTAGTGGGAGCCGCTGTGGTTGTAGTGGGAGGCGCTGTGGTTGTAGTGGGAGCCGCTGTCCTTGTTGTAACATCGGCTGTGGTTGTTGTGGGAGCAGCTGGGGATGTTGTTGGAGCTGATGTGGTTGAAGTGGGAGCCGCTGTGGTTGTAGTGGGAGCCGCTGTGGTTGTAGTGGGAGCCGCTGTGGTTGTAATGGGAGCCACTGTGATCGTAGTGGGAGCCTCTGTCGTTGTTGTACCAACAGCTGTGGTTGTTATGGGAGCAGCTGGGGTTGTTGTGGGTGACGCTGTGGTTGTTGTAACATCAGCTGTGGTTGTAGTGGGAGCCGCTGTGGTCATTGTGGTTGCCGCAGTGGTTGTAGTGGGAGCCGCTGTGGTTGTAGTTGGAGCCGCTTTGGTCGTAGTGGGAGCCTCTGTTGTTGTAGTGGGAGCCGCTGTGGTTGTAGTGGAAGCCGCTGTGGCTGTAGTGGGAGCCGCTGTGGTTGTAGTTGGAGCCGCTGTGGTTGTTGTGGGAGACACAGTGGTTGTTGTGGGAGCCGCTGTGGGAGACACTGTGGTTGTAGTGGGAGACACTGTGGTTGTAGTGGGAGCCGCTGTGGTTTTAGTGGGAGCCGCTGTGGTTGTAGTGGGAGCCGCTGTGGTTGTAGTGGGAGGCGCTGTGGTTGTAGTGGGAGCCGCTGTCCTTGTTGTAACATCGGCTGTGGTTGTTGTGGGAGCAGCTGGGGATGTTGTTGGAGCTGATGTGGTTGAAGTGGGAGCCGCTGTGGTTGTAGTGGGAGCCGCTGTGGTTGTAGTGGGAGCCGCTGTGGTTGTAATGGGAGCCGCTGTGGTTGTAGTGGGAGCCGTTGTGGTTGTAGTGGGAGCCGATGTGGTGGTTGTGGTTGCCGCAGTGGTTGTAGTGGGAGCCGTTGTGGTCGTAGTGGGAGCCGCTGTGGTCGTTGTGGTTGCCGCAGTGGTTGTAGTGGGAACCGATGTGGTTGTAGTGGGAGCCACTGTGGTTGTAATGGGAGCCGCTGTGGTCGTAGTGGGAGCAGCTGTCGTTGTTGTAACATCAGTTGTGGTTGTTGTGGGAGCAGCTGGGGTTGTTGTGGGAGACGCTGTGGTTGTTGTGGTTGCCGCAGTGGTTGTAGTGGGAGCCGCTGTGGTTGTAGTGGGAGCTGATGTGGTTGAAGTGGGAGCCGCTGTGGCTGTAGTGGGAGCCGCTGTGGTTGTAGTCGGAGCCGCTGTGGTTGTAGTGGGAGCCGCTGTGGTCGTAGTGGGAGCCGCTGTGGTCGTTGTGGTTGCCGCAGTGGTTGTAGTGGGAGCCGATGTGGTCGTAGTGGGAGCCACTGTGGTTGTAGTGGGAGCCGCTGTGGTCGTAGTGGGAGCAGCTGTCGTTGTTGTAACCTCAGCTGTGGTTGTTGTGGGAGCAGCTGGGGTTGTTGTGGGAGACGCTGTGGTTGTTGTGGTTGCCGCAGTGGTTGTAGTGGGAGCCGCTGTGGTTGTAGTGGGAGTTGATGTGGTTGAAGTGGGAGCCGCTGTGGCTGTAGTGGGAGCCACTGTGGTTGTAGTGTGAGCCGTTGTGGTTGTAGTGGGAGCCGATGTGGTGGTTCTGGTTGCCGCAGTTGTTGTAGTGGGAGCCGCTGTGGTTGTAGTGGGAGCCGCTGTGGTCGCAGTGGGAGCCGCTGTGGTCGTTGTGGTTGCCGCAGTGGTTGTAGTGGGAGCCGATGTGGTCGTAGTGGGAGCCACTGTGGTTATAGTGGGAGCCGCTGTGGTCGTAGTGGGAGCAGCTGTCGTTGTTGTAACATCAGCTGTGGTTGTTGTGGGAGCAGCTGGGGTTGTTGTGGGAGACGCTGTGGTTGTTGTGGTTGCCGCAGTGGTTGTAGTGGGAGCCGCTGTGGTTGTAGTGGGAGCTGATGTGGTTGAAGTGGGAGCCGCTGTGGTTGTATTGGGAGCCGCTGTGGTTGTAGTGGGAGCCGCTGTGGTTGTTATGGTTATTGTGGTTGTTTTTGGAGCCGCTGTGGTTGTTGTGGGAGTCGCTGTGGTTGTAGTTGGAGCTGATGTGTTTGAAGTTGGAGCCGCTGTGGTTGTAGTGGGAGCCGCTGTGGTTGTAGTGGGAGCCGCAGTGGTTGTAGTGGGAGCCGCTGTGGTCGTTGTAACTTCGGCTGTGGTTGTTGTGGGAGCTGCTGTGGTTGTAATTTGAGCCGCTGTAGTTGTAGTGGGAGCCACTGTGGTTGTAGTGGGAGCCGATGTGGTGGTTGTGGTTGCCGCAGTGGTTGTAGTGGGAGCCGCTGTGGTCGTAGTGGGAGCCGCTGTGGTCGTTGTGGTTGCCGCAGTGGTTGTAGTGGGAGCCGCTGTGGTTGTAGTGGGAGCTGATATGGTTGAAGTGGGAGCCGCTGTGGCTGTAGTGGGAGCCGCTGTGGTTGTAGTGGGAGCCGTTGTGGTTGTAGTGGGAGCCGATGTGGTGGTTGTGGTTGCCGCAGTGGTTGTAGTGGGAGCCGCTGTGGTTGTAGTGGGAGCCGCTGTGGTTGTAGTGGGAGCCGCTGTGGTCGTTGTGGTTGCCGCAGTGGTTGTAGTGGGAGCCGATGTGGTCGTAGTGGGAGCCGCTGTGGTTGTAGTGGGAGCCGCTGTGGTCGTAGTGGGAGCAGCTGTCGTTGTTGTAACATCAGCTGTGGTTGTTGTGGGAGCAGATGGGGTTGTTGTGGGAGACGCTGTGGTTGTTGTGGTTGCCGCAATGGTTGTAGTGGGAGCCGCTGTGGTTGTAGTGGGAGCTGATGTGGTTGAAGTGGGAGCCGCTGTGGCTGTAGTGGGAGCCGCTGTGGTTGTAGTGGGAGCCGCTGTGGTTGTTATGGTTATTGTGGTTGTTTTTGGAGCCGCTGTGGTTGTTGTGGGAGTCGCTGTGGTTGTAGTTGGAGCTGATGTGGTTGAAGTTGGAGCCGCTGTGGTTGTAGTGGGAGCCGCAGTGGTTGTAGTGGGAGCCGCTGTGGTCGTTGTAACTTCGGCTGTGGTTGTTGTGGGAGCTGCTGTGGTTGTAATTTGAGCCGCTGTAGTTGTAGTGGGAGCCGCTGTAGTTGTAGTGGGAGCCGCTGTGGTTGTAGTGGGAGCCGCTGTGGTCGTTGTGGTTGCCGCAGTGGTTGTAGTGGGAGCCGCTGTGGTTGTAGTTGGAGCCGCTGTGGCTGTAGTGGGAGCCGCTGTGGTTGTAGTTGGAGCCGCTGTGGTTGTTGTGGGAGACACAGTGGTTGTTGTGGGAGCCGCTGTGGGAGACACTGTGGTTGTAGTGGGAGACACTGTGGTTGTAGTGGGAGCCGCTGTGGTTTTAGTGGGAGCCGCTGTGGTTGTAGTGGGAGCCGCTGTGGTTGTAGTGGGAGGCGCTGTGGTTGTAGTGGGAGCCGCTGTCCTTGTTGTAACATCGGCTGTGGTTGTTGTGGGAGCAGCTGGGGATGTTGTTGGAGCTGATGTGGTTGAAGTGGGAGCCGCTGTGGTTGTAGTGGGAGCCGCTGTGGTTGTAGTGGGAGCCGCTGTGGTTGTAATGGGAGCCACTGTGATCGTAGTGGGAGCCTCTGTCGTTGTTGTACCAACAGCTGTGGTTGTTATGGGAGCAGCTGGGGTTGTTGTGGGTGACGCTGTGGTTGTTGTAACATCAGCTGTGGTTGTAGTGGGAGCCGCTGTGGTCATTGTGGTTGCCGCAGTGGTTGTAGTGGGAGCCGCTGTGGTTGTAGTTGGAGCCGCTTTGGTCGTAGTGGGAGCCTCTGTTGTTGTAGTGGGAGCCGCTGTGGTTGTAGTGGAAGCCGCTGTGGCTGTAGTGGGAGCCGCTGTGGTTGTAGTTGGAGCCGCTGTGGTTGATGTGGGAGACACAGTGGTTGTTGTGGGAGCCGCTGTGGGAGACACTGTGGTTGTAGTGGGAGACACTGTGGTTGTAGTGGGAGCCGCTGTGGTTTTAGTGGGAGCCGCTGTGGTTGTAGTGGGAGCCGCTGTGGTTGTAGTGGGAGGCGCTGTGGTTGTAGTGGGAGCCGCTGTCCTTGTTGTAACATCGGCTGTGGTTGTTGTGGGAGCAGCTGGGGATGTTGTTGGAGCTGATGTGGTTGAAGTGGGAGCCGCTGTGGTTGTAGTGGGAGCCGCTGTGGTTGTAGTGGGAGCCGCTGTGGTTGTAATGGGAGCCGCTGTGGTTGTAGTGGGAGCCGTTGTGGTTGTAGTGGGAGCCGATGTGGTGGTTGTGGTTGCCGCAGTGGTTGTAGTGGGAGCCGTTGTGGTCGTAGTGGGAGCCGCTGTGGTCGTTGTGGTTGCCGCAGTGGTTGTAGTGGGAACCGATGTGGTTGTAGTGGGAGCCACTGTGGTTGTAGTGGGAGCCGCTGTGGTCGTAGTGGGAGCAGCTGTCGTTGTTGTAACATCAGTTGTGGTTGTTGTGGGAGCAGCTGGGGTTGTTGTGGGAGACGCTGTGGTTGTTGTGGTTGCCGCAGTGGTTGTAGTGGGAGCCGCTGTGGTTGTAGTGGGAGCTGATGTGGTTGAAGTGGGAGCCGCTGTGGCTGTAGTGGGAGCCGCTGTGGTTGTAGTCGGAGCCGTTGTGGTTGTAGTGGGAGCCGATGTGGTGGTTCTGGTTGCCGCAGTGGTTGTAGTGGGAGCCGCTGTGGTTGTAGTGGGAGCCGCTGTGGTCGTAGTGGGAGCCGCTGTGGTCGTTGTGGTTGCCGCAGTGGTTGTAGTGGGAGCCGATGTGGTCGTAGTGGGAGCCACTGTGGTTGTAGTGGGAGCCGCTGTGGTCGTAGTGGGAGCAGCTGTCGTTGTTGTAACCTCAGCTGTGGTTGTTGTGGGAGCAGCTGGGGTTGTTGTGGGAGACGCTGTGGTTGTTGTGGTTGCCGCAGTGGTTGTAGTGGGAGCCGCTGTGGTTGTAGTGGGAGTTGATGTGGTTGAAGTGGGAGCCGCTGTGGCTGTAGTGGGAGCCACTGTGGTTGTAGTGTGAGCCGTTGTGGTTGTAGTGGGAGCCGATGTGGTGGTTCTGGTTGCCGCAGTTGTTGTAGTGGGAGCCGCTGTGGTTGTAGTGGGAGCCGCTGTGGTCGCAGTGGGAGCCGCTGTGGTCGTTGTGGTTGCCGCAGTGGTTGTAGTGGGAGCCGATGTGGTCGTAGTGGGAGCCACTGTGGTTATAGTGGGAGCCGCTGTGGTCGTAGTGGGAGCAGCTGTCGTTGTTGTAACATCAGCTGTGGTTGTTGTGGGAGCAGCTGGGGTTGTTGTGGGAGACGCTGTGGTTGTTGTGGTTGCCGCAGTGGTTGTAGTGGGAGCCGCTGTGGTTGTAGTGGGAGCTGATGTGGTTGAAGTGGGAGCCGCTGTGGCTGTAGTGGGAGCCGCTGTGGTTGTAGTGGGAGCCGCTGTGGTTGTTATGGTTATTGTGGTTGTTTTTGGAGCCGCTGTGGTTGTTGTGGGAGTCGCTGTGGTTGTAGTTGGAGCTGATGTGTTTGAAGTTGGAGCCGCTGTGGTTGTAGTGGGAGCCGCTGTGGTTGTAGTGGGAGCCGCAGTGGTTGTAGTGGGAGCCGCTGTGGTCGTTGTAACTTCGGCTGTGGTTGTTGTGGGAGCTGCTGTGGTTGTAATTTGAGCCGCTGTAGTTGTAGTGGGAGCCACTGTGGTTGTAGTGGGAGCCGATGTGGTGGTTGTGGTTGCCGCAGTGGTTGTAGTGGGAGCCGCTGTGGTCGTAGTGGGAGCCGCTGTGGTCGTTGTGGTTGCCGCAGTGGTTGTAGTGGGAGCCGATGTGGTTGTAGTGGGAGCCACTGTGGTTGTAGTGGGAGCCGCTGTGGTCGTAGTGGGAGCAGCTGTCGTTGTTGTAACATCAGTTGTGGTTGTTGTGGGAGCAGCTGGGGTTGTTGTGGGAGACGCTGTGGTTGTTGTGATTGCCGCAGTGGTTGTAGTGGGAGCCGCTGTGGTTGTAGTGGGAGCTGATATGGTTGAAGTGGGAGCCGCTGTGGCTGTAGTGGGAGCCGCTGTGGTTGTAGTGGGAGCCGTTGTGGTTGTAGTGGGAGCCGATGTGGTGGTTGTGGTTGCCGCAGTGGTTGTAGTGGGAGCCGCTGTGGTTGTAGTGGGAGCCGCTGTGGTTGTAGTGGGAGCCGCTGTGGTCGTTGTGGTTGCCGCAGTGGTTGTAGTGGGAGCCGATGTGGTCGTAGTGGGAGCCGCTGTGGTTGTAGTGGGAGCCGCTGTGGTCGTAGTGGGAGCAGCTGTCGTTGTTGTAACATCAGCTGTGGTTGTTGTGGGAGCAGATGGGGTTGTTGTGGGAGACGCTGTGGTTGTTGTGGTTGCCGCAATGGTTGTAGTGGGAGCCGCTGTGGTTGTAGTGGGAGCTGATGTGGTTGAAGTGGGAGCCGCTGTGGCTGTAGTGGGAGCCGCTGTGGTTGTAGTGGGAGCCGCTGTGGTTGTTATGGTTATTGTGGTTGTTTTTGGAGCCGCTGTGGTTGTTGTGGGAGTCGCTGTGGTTGTAGTTGGAGCTGATGTGGTTGAAGTTGGAGCCGCTGTGGTTGTAGTGGGAGCCGCAGTGGTTGTAGTGGGAGCCGCTGTGGTCGTTGTAACTTCGGCTGTGGTTGTTGTGGGAGCTGCTGTGGTTGTAATTTGAGCCGCTGTAGTTGTAGTGGGAGCCGCTGTAGTTGTAGTGGGAGCCGCTGTGGTTGTAGTGGGAGCCGCTGTGGTCGTTGTGGTTGCCGCAGTGGTTGTAGTGGGAGCCGCTGTGGTTGTAGTTGGAGCCACTGTGATCGTAGTGGGAGCCTCTGTCGTTGTTGTACCAACAGCTGTGGTTGTTATGGGAGCAGCTGGGGTTGTTGTGGGTGACGCTGTGGTTGTTGTAACATCAGCTGTGGTTGTAGTGGGAGCCGCTGTGGTCATTGTGGTTGCCGCAGTGGTTTTAGTGGGAGCCGCTGTGGTTGTAGTTGGAGCCGCTGTGGTCGTAGTGGGAGCCTCTGTTGTTGTAGTGGGAGCCGCTGTGGTTTTAGTGGAAGCCGCTGTGGCTGTAGTGGGAGACACTGTGGTTTTAGTGGGAGCCGCTGTGGTTTTAGTGGGAGCCGCTGTGGTTGTAGTGGGAGCCGCTGTGATTGTAGTGGGAGCCGCTGTCCTTGTTGTAACATCGGCTGTGGTTGTTGTGGGAGCAGCTGGGGAAGTTGTTGGAGCTGATGTGGTTGAAGTGGGAGCCGCTGTGGTTTTAGTGGGAGCCGCTGTGGTTGTAGTGGGAGCCGCTGTGGTTGTAGTGGGAGCCGCTGTGGTTGTAGTGGGAGCCGCTGTGGTTGTAATGGGAGCCGCTGTGGTTGTAGTGGGAGCCGTTGTGGTTGTAGTGGGAGCCGATGTGGTGGTTGTGGTTGCCGCAGTGGTTGTAGTGGGAGCCGCTGTGGTCGTAGTGGGAGCCGCTGTGGTCGTAGTGGTTGCCGCAGTGGTTGTAGTGGGAACCGATGTGGTTGTAGTGGGAGCCACTGTGGTTGTAGTGGGAGCCGCTGTGGTCGTAGTGGGAGCAGCTGTCGTTGTTGTAACATCAGCTGTGGTTGTTGTGGGAGCAGCTGGGGTTGTTGTGGGAGACGCTGTGGTTGTTGTGGTTGCCGCAGTGGTTGTAGTGGGAGCCGCTGTGGTTGTAGTGGGAGCTGATGTGGTTGAAGTCGGAGCCGCTGTGGCTGTAGTGGTAGCCGCTGTGGTTGTAGTGGGAGCCGTTGTGGTTGTAGTGGGAGCCGATGTGGTGGTTCTGGTTGCCGCAGTGGTTGTAGTGGGAGCCGCTGTGGTTGTAGTGGGAGCCGCTGTGGTCGTAGTGGGAGCCGCTGTGGTCTTTGTGGTTGCCGCAGTGGTTGTAGTGGGAGCCGATGTGGTCGTAGTGGGAGCCACTGTGGTTGTAGTGGGAGCCGCTGTTGTCGTAGTGGGAGCAGCTGTCGTTGTTGTAACATCAGCTGTGGTTGTTGTGGGAGCAGCTGGGGTTGTTGTGGGAGACACTGTGGTTGTTGTGGTTGCCGCAGTGGTTGTAGTGGGAGCCGCTGTGGTTGTAGTGGGAGCTGATGTGGTTGAAGTGGGAGCCGCTGTGGCTGTAGTGGGAGCCGCTGTGGTTGTAGTGGGAGCCGCTGTGGTTGTTATGGTTATTGTGGTTGTTTTTGGAGCAGCTGTGGTTGTTGTGGGAGTCGCTGTGGTTGTAGTTGGAGCTGATGTGGTTGAAGTTGGAGCCGCTGTGGTTGTAGTGGGAGCCGCAGTGGTTGTAGTGGGAGCCGCTGTGGTCGTTGTAACTTCGGCTGTGGTTGTTGTGGGAGCTGCTGTGGTTGTAATTTGAGCCGCTGTAGTTGTAGTGGGAGCCGCTGTAGTTGTAGTGGGAGCCGCTGTGGTTGTAGTGGGAGCCGCTGTGGTCGTTGTGGTTGCCGCAGTGGTTGTAGTGGGAGCCGATGTGGTTGTAGTGGGAGCCACTGTGGTTGTAGTGGGAGCCGCTGTGGTCGTAGTGGGAGCAGCTGTCGTTGTTGTAACATCAGTTGTGGTTGTTGTGGGAGCAGCTGGGGTTGTTGTGGGAGACGCTGTGGTTGTTGTGATTGCCGCAGTGGTTGTAGTGGGAGCCGCTGTGGTTGTAGTGGGAGCTGATATGGTTGAAGTGGGAGCCGCTGTGGCTGTAGTGGGAGCCGCTGTGGTTGTAGTGGGAGCCGTTGTGGTTGTAGTGTGAGCCGATGTGGTGGTTGTGGTTGCCGCAGTGGTTGTAGTGGGAGCCGCTGTGGTTGTAGTGGGAGCCGCTGTGGTTGTAGTGGGAGCCGCTGTGGTCGTAGTGGGAGCAGCTGTCGTTGTTGTAACATCAGCTGTGGTTGTTGTGGGAGCAGCTGGGGTTGTTGTGGGAGACGCTGTGGTTGTTGTGGTTGCCGCAATGGTTGTAGTGGGAGCCGCTGTGGTTGTAGTGGGAGCTGATGTGGTTGAAGTGGGAGCCGCTGTGGCTGTAGTGGGAGCCGCTGTGGTTATAGTGGGAGCCGCTGTGGTTGTTATGGTTATTGTGGTTGTTTTTGTAGCCGCTGTGGTTGTTGTGGGAGTCGCTGTGGTTGTAGTTGGAGCTGATGTGGTTGAAGTTGGAGCCGCTGTGGTTGTAGTGGGAGCCGCAGTGGTTATAGTGGGAGCCGCTGTGGTCGTTGTAACTTCGGCTGTGGTTGTTGTGGGAGCTGCTGTGGTTGTAATTTGAGCCGCTGTAGTTGTAGTGGGAGCCGCTGTAGTTGTAGTGGGAGCCGCTGTGGTTGTAGTGGGAGCCGCTGTGGTTGTAGTGGGAGCCGCTGTGGTCGTTGTGGTTGCCGCAGTGGTTGTAGTGGGAGCCGCTGTGGTTGTAGTTGGAGCCACTGTGATCGTAGTGGGAGCCTCTGTCGTTGTTGTACCAACAGCTGTGGTTGTTATGGGAGCAGCTGGGGTTGTTGTGGGTGACGCTGTGGTTGTTGTAACATCAGCTGTGGTTGTAGTGGGAGCCGCTGTGGTTATTGTGGTTGCCGCAGTGGTTGTAGTGGGAGCCGCTGTGGTTGTAGTTGGAGCCGCTGTGGTCGTAGTGGGAGCCTCTGTTGTTGTAGTGGGAGCCGCTGTGGTTGTAGTGGAAGCCGTTGTGGCTGTAGTGGGAGACACTATGGTTGTAGTGGGAGCCGCTGTGGTTTTAGTGGGAGCCGCTGTGGTTGTAGTGGGAGCCGCTGTGGTTGTAGTGGGAGCCGCTGTGGTTGTAGTGGGAGCCGCTGTCCTTGTTGTAACATCGGCTGTGGTTGTTGTGGGAGCAGCTGGGGATGTTGTTGGAGCTGATGTGGTTGAAGTGGGAGCCGCTGTGGTTGTAGTGGGAGCCGCTGTGGTTGTAGTGGGAGCCGCTGTGGTTGTAATGGGAGCCGCTGTGGTTGTAGTGGGAGCCGCTGTGGTTGTTATGGTTATTGTGGTTGTTTTTGGAGCCGCTGTGGTTGTTGTGGGAGTCGCTGTGGTTGTAGTTGGAGCTGATGTGGTTGAAGTTGGAGCCGCTGTGGTTGTAGTGGGAGCCGTTGTGGTTGTAGTGGGAGCCGCAGTGGTTGTAGTTGGAGCTGCTGTGGTCGTTGTAACTTCGGCTGTGGTTGTTGTGGGAGCTGCTGTGGTTGTAATTTGAGCCGCTGTAGTTGTAGTGGGAGCCGCTGTAGTTGTAGTGGGAGCCGCTGTGGTTGTAGTGGGAGCCGATGTGGTGGTTGTGGTTGCCGCAGTGGTTGTAGTGGGAGCCGCTGTGGTCGTAGTGGGAGCCGCTGTGGTCGTTGTGGTTGCCGCAGTGGTTGTAGTGGGAGCCGATGTGGTTGTAGTGGGAGCCACTGTGGTTATAGTGGGAGCCGCTGTGGTCGTAGTGGGAGCAGCTGTCGTTGTTGTAACATCAGTTGTGGTTGTTGTGGGAGCAGCTGGGATTGTTGTGGGAGACGCTGTGGTTGTTGTGATTGCCGCAGTGGTTGTAGTGGGAGCCGCTGTGGTTGTAGTGGGAGCTGATGTGGTTGAAGTGGGAGCTGCTGTGGCTGTAGTGGGAGCCGCTGTGGTTGTAGTGGGAGCCATTGTGGTTGTAGTGGGAGCCGATGTGGTGGTTGTGGTTGCCGCAGTGGTTGTAGTGGGAGCCGCTGTGGTTGTAGTGGGAGCCGCTGTGGTTGTAGTGGGAGCCGCTGTGGTCGTTGTGGTTGCCGCAGTGGTTGTAGTGGGAGCCGATGTGGTCGTAGTGGGAGCCGCTGTGGTTGTAGTGGGAGCCGCTGTGGTCGTAGTGGGAGCAGCTGTCGTTGTTGTAACATCAGCTGTGGTTGTTGTGGGAGCAGCTGGGGTTGTTGTGGGAGACGCTGTGGTTGTTGTGGTTGCCGCAATGGTTGTAGTGGGAGCCGCAGTGGTTGTAGTGGGAGCTGATGTGGTTGAAGTGGGAGCCGCTGTGGCTGTAGTGGGAGCCGCTGTGGTTGTAGTGGGAGCCGCTGTGGTTGTTATGGTTATTGTGGTTGTTTTTGGAGCCGCTGTGGTTGTTGTGGGAGTCGCTGTGGTTGTAGTTGGAGCTGATGTGGTTGAAGTTGGAGCCGCTGTGGTTGTAGTGGGAGCCGCAGTGGTTTTAGTGGGAGCCGCTGTGCTCGTTGTAACTTCGGCTGTGGTTGTTGTGGGAGCTGCTGTGGTTGTAATTTGAGCCGCTGTAGTTGTAGTGGGAGCCGCTGTGGTTGTAGTGGGAGCCGCTGTGGTCGTTGTGGTTGCCGCAGTGGTTGTAGTGGGAGCCGCTGTGGTTGTAGTTGGAGCCACTGTGATCGTAGTGGGAGCCTCTGTCGTTGTTGTACCAACAGCTGTGGTTGTTATGGGAGCAGCTGGGGTTGTTGTGGGTGACGCTGTGGTTGTTGTAACATCAGCTGTGGTTGTAGTGGGAGCCGCTGTGGTCATTGTGGTTGCCGCAGTGGTTGTAGTGGGAGCCGCTGTGGTTGTAGTTGGAGCCGCTGTGGTCGTAGTGGGAACCTCTGTTGTTGTAGTGGGAGCCGCTGTGGTTGTAGTGGAAGCCGCTGTGGCTGTTGTGGGAGCCGCTGTGATTGTAGTTGGAGCCGCTGTGGTTGTTGTGGGAGACACAGTGGTTGTTGTGGGAGCCGCTGTGGGAGACACTGTGCTTGTAGTGGGAGACACTGTGGTTGTAGTGGGAGCCGCTTTGGTTTTAGTGGGAGCCGCTGTGGTTGTAGTGGGAGCCGCTGTGGTTGTAGTGGGAGCCGCTGTGGTTGTAGTGGGAGCCGCTGTGGTTGTAGTGGGAGCCGCTGTCCTTGTTGTAACATCGGCTGTGGTTGTTGTGGGAGCAGCTGGGGATGTTGTTGGAGCTGATGTGGTTGAAGTGGGAGCCGCTGTGGTTGTAGTGGGAGCCGCTGTGGTTGTAGTGGGAGCCGCTGTGGTTGTAGTGGGAGCCGCTGTGGTTGTAGTGGGAGCCGCTGTGGTTGTAGTGGGAGCCGCTGTGGTTGTAGTGGGAGCCGATGTGGTGGTTGTGGTTGCCGCAGTGGTTCTAGTGGGAGCCGCTGTGGTCGTAGTGGGAGCCGCTGTGGTCGTTGTGGTTGCCGCAGTGGTTGTAGTGGGAGCCGATGTGGTTGTAGTGGGAGCCACTGTGGTTATAGTGGGAGCCGCTATGGTCGTAGTGGGAGCAGCTGTCGTTGTTGTAACATCAGTTGTGGTTGTTGTGGGAGCAGCTGGGGTTGTTGTGGGAGACGCTGTGGTTGTGGTTGCAGCAGTGGTTGTAGTGGGAGCCGCTGTGGTTGTAGTGGGAGCTGATGTGGTTGAAGTGGGAGCCGCTGTGGCTGTAGTGGGAGCCGCTGTGGTTGTAGTGGGAGCCGTTGTGGTTGTAGTGGGAGCCGATGTGGTGGTTGTGGTTGCCGCAGTGGTTGTAGTGGGAGCCGCTGTGGTTGTAGTGGGAGCCGCTGTGGTCGTAGTGGAAGCCGCTGTGGTCGTTGTGGTTGCCGCAGTGGTTGTAGTTTGAGCCGATGTGGTCGTAGTGGGAGCCACTGTGGTTGTAGTGGGAGCCGCTGTGGTCGTAGTGGGAGCAGCTGTCGTTGTTGTAACATCAGCTGTGGTTGTTGTGGGAGCAGCTGGGGTTGTTGTGGGAGACGCTGTGGTTGTTGTGGTTGCCGCAGTGGTTGTAGTGGGAGCCGCTGTGGTTGTAGCGGGAGCTGATGTGGTTGAAGTGGGAGCCGCTGTGGCTGTAGAGGGAGCCGCTGTGGTTGTAGTGGGAGCCGCTGTGGTTGTTATGGTTATTGTGGTTGTTTTTGGAGCCGCTGTGGTTGTTGTGGGAGTCGCTGTGGTTGTAGTTGGAGCTGATGTGGTTGAAGTTGGAGCCGCTGTGGTTGTAGTGGGAGCCGCAGTGGTTGTAGTGGGAGCCGCAGTGGTTGTAGTGGGAGCCGCTGTAGTTGTAGTGGGAGCCGCTGTGGTTGTAATTTGAGCCGCTGTAGTTGTAGTGGGAGCCGCTGTAGTTGTAGTGGGAGCCGCTGTAGTTGTAGTGGGAGCCGCTGTGGTTGTAGTGGGAGCCGCTGTGGTCGTTGTGGTTGCCGCAGTGGTTGTAGTGGGAGCCGCTGTGGTTGTAGTTGGAGCCACTGTGATCGTAGTGGGAGCCTCTGTTGTTGTTGTACCAACAGCTGTGGTTGTTATGGGAGCAGCTGGGGTTGTTGTGGGTGACGCTGTGGTTGTTGTAACATCAGCTGTGGTTGTAGTGGGAGCCGCTGTGGTCATTGTGGTTGCCGCAGTGGTTGTAGTGGGAGCCGCTGTGGTTGTAGTTGGAGCCGCTGTGGTTGTAGTGGGAGCCTCTGTTGTTGTAGTGGGAGCCGCTGTGGTTGTAGTGGAAGCCGCTGTGGCTGTAGTGGGAGCCGCTGTGGTTGTAGTTGGAGCCGCTGTGGTTGTTGTGGGAGACACAGTGGTTGTTGTGGGAGCCGCTGTGGGAGACACTGTGGTTGTAGTGGGAGACACTGTGGTTGTAGTGGGAGCCGCTGTGGTTGTAGTGGGAGCCGCTGTGGTTTTAGTGGGAGCCGCTGTGGTTGTAGTGGGAGCCGCTGTGGTTGTAGTGGGAGCCGCTGTGGTTGTAGTGGGAGCCGCTGTCCTTGTTGTAACATCGGCTGTGGTTGTTGTGGGAGCAGCTGGGGATGTTGTTGGAGCTGATGTGGTTGAAGTGGGAGCCGCTGTGGTTATAGTGGGAGCCGCTGTGGTTGTAGTGGGAGCCGCTGTGGTTTTAGTGGGAGCCGTTGTGGTTGTAGTGGGAGCCGATGTGGTGGTTGTGGTTGCCGCAGTGGTTGTAGTGGGAGCCGCTGTGGTCTTAGTGGGAGCCGCTGTGGTCGTTGTGGTTGCCGCAGTGGTTGTAGTGGGAGCCGATGTGGTTGTAGTGGGAGCCACTGTGGTTGTAGTGGGAGCCGCTATGGTCGTAGTGGGAGCAGCTGTCGTTGTTGTAACATCAGTTGTGGTTGTTGTGGGAGCAGCTGGGGTTGTTGTGGGAGACGCTGTGGTTGTTGTGGTTGCCGCAGTGGTTGTAGTGGGAGCCGCTGTGGTTGTAGTGGGAGCTGATGTGGTTGAAGTGGGAGCCGCTGTGGCTGTAGTGGGAGCCGCTGTGGTTGTAGTGGGAGCCGTTGTGGTTGTAGTGGGAGCCGCTGTGGTTGTAGTGGGAGCCGCTGTGGTTGTAATGGGAGCCGCTGTGGTTGTAGTGGGAGCCGCTGTGGTTGTTATGGTTATTGTGGTTGTTTTTGGAGCCGCTGTGGTTGTTGTGGGAGTCGCTGTGGTTGTAGTTGGAGCTGATGTGGTTGAAGTTGGAGCCGCTGTGGTTGTAGTGGGAGCCGTTGTGGTTGTAGTGGGAGCCGCAGTGGTTGTAGTTGGAGCTGCTGTGGTCGTTGTAACTTCGGCTGTGGTTGTTGTGGGAGCTGCTGTGGTTGTAATTTGAGCCGCTGTAGTTGTAGTGGGAGCCGCTGTAGTTGTAGTGGGAGCCGCTGTGGTTGTAGTGGGAGCCGATGTGGTGGTTGTGGTTGCCGCAGTGGTTGTAGTGGGAGCCGCTGTGGTCGTAGTGGGAGCCGCTGTGGTCGTTGTGGTTGCCGCAGTGGTTGTAGTGGGAGCCGATGTGGTTGTAGTGGGAGCCACTGTGGTTATAGTGGGAGCCGCTGTGGTCGTAGTGGGAGCAGCTGTCGTTGTTGTAACATCAGTTGTGGTTGTTGTGGGAGCAGCTGGGATTGTTGTGGGAGACGCTGTGGTTGTTGTGATTGCCGCAGTGGTTGTAGTGGGAGCCGCTGTGGTTGTAGTGGGAGCTGATGTGGTTGAAGTGGGAGCTGCTGTGGCTGTAGTGGGAGCCGCTGTGGTTGTAGTGGGAGCCATTGTGGTTGTAGTGGGAGCCGATGTGGTGGTTGTGGTTGCCGCAGTGGTTGTAGTGGGAGCCGCTGTGGTTGTAGTGGGAGCCGCTGTGGTTGTAGTGGGAGCCGCTGTGGTCGTTGTGGTTGCCGCAGTGGTTGTAGTGGGAGCCGATGTGGTCGTAGTGGGAGCCGCTGTGGTTGTAGTGGGAGCCGCTGTGGTCGTAGTGGGAGCAGCTGTCGTTGTTGTAACATCAGCTGTGGTTGTTGTGGGAGCAGCTGGGGTTGTTGTGGGAGACGCTGTGGTTGTTGTGGTTGCCGCAATGGTTGTAGTGGGAGCCGCAGTGGTTGTAGTGGGAGCTGATGTGGTTGAAGTGGGAGCCGCTGTGGCTGTAGTGGGAGCCGCTGTGGTTGTAGTGGGAGCCGCTGTGGTTGTTATGGTTATTGTGGTTGTTTTTGGAGCCGCTGTGGTTGTTGTGGGAGTCGCTGTGGTTGTAGTTGGAGCTGATGTGGTTGAAGTTGGAGCCGCTGTGGTTGTAGTGGGAGCCGCAGTGGTTTTAGTGGGAGCCGCTGTGCTCGTTGTAACTTCGGCTGTGGTTGTTGTGGGAGCTGCTGTGGTTGTAATTTGAGCCGCTGTAGTTGTAGTGGGAGCCGCTGTGGTTGTAGTGGGAGCCGCTGTGGTCGTTGTGGTTGCCGCAGTGGTTGTAGTGGGAGCCGCTGTGGTTGTAGTTGGAGCCACTGTGATCGTAGTGGGAGCCTCTGTCGTTGTTGTACCAACAGCTGTGGTTGTTATGGGAGCAGCTGGGGTTGTTGTGGGTGACGCTGTGGTTGTTGTAACATCAGCTGTGGTTGTAGTGGGAGCCGCTGTGGTCATTGTGGTTGCCGCAGTGGTTGTAGTGGGAGCCGCTGTGGTTGTAGTTGGAGCCGCTGTGGTCGTAGTGGGAACCTCTGTTGTTGTAGTGGGAGCCGCTGTGGTTGTAGTGGAAGCCGCTGTGGCTGTTGTGGGAGCCGCTGTGATTGTAGTTGGAGCCGCTGTGGTTGTTGTGGGAGACACAGTGGTTGTTGTGGGAGCCGCTGTGGGAGACACTGTGCTTGTAGTGGGAGACACTGTGGTTGTAGTGGGAGCCGCTTTGGTTTTAGTGGGAGCCGCTGTGGTTGTAGTGGGAGCCGCTGTGGTTGTAGTGGGAGCCGCTGTGGTTGTAGTGGGAGCCGCTGTGGTTGTAGTGGGAGCCGCTGTCCTTGTTGTAACATCGGCTGTGGTTGTTGTGGGAGCAGCTGGGGATGTTGTTGGAGCTGATGTGGTTGAAGTGGGAGCCGCTGTGGTTGTAGTGGGAGCCGCTGTGGTTGTAGTGGGAGCCGCTGTGGTTGTAGTGGGAGCCGCTGTGGTTGTAGTGGGAGCCGCTGTGGTTGTAGTGGGAGCCGCTGTGGTTGTAGTGGGAGCCGATGTGGTGGTTGTGGTTGCCGCAGTGGTTCTAGTGGGAGCCGCTGTGGTCGTAGTGGGAGCCGCTGTGGTCGTTGTGGTTGCCGCAGTGGTTGTAGTGGGAGCCGATGTGGTTGTAGTGGGAGCCACTGTGGTTATAGTGGGAGCCGCTATGGTCGTAGTGGGAGCAGCTGTCGTTGTTGTAACATCAGTTGTGGTTGTTGTGGGAGCAGCTGGGGTTGTTGTGGGAGACGCTGTGGTTGTGGTTGCCGCAGTGGTTGTAGTGGGAGCCGCTGTGGTTGTAGTGGGAGCTGATGTGGTTGAAGTGGGAGCCGCTGTGGCTGTAGTGGGAGCCGCTGTGGTTGTAGTGGGAGCCGTTGTGGTTGTAGTGGGAGCCGATGTGGTGGTTGTGGTTGCCGCAGTGGTTGTAGTGGGAGCCGCTGTGGTTGTAGTGGGAGCCGCTGTGGTCGTAGTGGAAGCCGCTGTGGTCGTTGTGGTTGCCGCAGTGGTTGTAGTTTGAGCCGATGTGGTCGTAGTGGGAGCCACTGTGGTTGTAGTGGGAGCCGCTGTGGTCGTAGTGGGAGCAGCTGTCGTTGTTGTAACATCAGCTGTGGTTGTTGTGGGAGCAGCTGGGGTTGTTGTGGGAGACGCTGTGGTTGTTGTGGTTGCCGCAGTGGTTGTAGTGGGAGCCGCTGTGGTTGTAGCGGGAGCTGATGTGGTTGAAGTGGGAGCCGCTGTGGCTGTAGAGGGAGCCGCTGTGGTTGTAGTGGGAGCCGCTGTGGTTGTTATGGTTATTGTGGTTGTTTTTGGAGCCGCTGTGGTTGTTGTGGGAGTCGCTGTGGTTGTAGTTGGAGCTGATGTGGTTGAAGTTGGAGCCGCTGTGGTTGTAGTGGGAGCCGCAGTGGTTGTAGTGGGAGCCGCAGTGGTTGTAGTGGGAGCCGCTGTAGTTGTAGTGGGAGCCGCTGTGGTTGTAATTTGAGCCGCTGTAGTTGTAGTGGGAGCCGCTGTAGTTGTAGTGGGAGCCGCTGTAGTTGTAGTGGGAGCCGCTGTGGTTGTAGTGGGAGCCGCTGTGGTCGTTGTGGTTGCCGCAGTGGTTGTAGTGGGAGCCGCTGTGGTTGTAGTTGGAGCCACTGTGATCGTAGTGGGAGCCTCTGTTGTTGTTGTACCAACAGCTGTGGTTGTTATGGGAG
The DNA here is from genome assembly GCF_045679555.1 of Salvelinus alpinus. NCBI lineage: Eukaryota > Metazoa > Chordata > Actinopteri > Salmoniformes > Salmonidae > Salvelinus > Salvelinus alpinus. The sequence continues at coordinate 4,307,413 of NC_092124.1, read as the reverse complement.
CAGCTGGGGTTGTTGTGGGTGACGCTGTGGTTGTTGTAACATCAGCTGTGGTTGTAGTGGGAGCCGCTGTGGTCATTGTGGTTGCCGCAGTGGTTGTAGTGGGAGCCGCTGTGGTTGTAGTTGGAGCCGCTGTGGTTGTAGTGGGAGCCTCTGTTGTTGTAGTGGGAGCCGCTGTGGTTGTAGTGGAAGCCGCTGTGGCTGTAGTGGGAGCCGCTGTGGTTGTAGTTGGAGCCGCTGTGGTTGTTGTGGGAGACACAGTGGTTGTTGTGGGAGCCGCTGTGGGAGACACTGTGGTTGTAGTGGGAGACACTGTGGTTGTAGTGGGAGCCGCTGTGGTTGTAGTGGGAGCCGCTGTGGTTTTAGTGGGAGCCGCTGTGGTTGTAGTGGGAGCCGCTGTGGTTGTAGTGGGAGCCGCTGTGGTTGTAGTGGGAGCCGCTGTCCTTGTTGTAACATCGGCTGTGGTTGTTGTGGGAGCAGCTGGGGATGTTGTTGGAGCTGATGTGGTTGAAGTGGGAGCCGCTGTGGTTATAGTGGGAGCCGCTGTGGTTGTAGTGGGAGCCGCTGTGGTTTTAGTGGGAGCCGTTGTGGTTGTAGTGGGAGCCGATGTGGTGGTTGTGGTTGCCGCAGTGGTTGTAGTGGGAGCCGCTGTGGTCTTAGTGGGAGCCGCTGTGGTCGTTGTGGTTGCCGCAGTGGTTGTAGTGGGAGCCGATGTGGTTGTAGTGGGAGCCACTGTGGTTGTAGTGGGAGCCGCTATGGTCGTAGTGGGAGCAGCTGTCGTTGTTGTAACATCAGTTGTGGTTGTTGTGGGAGCAGCTGGGGTTGTTGTGGGAGACGCTGTGGTTGTTGTGGTTGCCGCAGTGGTTGTAGTGGGAGCCGCTGTGGTTGTAGTGGGAGCTGATGTGGTTGAAGTGGGAGCCGCTGTGGCTGTAGTGGGAGCCGCTGTGGTTGTAGTGGGAGCCGTTGTGGTTGTAGTGGGAGCCGATGTGGTGGTTGTGGTTGCCGCAGTGGTTGTAGTGGGAGCCGCTGTGGTTGTAGTGGGAGCCGCTGTGGTCGTAGTGGAAGCCGCTGTGGTCGTTGTGGTTGTGGCAGTGGTTGTAGTTTGAGCCGATGTGGTCGTAGTGGGAGCCACTGTGGTTGTAGTGGGAGCCGCTGTGGTCGTAGTGGGAGCAGCTGTCGTTGTTGTAACATCAGCTGTGGTTGTTGTGGGAGCAGCTGGGGTTGTTGTGGGAGACGCTGTGGTTGTTGTGGTTGCCGCAGTGGTTGTAGTGGGAGCCGCTGTGGTTGTAGCGGGAGCTGATTTGGTTGAAGTGGGAGCCGCTGTGGCTGTAGTGGGAGCCGCTGTGGTTGTAGTGGGAGCCGCTGTGGTTGTTATGGTTATTGTGGTTGTTTTTGGAGCCGCTGTGGTTGTTGTGGGAGTCGCTGTGGTTGTAGTTGGAGCTGATGTGGTTGAAGTTGGAGCCGCTGTGGTTGTAGTGGGAGCCGCTGTTGTTGTAGTGGGAGCCGCTGTGGTTGTAATTTGAGCCGCTGTAGTTGTAGTGGGAGCCGCTGTAGTTGTAGTGGGAGCCGCTGTAGTTGTAGTGGGAGCCGCTGTGGTTGTAGTGGGAGCCGCTGTGGTCGTTGTGGTTGCCGCAGTGGTTGTAGTGGGAGCCGCTGTGGTTGTAGTTGGAGCCACTGTGATCGTAGTGGGAGCCTCTGTCGTTGTTGTACCAACAGCTGTGGTTGTTATGGGAGCAGCTGGGGTTGTTGTGGGTGACGCTGTGGTTGTTGTAACATCAGCTGTGGTTGTAGTGGGAGCCGCTGTGGTCATTGTGGTTGCCGCAGTGGTTGTAGTGGGAGCCGCTGTGGTTGTAGTTGGAGCCGCTGTGGGAGACACTGTGCTTGTAGTGGGAGACACTGTGGTTGTAGTGGGAGCCGCTTTGGTTTTAGTGGGAGCCGCTGTGGTTGTAGTGGGAGCCGCTGTGGTTGTAGTGGGAGCCGCTGTGGTTGTAGTGGGAGCCGCTGTCCTTGTTGTAACATCGGCTGTGGTTGTTGTGGGAGCAGCTGGGGATGTTGTTGGAGCTGATGTGGTTGAAGTGGGAGCCGCTGTGGTTGTAGTGGGAGCCGCTGTGGTTGTAGTGGGAGCCGCTGTGGTTTTAGTGGGAGCCGTTGTGGTTGTAGTGGGAGCCGATGTGGTGGTTGTGGTTGCCGCAGTGGTTGTAGTGGGAGCCGCTGTGGTTGTAGTGGGAGCCGATGTGGTTGAAGTGGGAGCCGCTGTGGTTGTAGTGGGAGCCGCTGTGGTCGTAGTGGAAGCCGCTGTGGTCGTTGTGGTTGCCGCAGTGGTTGTAGTGGGAGCCGCTGTGGTTGTAGTTGGAGCCGCTGTGGTTGTAGTGGGAGCCTCTGTTGTTTTAGTGGGAGCCGCTGTGGTTGTAGTGGAAGCCGCTGTGGCTGTAGTGGGAGCCGCTGTGGTTGTAGTTGGAGCCGCTGTGGTTGTTGTGGGAGACACAGTGGTTGTTGTGGGAGCCGCTGTGGGAGACACTGTGGTTGTAGTGGGAGACACTGTGGTTGTAGTTGGAGCCGCTGTGGTTTTAGTGGGAGCCGCTGTGGTTGTAGTGGGAGCCGCTGTGGTTTTAGTGGGAGCCGCTGTGGTTGTAGTGGGAGCCGCTGTGGTTGTAGTGGGAGCCGTTGTGGTTGGTGTGGGAGCCGACGTGGTGGTTGTGGTTGCCGCAGTGGTTGTAGTGGGAGCCGCTGTGGTCGTAGTGGGAGCCGCTGTGGTCGGTGTGGTTGCCGCAGTGGTTGTAGTGGGAGCCGATGTGATTGTAGTGGGAGCCACTGTGGTTGTAGTGGGAGCCGCTGTGGTCGTAGTGGGAGCAGCTGTCGTTGTTGTAACATCAGTTGTGGTTGTTGTGGGAGCAGCTGGGGTTGTAGTGGGAGCCGCTGTGGTTGTAGTGGGAGCTGATGTGGTTGAAGTGGGAGCCGCTGTGGCTGTAGTGGGAGCCGCTGTGGTTGTAGTGGGAGCCGTTGTGGTTGTAGTGGGAGCCGATGTGGTGGTTCTGGTTGCCGCAGTGGTTGTAGTGGGAGCCGCTGTGGTTGTAGTGGGAGCCGCTGTGATCGTAGTGGAAGCCGCTGTGGTCGTTGTGGTTGCCGCAGTGGTTGTAGTGGGAGCCGATGTGGTCGTAGTGGGAGCCACTGTGGTTGTAGTGGGAGCCGCTGTGGTCGTAGTGGGAGCAGCTGTCGTTGTTGTAACATCAGCTGTGGTTGTTGTGGGAGCAGCTGGGGTTGTTGTGGGAGACGCTGTGGTTGTTGTGGTTGCCGCAGTGGTTGTAGTGGGAGCCGCTGTGGTTGTAGTGGGAGCTGATGTGGTTGAAGTGGGAGCCGCTGTGGCTGTAGTGGGAGCCGCTGTGGTTGTAGTGGGAGCCGCTGTGGTTGTTATGGTTATTGTGGTTGTTTTTGGAGCCGCTGTGGTTGTTGTGGGAGTCGCTGTGGTTGTAGTTGGAGCTGATGTGGTTGAAGTTGGAGCCGCTGTGGTTGTAGTGGGAGCCGCAGTGGTTGTAGAGGGAGCCGCTGTGGTCGTTGTAACTTCGGCTGTGGTTGTTGTGGGAGCTGCTGTGGTTGTAATTTGAGCCGCTGTAGTTGTAGTGGGAGCCGCTGTAGTTGTAGTGGGAGCCGCTGTGGTTATAGTGGGAGCCGCTGTGGTCGGTGTGGTTGCCGCAGTGGTTGTAGTGGGAGCCGCTGTGGTTGTAGTTGGAGCCACTGTGATCGTAGTGGGAGCCTCTGTCGTTGTTGTACCAACAGCTGTGGTTGTTATGGGAGCAGCTGGGGTTGTTGTGGGTGACGCTGTGGTTGTTGTAACATCAGCTGTGGTTATAGTTGGAGCCGCTGTGGTCGTAGTGGGAGCCTCTGTTGTTGTAGTGGGAACCGCTGTGGTTGAAGTGGAAGCCGCAGTGGCTGTAGTGGGAGCCGCTGTGGTTGTAGTTGGAGCCGCTGTGGTTGTTGTGGGAGACACAGTGGTTGTTGTGGGAGCCGCTGTGGGAGACACTGTGGTTGTAGTGGGAGACACTGTGGTTGTAGTGGGAGCCGCTGTGGTTTTAGTGGGAGCCGCTGTGGTTGTAGTGGGAGCCGCTGTGGTTGTAGTGGGAGCCGCTGTGGTTGTAGTGGGAGCCGCTGTGGTTGTAGTGGGAGCCGCTGTGGTTGTAGTGGGAGCCGCTGTCCTTGTTGTAACATCGGCTGTGGTTGTTGTGGGAGCAGCTGGGGATGTTGTTGGAGCTGATGTGGTTGAAGTGGGAGCCGCTGTGGTTGTAGTGGGAGCCGCTGTGGTTCTAGTGGGAGCCGCTGTGGTTGTAGTGGGAGCCGCTGTGGTTGTAGTGGGAGCCGTTGTGGTTGTAGTGGGAGCCGATGTGGTGGTTGTGGTTGCCGCAGTGGTTGTAGTGGGAGCCGCTGTGGTCGTAGTGGGAGCCGCTGTGGTCGTTGTGGTTGCCGCAGTGGTTGTAGTGGGAGCCGATGTGGTTGTAGTGGGAGCCACTGTGGTTGTAGTGGGAGCCGCTGTGGTCGTAGTGGGAGCAGCTGTCGTTGTTGTAACCTCAGTTGTGGTTGTTGTGGGAGCAGCTGGGGTTGTTTTGGGAGACGCTGTGGTTGTTGTGGTTGCCGCAGTGGTTGTAGTGGGAGCCGCTGTGGTTGTAGTGGGAGCCGCTGTGGCTGTAGTGGGAGCCGCTGTGGTTGTAGTGGGAGCCGTTGTGGTTGTAGTGGGAGCCGATGTGGTGGTTGTGGTTGCCGCAGTGGTTGTAGTGGGAGCCGCTGTGGTTGTAGTGGGAGCAGCTGTCGTTGTTGTAACATCAGTTGTGGTTGTTGTGGGAGCAGCTGGGGTTGTTGTGGGAGACGCTGTGGTTGTTGTGGTTGCCGCAGTGGTTGTAGTGGGAGCCGCTGTGGTTGTAGTGGGAGCTGATGTGGTTGAAGTGGGAGCCGCTGTGGTTGTAGTGGGAGCCGTTGTGGTTGTAGTGGGAGCCGATGTGGTGGTTGTGGTTGCCGCAGTGGTTGTAGTGGGAGCCGCTGTGGTTGTAGTGGGTGCCGCTGTGGTCGTAGTGGAAGCCGCTGTGGTCGTAGTGGGAGCCACTGTGGTTGTAGTGGGAGCCGCTGTGGTCGTAGTAGGAGCAGCTGTCGTTGTTGTAACATCAGCTGTGGTTGTTGTGGGAGCAGCTGGGGTTGTTGTGGGAGACGCTGTGGTTGTTGTGGTTGCTGCAGTGGTTGTAGTGGGAGCCGCTGTGGTTGTAGTGGGAGCTGATGTGGTTGAAGTGGGAGCCGCTGTGGCTGTAGTGGGTTTCGCTGTGGTTGTAGTGGGAGCCGCTGTGGTTGTTATGGTTATTGTGGTTGTTTTTGGAGCCGCTGTGGTTGTTGTGGGAGTCGCTGTGGTTGTTGTGGGAGCCTCTGTGGTTGTTTTGGGGTATGCTGTGGTTGTTGTGGGAGCCGCTGTGGTTGTAGTTGGAGCTGATGTGGTTGAAGTTGGAGCCGCTGTGGTTGTAGTGGGAGCCGCTGTGGTTGTAGTGGGAGCCGCAGTGGTTGTAGTGGGAGCCGCTGTGGTCGTTGTAACATCGGCTGTGGTTGTTGTGGTTGCAGTTGGGGATGTTGTGGGAGACGCTGGGGTTGTTGTAACATCAGCTGTGGTTGTTGTGGGAGCTGCTGTGGTTGTAATTTGAGCCGCTGTAGTTGTAGTGGGAGCCGCTGTAGTTGTAGTGGGAGCCGCTGTGGTTGTAGTTGGAGCCGCTGTGGTCGTAGTGGGAGCCTCTGTTGTTGTAGTGGGAGACGCTGTGGTTGTAGTGGAAGCCGCTGTGGCTGTAGTGGGAGCCGCTGTGGTTGTAGTTGGAGCCGCTGTGGTTGTTGTGGGAGACGCTGTGGTTGTTGTGGGAGACACAGTGGTTGTTGTGGGAGCCGCTGTGGTTGTTGTGGGAGACACTGTGGTTGTAGTGGGAGCCGCTGTGGTTGTAGTGGGAGCCGCTGTGGTTGTAGTGGGAGCCGCTGTGGTTGTAATGGGAGCCGCTGTGGTTGTAGTGGGAGCCGCTGTCCTTGTTGTAACAGCGGCTGTGGTTGTTGTGGGAGCAGCTGGGGATGTTGTTGGAGACGCTGTGGTTGTTGTAACATCAGCTGTGGTTGTTGTGGGAGCCGCTGTGGTCATTGTGGTTGCCGCAGTGGTTGTAGTGGGAGCCGTTGTGGTTGTAGTTGGAGCCGCTGTGGTCGTAGTGGGAGCCTCTGTTGTTGTAGTGGGAGCCGCTGTGGTTGTAGTGGAAGCCGCTGTGGCTGTAGTGGGAGCCGCTGTGGTTGTAGTTGGAGCCGCTGTGGTTGTTGTGGGAGCCACTGTGGTTGTTGTGGGAGCCGCTGTGGTTGTAGTGGGAACAGCTGGGGCTGTTGTAGGGGAAGCTGTTGTGGTTGTGGGAGCTTCTGTTGTTGTTGTTCTGGGGATGGCTGTGGTTGTCTGAGCTGCTGTAGTTGTTGCCGGAGAAGATGTGGCTGTTGTGGGTGCATCTGTTGTTGTTGTGGGTGCATCTTTGGTTGTTGTGGGTGCATCTGTGGTTGTTGTGTGTGCGTCTGTGGTTGTGGGGATGGCTGCGGTTGTTGGAGCTACTGTAGGTGTTATCAGAGAAGATGTGGTTGTTGTGGGTGCTTTTGTGGTTGTTGTGGGTGCAGATTTTGTTGATGTGGTTGCAGCTGTGGCTGTTGTGGGAACAGCTGTGGTTGATGTGGGGCTGGCTGTGGTGGTTGTGGAGGAAGCTTTTGTGGTCGTTGGAGCTGCTGTAGTTGTTGCAGCAGAAGATGTGGTTGTTGTGGGTGCCTCTTTGGTTGTTGTGGGGATGGCTGTGGTTGATGTGGGGATGGCTATGGTTGTCAGAGCTGCTGAAGTTGTTGCAGCAGAAGATGTGGTTGTTGTGGGTGCCTCTTTGGTTGTTGTGGGTGCAGTTGTGGTTGTTGTGGGGGCAGCTGTGGTTGTTGTGGGAACAGCTGTGGATGATGTGGGACTGGCTGTGGTGGTTGTAGTGGAAGCTGTTGTGGATGTAGTAGATGCTGTAGTTGCTGTTGGCGAAGATGTGGTTGTTGTGTGTGCATCTGTGGTTGTTGTGGGAGCAGCTGGGGTTGTTGTGGGGAGGGATGTGGTTGTGGGAGCATCTGTAGTTGTTGTTTGAGAAAATGTGGTTGTTGTGGGGATGGCTGTGGTTGTCAGAGCTGCTGTAGGTGTTGTCGGAGAAGATGTGGTTGTTGTGGGTACTTCTTTGGTTGTTGTGGGTGCTTCTGTGGCTGTTGTGGGTGCTTCTGTGGTTGTTGTGGATGCAGCTGCGGTTGTTGTGGGGGCAGCTGTGGTTGTTGTGGGAACGGCTGTGGTTGATGTGGGGATGGCTGTGGTGGTTGGAGAGGAAGCTGTTGTGGATGTTTTAGATGCTGTAGTTGTTGTTGGCGAAGATGTGGTTCTTGTGTGTGCATCTGTGGTTGTTGTGGGAGCAGATGTGGTTGTTGTGGGGATGGCTGTGGTTGTTGTGGAATCAGCTTTGGTTGTTGTTGTAGAAGCTGTGGTTGTTTTAGAGTAGGCTGTTGTGGTTGTTGGAGCTGCTGTTGTTGTTGAGGGGATGGCTGTAGTTGTAGCCACAGCTGTAGTTGTCGTATCATCAGCTGTGGTTGTTGTGGAAAATGTTGCTGTTGTTGTTAAGGGAGCAGCTGTAGTTGTTGTAGCCAGAGCTGTAGTTGTCTTAGCAGCCGCAACTGTGGTTGTTGTGGGAGCTTCTGTAGTTGTTGTTGGTGCAGCTGTGGTCATCGTAATACCGGCTGTGGTTGTAGTGGGAGCAACTGTGTTTGTTGTGGGAACAGCTGGGGCTGTTGTAGGGGAAGCTGTTGTGGTTGTGGGAGCTTCTGTAGTTGTTGTTGTGGAGGAAGCTGTTATGGATGTTGTAGATGGTGTAGTTGTTGTCGGCGAAGATGTGGTTCTTGTGTGTGCATCTGTGTTTGTTGTGGGAGCAGCTGTGGTTGTTGTGGGGATGGCTGTGGTTGTTGTGGGATCAGCTGTGGTTGTTGTGGGGATGGCTGTGGTTGTTGTGGGATCAGCTGTGGTTGTTGTGGGGATGGCTGTGTTTGTTGTGGGAGCAGCTGTGGTTGTTGTGGGGATGGCTGTGGTTGTTGTTGTCGAAGCTGTGGTTGTTTTAGAGTAAGCTGTTGTGGCTGTTGGAGCTGCTGTTGTTGTTGTTGGAGAAGATTTGGTTGTTGTAGAAGAAGCTGTTGTTGTCGGAGAAGATGTGGTTGTTGTGGGTGCATATGTGGTTTCTGCGGTAGCAGCTGTGGTTGTTGTTGGAGTAGCTGTGGTTGTTGTTGGAGTAGCTGTGGTTGTTGTGGGGACAGCTGTGGTTGTTGTGGAATCAGGTGTGGTTGTTGTGGGGACGGCTGTGTTTGTTGTAGCCGCAGTTATAGTTGTCGTTGGTGCTGCTGCTGTTGTGCGAGCAGCTGAGGTTTCTGTGGCAATGGATGGGGTTGTCATTTTAGCCACTGTAGTTTTTGTGGTGGCATCTTCGGTGGTATTTGCAGCATCTGTTGTCAATGGTGCAGCTGTTGTAGTTGTAACACCAGCTGTGGTTGTCTGTGGGGCAGCTGTGGTTGTCGTGGGGACAACTGTGTTTGTTGTAGCCGCAGCTGTAGTTGTTGTTATTATGGGGTCTTCTGTGGTTGATGTCGGAGAAGCCGTGGTTTCTGCGGCGGCAGCTGGGGTTGTCGTTTGAGCCACTGTGTTTTTAGTGGTGTCTGCTGCTGCTGTAGTCATAGCGGCAGCTTTGGTTGCTGTGGCAGCAGCTGTAGTTTTCGTGGTGGCATCTTCGGTGGTATTTGCAGAATCTATTGTCAATGGTGCAGCTGTTGTAACACCAGCTATGGTTGTCTGTGGGGCAGCTGTGGTTGTCTGTGGGGCAACTGTGGCTGTCTGTGTGGCAGCTGTGGTTGTCATGGGGACAGTTGTGGTTGATGGTGCAGGTGTGGTTGTTGTTGGGGCAGTTGTGGATGTTGTGGCAGCTGCTGTGGTTGTTGTTGGAGCACCTGTGATTATTGTGGGCTCAGCTGTGTTTGATTGTGCTGACACATTTGTCAAGATTGTTGTTGCCGTAAGTACTGTTGATGGAATGGAAATTATCATTGTTTTTTTTTGGAATTGTTTCATCATGCCCAGCACATTTAAGGGGGAATTTGAAGTGTCTGTCCTATATCTGAGAGATATACGAAAGCTCAGGAAGCTTTTGCTTTTAAAACAGACCTTTAATTCCTTTTTTAGGCACTAAACTACTTCCATACATACTTCAATCATTTGTTTTAACTAGTACCTGGCTGCTTTCAGGCAAATCTTGTGAGGCTTGGTGGCATCCTAGAGCAAAACAACCGACATGTACGTGTTCATGAGCGACTCACCTTTGCATAGAGGGGTTAATAGTTTCTAGGCTAAACCATTCGGACGCTACAGACGTTGGTCTGACAAACCTTTCACCGCAGATGTGGAAGGCCGATATCGGCGGATGTTTGGCCAATTAGATTTCCGGAAATTTGCTCAAGGGTTTTAATGTGTATCTGAGCTATTGCCATTCAAGCAGGCAGCAATACAGCCAGTATGACGAGTTTGGAGTCATTTCTGCCTGATGTATTTCTTACATTTGGCATTACATTAAAATGAGTTGTGCGGTGATTGGACTGTGCTATGCGGTAATGATTGGTAAAATGAACAAGCCCGCGCATGATATGCAGAGAATTGTTGATTTTGCTAAACATTTTCCAATCGCAGGATCACAAAATCTTGAAGGGACTGAAGAATAATGTCTTCCGTTTTGAAGAGGTGGTAACCTACTCCAGAGGCATTTCAGATGGATTCGGGTCTCAGACCCAGTGAACAAAATGTTTAAGGAAGCTTCGGGCAAAATGTGTCTTTTTACTAGTAATGTGCAGTTCACTGACCATTCATAATTTTTTTATACTGATTCGAGAGTCATGATTTTGTTTTCCGAGTGACTCCGTCATTTTAGTAATTGGTTTGACCTGATGGCACAATGAATCTTACAGCAGGATTCATTTGCACTCCTCCGACTCAGCGGAAGCTGGGTTTACCAACTGTCTATTATGTTCATGCAGGAAAATGCATAATGCTGCAGGCAGCAAAGAGAAGAAAAATACATGTTTAGAACTGATAATTGAAAGTATGGTTCAAGAACGAATGCAATTAGTTGATTATTTCATCTTATCGATGGACATTGCTTTGCAGAACTAAAACACACACAGCCACTGCTCAACTAACTCAAACTCGAGAGCGAATATTGTGTTAGGCAGAACAACCACAGCTGCTCCTCTAGGCAGACTGGTTGGCTTCTAATCCACAATTTGGCATAGGCTCAGGCCGTACTGTGCCAAATCCCAAAATGTTTATACTTAGCAATTATTTGTATGCCTAGCAATCAAAAATGTACATTGTTTGAAGAATACTTTTCTAAGTTTCACAAATGACAGGACCTTGCCTCCTTATCAAAACCTATTGCATGAGAAGGTCAGCAGAGGCGCTCCCTTGGCAGTGGTGTAAAGTACTTAAGTAAAAATTATTTAAAGTACTACTTAAAGGGCCTTCCGAGTGGCACAGTGGCTAGCTGTGCACGCTGACATGGTTGCCAGGTGTAAGGTGTTTCCTCCGACACATTGGTGCGGCTGGCTTCCGGGTTAAGTGGGCATTGTGTCAAGAAGCAGTGCGGCTTGGTTGGGTTGTGTTTCGGAGGACGCACGGCTCTCGACCTTCGCCTCTCCCGAGTCCGTATGGGAGTTGCAGTGATGAGACAAGACTGTAACTACCAATTGGGGAGAAAAAAAGCGTATACAAATAATTTTTCTAATTAAAAATCAAACGTACTACTTAAGTAGTTTTTGGGGGTATCTGTACTTTACTTGACTATTTATATTTTTGACTACTTTTACTTTTACTTCACTACATTCCTTTTTTCTCCATACATTTTCCCTGACACCCAAAAGTACTCGTTACATTTTGAATGCTTAGCAGGACAGTGAAATGGTCCAATTCACACTCTTATTAAGAGAACATATCTACTGCCTCTGATCTGGCGGACTCACTAAACAGTGTGCCCCTGGCTGTTCATATGTAAAAATACATTTTAAGAAAATGGTGACATTTGTTTTGCTTAATATAAGGAATTTGAAATGATTTAAACTTTTGATACTTAAGTATATTTTAACAATTACATTTACTTTCAATACTTAAGTATATTTCAACCCAAAATACTTTTAGACTTTTACTCAAGTAGTATTTTACTGGGTGATTTTCACTTTTATTTGAGTCGTTTTCTATTAAGGTATCTTTATTTTACTCAAGTATGACAATTGGGTATTTTCTGGTTATTATGGGTCCCCAGGGACCTTCTCATACAATATGTTTTGAGAAGGAGGTAAGAAGGGAGGACGCAAGGAATCAAGGAAATGCAATTGGCATTTTCCCAAGTTTAAATGTTGGGACACGTTCGGGTCTTGTGTCCCTGGCAATAACTTTGGCTTTGCATCCATTTCTTTTAGTGCTGTGTTAAATGGCATAAATATACTATTTTAATACAACCATGTTTTCTATAAATAACCAAGTTGATGCCTGATGTGTGATATGCTGAGCCAGAAGTCAATTTATTTTTGAAATAACTTACCACATAGGTGGTGAAATTATGTTTCAATGCAATAATTGCACGCAGGTGCCGCGTGCCACAGACAAGTGTTGTTGGTCCGTATCTAGTGTGGGTGGGAACATTATGACAGTTTTCCCTTGCTTCTTCTCTACTGCACTGTATTTCTGGATTCCAGGACTGGACAGCCAGCTAGTTGTTGAATCTGTCTGCTAGTAATTGGCTAGTAGTATTCAATAATGACAAGACAAACATAATTGAAAAGCCAACTGACATTTACTCCTGAGGTGCTGACCTGTTGCATCCTCTACAACCACTGTGATTATTATTATTTGACCCTGCTGGTCATCTATGAACGTTTGAACATCCTGGCCATGTACTGTTATAATCTCCACCCGGCACAGCCAGAAAAGGACTGGCCACCCCTCTGAGACTGGTTTCCTCTCTAGGTTTCTTCCTAGGTCCCAGCCTTTCTAGGGAGTTTTTCCTAGCCACCATGCTTCTACATCTGCATTGCTTGCTGTTTGGGGTTTTAGGCTGGGTTTCTGTATAGCACTTTGTGACATCTGCTGATGTAAAAATTACTTTATAAATACATTTGATTGATTGAATTAGCATCTCTATTTTATTTGGTGATAAACTTAGAAGAGGAACTTTTGTCAAGTGTCTGGCATTTCATGTATAGCTAGCTAGCTATAGTTAGCTTGAGGCAAGGCAGAAGCAGTGGCACTTTTCATCATAAATCACTAATATTTTTGAGAAAATGACATCACCGCTTTGTTTGCAATTGAAAAAACCTGAACCAGCTAGTTGTCATCTATAACCGATCAGGTTTGAATAACCTAAACATGTTTTACGGTTGTGACAGACTGTACACCCATGTGAGTGACTCAAGCTCAAGCTGTTGAGAATTTTGAACATGACAACATTCAAGCAGCCGAAAGCCGTAAGGTAGCTATCTAACTATTTCCCAGTACAGGCATTCATTTGACAACCCATCTAAGGAAGCTAGCTAGCTAGATGTCTAGCCTGCAATACTTTTTGCCTTGTTTGTCAATCTCTAATGCTAGCTACCTATCCAGGTCCAACCTGCCTGGCTGCCCACCCACCAACTAGCAATGTGCAACTAGCTAGCTACATATTTGTAGTACAGAAGTGACATTCTTCAATTCAAAGTTGTATATTAGTAGAGCCGTAGCAAGGATTAATTATCCAACCAGTTAAGATTATATAAATATGTTTTAAACCTAAAACGGTAGCATCTTCATTTGAAGCAAAAATAAATATGAAAGGGTTTTCCCAACATTCTGAAGCTTTCTATACCTTTTGCGGTCATTGCTAAGGTTAACAATGGACAAAACGTAATTGATGACACAAACGTGTCTTCCTCCATGGTGAACAACAGGCTTGTGGAATAATTATTATTTTTAGTTTTTAGTTCGGACATTGCTCTGGACATTACTAAATCGAATGAACGAAATAGTAGAAAGATTTGTTATTTGGACCGAAAGAGTTATAAAAACCAGTCAGTGAAAAGAGACGAACTTCCCTTAAAAACTTTTACAACCATATTTCATGATGTTCTATGTAATCTTACATGCTTTGAGACATTAGAATAATTGTTTTAATAGCACAAAAATGACCGAAATGACAAGGCTCGTCTGATACTGACAATCAGAGATAAATAAAAACAGCCTTGTCTTGAATGCAACCAATACTAAAATAAAGAGATGTACAATTTGTATGTCTGCCTATCTGAAGGCTCCTTTTCCTTTTTGCCCAAAGTCTGGCACAGAACCACAGCGTCACACACTGCCTTGGCTGAATTCGAATCTGCTCCGCAAAGCTGACACATGACATTTCATAAGCTTGAGTGGGCAGGCAGTCAAAGAAGCTGAACCAATCCTTGAAAATTGGTCCTCTCAAAGAATCCTGTACCCAAGAAAGCTAAGGTAACTGAACTAAATGACAATCCGCCACATAGCACTCACTTCTGTCATCATGAAGTCATTTGAGACTAGTCAAGAATCATATTACCTCTACCTTATCTGACACCCTAGGCCCACTTCAATTTGCTTACCGCCCCAATAGATCCACAGACAATGCAATCGCCATCACACTGCACACTGCCCTATCCCATCTGGACAAGAGGAATAGCTCATGTAAGAATGCTGTTCATTTACCATAGTTCAGCATTCAACACCATAGTACCTCGAAGCTCATCATTAAGCTTGTGGCCCTGGGTCTGAACCCCGCCCTGTGCAACTGGGTCCTGGACTTTATTGCCAGTAGCGCTGTGAAACAACATCTCCACTTCGCTGATCCTCAACACTGGGACCCCACAAGGATGAGTGCTCAGCCCCCTCCTGTACTCCCTGTTCACCCATGACTGCGTGGCCACGCACGCCTCCAACTCAATCATCAAGTTTGCAGATGACACTACAGTATTCGGCCTGATTACCAACAATGACGAGACAGCCTACAGGGAGGAGGTGAGGGCCCTAGGAGTGTGGTGCCAGGAAAATAACCTCTCACCCAACGCCAACAAAACAAAGGAGCTGATTGTGAACGGCGTTATTAATGGGGAACCAGTTAGTTATCTCATACAATGTCTGTACGCCAGTCACTCCCTACTTTTTTCATTGGGGGAAGGAGTATGGCAGTGTTTGGAACCATTGTATGTCCCCTCTGAGGTTGCCCTTATCTTGATCTGGTATATGACCTAAGAGGCGCCCTGTCTTCAGTGAGTTTGTCCAGGTTTGGGAGTATCTAGGATTGACAATTGATATATGCCATCGGATGAGGTAATGTTTTGGTAGACAGTGAAGTACCAAGCATGAGATTGAAACCTCGTCTTGGGAGACCAAACTGAACGATGATTTATAGCTGATGCTGTCTAGCTATGGGATACTCCTCTTTGGGGTAAAGGATTCTTTGTAAGTTGAGAGGGGTGTATCTTGGCTATAAATGAAACTAAGAATTGTTTTGTAAGGACTCTCAGAGAATTCATTTATAGACACTGAATTGATCTGAGAGTCAAAAAACGGCTTTGGTGAAGCTCATATATATTATTAAAGATGGACTTTATAATATAACTCTGACTTGTGTGTGGTTGGCTCTCTTTATTGAGTAATACAGGAAATTACCACGACAAGACCCCAAAGTTGTCGAGCATGTTCGGCTCTCATTTCTTACCTGTTAGACAGAGCAGCGTAGCTCTCCATCTCATCTTGGTTTTGGCCATATCTCCACCACCTAAGAGACAAAGATGATATCAGGTTTTCTACACATGTTGGAACTATAACTATATTTTACATTTACATTTACATTTAGATCATTTAGCAGACGCTCTTATCCAGAGCGACTTACAAATTTTGATATTCTACCTCGTACAACATATGTACATTTTGGCATGTGGATCTGTTTACACATTTACAACAATGGTTGTCAATACCCTGAGATATCAAATGTTTCGTTCCATATCTTGCATACAGTCATGATGGATATTATTTGCACCCTTGATAAAGATGAGCATAAAATACTGTAAAATAAATAATAGAAATACTCTCATGCTCTTTTATTATTATATAATATTAATACTACTACAATTGCTCAGATATATATATATATATATATATTTAGAAGTAATAATTTTTTCTCAAAAAGATAGGGGTCAATATTATTAGCACCCCGGTGTTCAATACTCCGACACCCTTCCCTTGCGAGGATAATGGCACTGAGCCTTTTTCGAAAATTATTTATGAGATTGGAGAACACATTGGGAGGGATCGTAGACCATTCCTCCATACAGAATCTTTACAGATCCTTGATACCCTTCGCCTACGCTTATAGACTGCCCTTTTCAATTGAAACCCCAGGTTTTCAATGGGGTTCAAGTCCGGAGACTGATGGCCATTGCAAAATGTTTACCCTTACAGAAAAACCATATGATTTCACATTCGTGAAATCACATTGTCACGTGTACCCACTGGGCACAGACGTCAGTTCAACGTCTAGGTGACTATTAAAACATTTCCTAACCAGAAACCGTGGATTGATGGCAGCATTCGTGCAAAACTGAAAGCGCGAACCACCACTTTTAATCTTGGCAAGGCGATTGGAAACATGACCGAATACAAACAGTGCAGCTATTCCCTCCGCAAGGCAATCAAACAAGCAAAGCGTCAGTATAGACGCGGACATCGACGACTTGCTCCCAGACAAATGAACAACTTCTTTGCATGCGCAGACCAGCTGGCTGGTGTGTTTACGCACATATTCAATCAATCCTTATCCCAGTCTGTTGTCCCCACATGCTTCAATTAATTGTTCCTGTTCCCAAGAAAGCTAAGGTAACTGAACTGACTATTGCCCCATTGCACTCACTTCTGTTATCATGAAGTGCTTTGAGTGACTGGTCAAGGAGCATATCAATTCCACCCTACCTGATACCCTAGACCAACTCCAATTTGCTTGCCGCCCCAATAGGTCCACTGACGATGCAATCGCCATCACACTGGACACTGCCCTATCCCATCTGGACAAGAGGAATACCTATGTAAGAATGCTGTTCATTGACTACAGCTCAGCATTTAATACCATAGTACCCTCCAAACTCGTCATTAAGCTCGAGGCCCTGGGTCTCGACCCCGCCCTGTGCAACTGGGTCCTGGACTCTCTGACAGGCCGCCCTCAGGTGGTGAAGGTAGGAAACAACATCTCCACCCCGCTGATCCTCAACACTGGGGCCCCACAAGGGTGCGTTCTCAGCCCTCTCCTGTACTCCCTGTTCACCCATGACTGTGTGGCCATGCACGCTTCCAACTCAATCATCAGGTTTGCAGACGACACTACAGTGGTAGGCTTGATTACCAACAACGACAAGACAGCCTACAGGGAGCAGGTGATGGCCCTCGGAGTGACATCAACAAAACAAAGGAGCTGATCGTGGACTTCAGGAAACAGCAGAGGGAGCACCCCCCCATCCACATTGATGGAACAGTAATGGAGAAGGTGGAAAGTTTTAAGTTCCTCGGCGTACACATCACGGAGAAACTGAAATGGTCCACCCACGCAGACCACGTGGTGAAGAAGGCGCAACAGCGCCTCTTCAACCTCCAGGAGGCTGAAGAAATGTGTCTTGTCACCTAAAATACTCAGAAACTTTTACAGATGCACAATCGAGAGCATCCTGTCAGGCTGTATCACCACCTGGTATGGCAACTGCACCGCCCTCAACCACAAGGCTCTCCAGAGGGTAGTGCGGTCTGCACACCTACAGCACCCGTTATTACAGGAAGGCCATAAAGATCATCAAGGACAACAACCACCCGAGCCACTGCCTGTTCACCCTGCTACCATCCAGAAGGCGAGGTCAGTACAGGTGCATCAAAGCTGTGACCGAGAGACTGAAAAACAACTTCTATCTCAAGGCCATCAGACTGTTTGTTAAACAGCCACCACTAACATAAAGAGGCTGCTGTCAAACTACAGACTCAAATCTCTGGCCACTTTAATAAATGGACTTAATAAAGGTATCACTTTCCACATTAAATAACGCCACTTTAATAATGTTTACATATCCTACATTACTCATCTCATATGTATATACTGTTCTATACCATCTACTGCATCTTGCCTATGCCTATCATTAGTCACTTTAAATAACGCCACTTTAATAATGTTAAATGCATGTTAAATGC
This sequence comes from Salvelinus alpinus, assembly GCF_045679555.1. Lineage (NCBI taxonomy): Eukaryota > Metazoa > Chordata > Actinopteri > Salmoniformes > Salmonidae > Salvelinus > Salvelinus alpinus. The sequence continues at coordinate 4,290,069 of NC_092124.1, read as the reverse complement.
AAACAAACACTATATAGCCTCAAAACATTAAAACCATACTTTTAATAACATACTTTTAATAACATACTTTTAATAACATGGATGTTCATTCCATAGCTCTGTCTATGAATTTCGAGAGTTGTTACATTTCTCCAGCCCCTTCCCTAAGCGTTTCACCTAAACAGGGGCGGCAAATTTCTTTGTTATTGTTTCAACTGCTGATTACCACTTTGAAGGGAAATATGCATTTATTGTAACACTAAACTTAAGAGTTTAGTGGACAAAATCAATTATGAATTGTCCATGCGTGCCCATTTAGATCCCTGCATGAGACCAGTAATACTTTTGGAGATTGCTGTTGTTGGAAATGGTTCATCCAGTTTAGCTTGATCCTTGTTGAAGATACAAGTAAACCCTTATCATCATTTCAGAATTACGCACAATCCTCGATTGTTGGTTCTCTGTTAATAAAATACAATATTCAGAGTGTGCAAGGTGCAGAAATACAGTAAACTTCATTGTAATCTCGCTGTGTGACTTCATTTTAAACTTTTCTTCAACATCGTGCCTTGTATTAGACATTTAAAAGGAGTGTGCTGCTCTTTGAAGAGGCTGCGCGACCTTACGTAAACACCTTGTCCTGCCCCCTGGAAGCCTCTTCCTCAGAGCTAAAGAACTGACTCACCTTTTGTGCATGTGTTACTTTACACACTCTAATTAGGGCCTACATCTGACTCATGTTTCTGAACTGCTTAAATATAAACACTGGGGCGATATTAACTAACATTCCAAAAATATACCTCCTAATTTAGGATGTAGGCTACAACCTTCTCTGTCTGTTGTAGTTATGGATATTGCAGTAGTAGCACAAGCAGGTCGCAGTCTACACAGCAGGAGGGGGTGGGGGAGGCCGGCTCATAGTAACGGCTGGAATGGAATGGTATCAAACATGGAAATCATGTGTTTTATATGTGCGATACCATTCCATTTATTCTATTCCAGACATTTCTATGAGCCCATCCACCCCAATTAAGGAGCTAATGGCCATATTTGCCAAATTTCATTGGGGAAAAAATCTGCTTTTTAACCACAAATAACAAGTGCTATTTTTCTTCAAAATGGTCATGTAAGTACTGCACGATTTGATAGTCACATGATTGACATTTGCCAGAGTAGCCTGTGCCCAGGGGCGGACATCCCAGCTAACAATTCTAGGGAGAGAGAATGTTTTTCTAATGTTACCCGTATTGTTACCCTACTGTTTGAGTTTCTAAATCTCTGTTTGTTAAGGGACATTCTATCTATGTTAGCAAAACCCTTCTGATAACCTTTTTAGCATGTCTTGGTGTTACAGTTAGGAGAACATTCCCTTAATGTCAAGCAGAACTTATATAGAATGTGGTTGCAATGTTCTCAGAATATACGATATTAATGTTCTAGAAAACGTTTCATGGGACGTTGCAAGAACATTTCTGTGTATCAGTTGTCAGGACGTCGCCTGATGGTCCCAAAGAAACATTTAATACACATCAGGCCTTGTTACTGTTGTCAAGCCCATCAAGGTCCTGATTGTTGAACGACCGATCCATTCACCACTCTTTTTGTCTGTTGGCAAGGTTAGGGACGCACACACACACACACAGTGCTTTTAAGCCTTGTCTCATGCTAATTTTACCTTTATTTAACTAGGCAAGTGAGTTCTTACTTACAATGACAGACTACCCCGGCCAAACCCTAACCTGGACGACGCTGGGCCAATTTTGCGGCGCCCTATAGGACTCCAAATCACCACCGGTTGTGATACAGCCTGGAAACAAACCAGGGTCTGTAGTGACGCCTCTACAACTGAGATGCAGTGCCTTAGACCATTGCGCCACTCGGGAGCCCAAAATGTATGACGTTGGCTAACTCGTTTCCAATAGGCTATCGTAAAGACACAAATCACAGAAAGATGGCAGCTGTTTTGTTACCCCGCTTAAAGTTTTCCTTGTGGAAATGCTCCCATTATGTTAAGTTAATTGAGGAGAAAGAGAAAAGCATTTTAGTCAAATGCAAACTCTGCAATGGTAGTATTGATCTCTTTGTCCAGAAACACATCCGGAGGCTGTGTACAACGTTCCAGAAATGTGTGAAAGAGGCAAAATCTATACTCATTATAAAGATGCATAAATAATATTTCTAAGTGTAACGAAATGTTCGAATGAAAAATCAAAATGTTTGATAAACACTATTCAAAATGACAAGAATGCCATTAAGATATATTAACACCCAGGCCACCAGCGCCTATGAGAAATCCCCAAACCACTGTCTCAATAAGGGGTATCTCTAGGGCATGTGCTTATTGGGCCAGTATAGTTAGACCCTGTACAGAATAAACCCTAACCTCTCCCTAGGCACTTGTGTAGATCTGAAACAGCTTGATAGGTGTAAGCAATACGGTAATTACACATTGAAGTAAATCTCAGCTCTATTAAAAGTACACTCAAGAAAATATTTTGATCATATTGATTCAGGAGTATCATTAAAACAGATCAATATGCCCCGCTAACAGTAGACAGCTATACAGAAAGTCATTATATATTTCTGAAATAAGTACGGAAAATCAATGACGAGAAAATTGTCAGATTAGCTAACAGGGACATAGTGGTGTAGTAGGAAAAACAAAGTACCGTGAACCAAGAGGCAGTGAGTTCAGATCCCAGGTGAAGACAAGTTAAGTAATAGTTACTTTATGAATTAGCATGCACAATGTAATCATGTACGACAAACATTTAATATATTACGCTCTGAGAACACGGCAACCATGTTCTGTGTATGTTTGGTGGGACGTTGATGGAATATTCTCCTAACCCATAGAAAATTGGACACATGAATGTTCTTGTAAGCACCTGCTGGGTAAGTATATTTGACATTAAGGGAATGGTCTCTTGGAAACATTCCTTGCACATCACGGGAGCATTCCTATGAACATTTTAGGTAATGACCTAATATCACTCTTCAGGGAACATTCTTTTTATGTTGTGGGAACATTTGTTGTTAGCTGGGTTACCTTTCAGCAACTAAGGCAAATGCCTGGGGCGTCACATCATTAGGGGACTCGTGAACTTGGCATAATTACATCTAATATCTTGCCTTTCTCCTCCACTTGAGTTCCTCCTCCGCTTGTGAGTTATCTCCGATTTGCACATTTAAAGTGGTTGTGACAAACAATTGGTTTCTGTTCTCTTCCTCTGAATTTGGCTCTCGATTTTGAACAATTGGGGCAGTGCATTCGGAAAGTATTCAGACCCCTTGACTTTTTCCACATTTTGTTACGTTACAGTCTTATTCTAAAATGTATTAAATTACTGTTTTCCTAATAAATCAATCTACACAAAATACCCCATAACTAACCTTTACGATAAGACTCGAAATTGAGCACAGATGCATCCTGTTTCCGTTGATCATCCTTGAGATGGTTTCTACTACTTGGAGTCCACCTGTGGTTAATTCAATTGATTGGACATGATTTGGAAAGGCACACACCTGTCTATATAATGTTCCACAGTTGACCGTGCTTGTCAGAGCAAACACCAAGCCATGAGGTCGAAGGAATTGTCCGTAGAGCTACAAGACAGGATTGTGTAGAGGCACAGATCTGGGGAAGGCTACCAAAACATTTTTGCAGCATTGAAGGTCCCCAAGAACACAGTGGCCTCCATATTTCTTAAATGGAAGAAGTTTGAAACCACCAAGACTCTTCTTAGAGCTGGCCGCCCAGCCAAACTCGGGAGGTGACCAAGAGCCCGATGGTCACTGACAGAGCTCCAGAGTTCCTCTGTGGAGATGGGAGAACCTTCCAGACGGATAAACATCTCTGCAGCACTCCACCAATCAGGCCTTTATGGTATAGTGGCCAGATGGAAACCACTCCTCAGTAAAAGGCACATGACAGCCCGCTTGGAATTGCCAAAAGGACTCTCAGACCATGAGAGACCAGGTTCTCTGGTCTGATGAAACCAAGATTGACTCAGTCAGAATAACAAATATTTTGACTAATATCGTTCATTTGAGTCAGTAATGCCCAGATCATGCATTACCCCCTACTAGAGAATAATGAATTGAAAACTTGAAATAGTCATGATTCTACAAGCATCTTGTTCACATGTCATTCACCATTAGGGGCTTATTGGAGCTGTTCATTTGTTGATTACTAGGCAATGCAAATAGTCCGGTTGGCCATTTGATTAGCTGTTCAGGAGTCTTATGGCTTGGGGGTAGAAGCTGTTAATGAGCCTTTTGGACCTAGCCTTGGTACTCCAGAACCGCTTGCCGTGTGGTAGCAGAGAGAACAGTCTATGACTAGGGGGGCTGGAGTCTTTGACCATTTTTAGGGCCTTCCTCTGACACCATTTGATATAGAGGTTCTGGATGGCAGGAAGCTTTGCCCCAATGATGTACTGGGCTGTACGCACTACCCTCTGTAGTGCCTTGTGGTTGAAGGCAGAGCAGTTGCCATACCAGGCAGTGATGCAACCAGTCAGGATGCTCTCGATGGTGCAGCTGTAGAACTTTTTGAGGATCTGAAGACCCATGCCAAATCCTTTCAGTCTCCTGAGGGGGAATAGGCTTTGTAGTGCCCTCTTCACGACCTTCTTGGTATGTTTGGGCAATGATAGTTTGTTGGTGATGTGGACACTATGTCACGCCCTGGCCTTAGTATTCTTTGTTTTATTAATTATTTTTGTTAGGTCAGGGTGTGACATGGGGAATGTATGTGGTTTTTGTAGTGTCTAGGGTGGTTGTAAGGTTTAGGGGGTTTATTAGAGTAGTTGGGTTTATGTTTAGTATAGTAGTCTAGCTGTGTCTATGGTTGAGTGTAGGTATCTAGGAAAGTCTATGGTTGCCTGAATTGGGTCTCAATTAGAGACAGCTGGTTATTGTTGTCTCTGATTGGGATCCATATTTAAGGCAACCATAGGCTTTAGCTGTTTGTGGGGAATTGTCTATGTTGAACGTAAGTAGTTTGTGTGTGCACTTGCGTTTGTAGCTTCACGGTCGTTTGTTGTTTTTGGATAGTTTGTATAAGTGTTTCGTTTCATGTTCATCTTCGTCGTTATAATAAAAGAAGATGGCTTATTTTCCACATGCTGCGTTTTGGTCCGTCTCTCCTCCACACGATCGTGACAGAATTCCCCACCAACATGGGACCAAGCAGCGTAAATCAAGGCAGAGTGGCTGGAAGCCCGAGAGGCTACCCCAAAAATTTATTGGGGGAGGGCACACGGGGAGTGTGGCTGGGTCAAGTGGGAGAATTGAGCCAGTTCCCCGTGCTTACCATCAGGAGCAGTTGGCTAAACGAAGGTATGAGTCGGAGAATGTGGAGGAGTTATTAGACAGATTGGAGGAAAGTGAAAGGATGGGAGATTATGAGACATTTGAGGAGTTGTTGGTGTTATTGGAGGAGAGCGAAGAGAGAGAGATGTTGATATGGGGGAGCATACAACCAGGTAAGGTTGGGAAGCCTCCTGTGCGTCTCCTGAGCCCTGTACGCACTGTTCCTTCTTCCCGCACTCTTCCTGAGGTGCGTGCCCTCAGCCTGGTACCACCAGTACCGGTACCACGCACCAGGCCTATAGTGCGCCTCGAGAGTCCAGTGTGCCCTGTTCCTCCTCCACGTACTAGCCCTATGGTGCGTATCTCCAGTCCGGTACCACGCACCAAGCTTCCTGTGTGTTCCCAGAGTCCTGTGCGTCCTGTTGCTGCTCCCCGCACTAGCCCTGAGATGCGTGTCCCCAGCCCGGTACCACCAGTTCCGGCACCACGCACTAGGCCTAATGTGCGTCCCCAGGGTCCAGTATGCCCTGTTCCTTCTCCCCGCACTAGCCCTGAGATGCGTGTCCCCAGCCCGGTACCACCAGTTCCGGCACCACGCACTAGGCCTAATGTGCGTCTCCAGGGTCCGGTATGCCCTGTTCCTTCTCCCCGCACTAGCCTGAAGGTGCGTGTCCTTAGCCCGGTGCCTCCAGTTCCGGCACCACGCACCAGGCCTACAGTGCGCCTCATCCGGCCAGAGCCATCCGTCTGCCCAGTGCCATCTGAGCCATCCGTCTCCCCAGCGCCATCTGAGCCATCCGTCTCCCCAGCGCCATCTGAGCCATCCGTCTCCTCAGCGCCATCTGAGCCGTCCGTCTCCCCAGCGCCATCTGAGCCGTCCGTCTCCCCAGCGCCATCTGAGCCATCCGTCTCCCCAGCGCCATCTGAGCCATCCGTCTGCCCAGTGCCGTCTGAGCCATCCGTCTGTCCCGAGCCATTAGAGCCGCCCGTCTGTCCCGAGCCGTCAGAGCCGTTAGTCAGTCAGGAGCCGCTAGAGCCATTCGTCAGACAGGATCTGCCAGAGCCGCCAACCAGACAGGATCTGCCAGAGCCGCCAACCAGACAGGATCTGCCAGAGCCGCCAACCAGACAGGATCTGCAAGAGCCGCCAACCAGACAGGATCTGCCAGAGCCGCCAACCAGACAGGATCTGCCAGAGCCGCCAACCAGACAGGATCTGCCAGAGCCGCCAACCAGACAGGATCTGCCAGAGCCGCCAACCAGACAGGATCTGCCAGAGCCATCAGCCAGCCAGGAGCAGCCAGAGCCGTCAGCCAGCCATGAGCAGCCAGAGCCGTCAGCCAGCCATGAGCAGCCAGAGCCGTCAGCCAGCCATGAGCAGCCAGAGCCGTCAGCCAGCCATGAGCAGCCAGATCCGTCAGCCAGCCATGAGCAGCCAGATCCGTCAGCCAGCCATGAGCAGCCAGATCCGTCAGCCAGCCATGAGCAGCCAGATCCGTCAGCCAGCCATGAGCAGCCAGATCCGTCAGCCAGCCATGAGCAGCCAGATCCGTCAGCCAGCCATGAGCCGTCCAGCCAGGATCCGCCAGAGCCGTCCAGCCAGGATCCGCCAGAGCCGTCCAGCCAGGATCCGCCAGAGCCGTCCAGCCAGGATCCGCCAGACACGGCCAGCCAGGATCCGCCAGCCAGCCAGGATCCGCCAGAGCCAGCCAGCCAGGATCCGCCATTCAGTCCGGTGCTGCCCTTCAGTCCGGTGCTGCCCTTCAGTCCGGAGCTGCCGTACCTCAGTCCGGAGCTGCCCCTTATCCTGGGGCTGCCCCTTATCCTGGTGCTGCCCCTTATCCTGGTGCTGCCCCTTATCCTGGTGCTGCCCCTTATCCTGGTGCTGCCCCTTATCCTGGTGCTGCCCCTTAGTCCGGTGCTGCCCCTTAGTCCGGTGCTGCCTCTTAGTCCGGTGCTGCCCCTTATTCCAGTGGGGTTAAGAAAGCGGGTAGTGACTATGGTGGGGTGGGGACCACGACCAGTGCCGGAGCCGCCGCCGTGGACGGACGCCCACCCAGACCCTCCCCTAGACTATGTGCTGGTGCGCCCGGAGTTCGCACCTTAAGGGGGGGGTTATGTCACGCCCTGGCCTTAGTATTCTTTGTTTTATTAATTATTTTAGTTAGGTCAGGGTGTGACATGGGGAATGTATGTGGTTTTTGTAGTGTCTAGGGTGGTTGTAAGGTTTAGGGGGTTTATTAGAGTAGTTGGGTTTATGTTTAGTATAGTAGTCTAGCTGTGTCTATGGTTGAGTGTAGGTATCTAGGAAAGTCTATGGTTGCCTGAATTGGGTCTCAATTAGAGACAGCTGGTTATTGTTGTCTCTGATTGGGAGCCATATTTAAGGCAACCATAGGCTTTAGCTGTTTGTGGGGAATTGTCTATGTTGAACGTAAGTAGTTTGTGTGTGCACTTGCGTTTGTAGCTTCACGGTCGTTGGTTGTTTTTGGATAGTTTGTATAAGTGTTTCGTTTCATATTCATCTTCGTCGTTATAATAAAAGAAGATGGCTTATTTTCCACATGCTGCGTTTTGGTCCGTCTCTCCTCCACACGATCGTGACACACCAAGGATAATCGATTAATTACATTAATTATTGCACCTTCTCTGTATTAATAATTTTTCTTCTCTATGCTCCCAGCAGCTTTGTCTATTTTGCCTACACACATATATGATAGACAGGAGTAACCGGAGGAGCCATATTAATCCTGCTGTAGAATTAATTGCGGCCAGCAGGTCAAATGAATGACTAAAATGAACGAATCACTCAGAAAGATGTATCATGCCTCTCGAGTCAGTAAAAATAGTAGTTAAAAAATAATGAATCGTTCACAAACTGCACATCACTAGAACATAGCAACTAGGTTGCAGTTTGTATCTGTGCTATAACGGTTAAAATGTTTATAAAATGATAAAAAACTAATATCGGTATTGGTCGATATTGCAAAGAAAATATCAGATATACGTACTGGCCCAGAATCTACACATCATAAATCCCTAACTTGAAAGTGTAAAAACGGATGGAAAAATGTGTAGAAATGATAATGCACATTAATCATAAAACAGCTGCCCTTTTTCTGAACTACAAATGGCCCATCCCTGTTCTATATGGTTATGCAAATATCTTTACCAAGGAAGGGAATGTGAAGTTTTTTCAGTTAGGCTTTTCATTCAGCTTCGTTCACCTGAAAGAGTTGGCTCCGAACAGCTCTTTGTTCAGTAGCCATTGTTGTGTTAAATAAACATGGGCTGGGGCCTGAGACTGGGCTCTGCCTAGGGCTGTTAGAGTGACTGTATTACGAACACACTGGCAGTCATGAATCATGACCGCAGTAAAGACCAACATGAACGTTGAGTCACGGTAATTTCCTCTTATGCACTCTGGACTTGCTAACTATCATTAGGTCGCTAATTAGGTCGCTAACAATAAGGGAATTATTGTCCCTCTAACCACTCTCACGTCAATGCAAATGCAATCAACATTTTATCAAACAGTATGTGCTTTTAAAACTCACTTTACTGTGATTGATCCATTTGAAGAAATAAATTCCCTATATACTGTATGAGCCCAAGCCCGAAAGGCAACCTGAAATAAAACAATGATTGTGCCATTACACAATGCATAGCCTACCCGCATATTATGCACAGCAAAAAAAGTTAGCCTACAACTATAGTAAATTTGTATTTGATTTTGAATAGCCTAGTAATAGGGCATTTTTTATATTTTCATAATTAATAGGCTGACACATTCCCTTGAGCTACAGAATATCTCACCACTGTGCATTTCCATCTCCTCCTCTCTCTCCTTCATTATTTTCTCAAGTGTGCAAAGAGAGGGGCTGTCAAAAGTTGAATGAAATATGTTTTGTTGTGAAAACACGTTACTATCGATGTTCCCTAACAGATTTCACTTGGTTTCCTAAATTAAGCACTAGCTTTAGGAATGGGGTTGGAGAGCCAATAGCATACAGAGTTTGGGCGGAAAATGTCCTGTCACGCAGCGAGAGGCTGCATGCTCCGCAAACAGTGGTTGATGCATGCAGTGAAATTACCGGATGAGCCTATTTGACACATTTGCTATTCAAGCGCATATGGATTATGTCTTTTTTTCTCCTGCGCCTGCCCATTTGAATATGGGCCATTCTAAATGAAAACTAATTTTACATATTAGTAAAGACAAGATTAAATTGAGAATCGTCTAATGAGCGAAAATGTGTTCACTTGAACAGCCTGAGAACAGCCTGAGGCACGGGACAGAAGGCGAGCTTTTTCTTGTTACTTTCTCAAATCATCAATAGCCTATAGTTGCATCATGCAGACCATTATATCTTGATTTCTAAGGCATTCTAAGGTTTGTATCATTCACAACTAAAGTTGCCAAATAACTCTAAATCTAGTGTTTAGGACCTGTTGCAAATAATCCCTTTTACGCTCAACATAGCCACTTCATATGTGCACCGTCTTGGGAATGTAAAAAATAGAAAAATATGTTTTCTATTTTATTCAGCTAAGTTCAACTATACTTCTCCTTATTATAACATCAAATTATATAAAATAATGGCACGGGACTTATAAGAATATCTAGTCTGCTAATAACATACAGTAGGCCAACTCATATTCTGTTCTTCTGAAATATACATTTTTAAAAGTATATGTGGCTTGTATGCGTGGAGGCCTGGAGATGGTACACATGTTTATGTTCATTAACGGTCAATTACTGTGAGACCGGCAACGTTTTGCATGACAATAACCGGCTGACAAAATTTCATGACAGCCCTAGCTCTTCCTTCTAGAACATGTCAAAGTTTGTAGGCTACAACAGATAGACGCCCGGTAATCGCCTGGGGACAAATGAAATGTACTTAGAAGCTGGTGTTGTTTAGCTATCAGTAACTGGAGTCAAGACAATTTGACAGTAAATTCTCAAGAGACATAACTTTATACTTTGTTTATGCTCTGATTCTCTGGTACAGAGAGCCCCGACTGAAATTCTCTGCCATTGTGACTTCTTTAAAGAGTGAAGGAGCAGTTGCATATTGTTTGCACATTTCTGTGCAAGTTGATATTCTCGCATACAAGTTTTCCTTGCTCAGGAATTTTTTTGCCAAGCAGGTGTGTAGTTCTTGTTTTTAGCATTTTTGAGATGGCCACCCCCTTTTCCACACTATTGTAGGTATTTTTGCGTTGCTCTGGGTAGTTACCCATCGGCCAGATGTAAGAATCAGTGTATACTTCTCAAATCCTAAAGATATCTTCGATAGGGGGTAAAAGACCAAAACAGTAGCCGTAGCTTCCAGAGCCAATCTCATTCTGATGATTTCTCAGACAGTTACCAGGCTGATGGTATAGGTGTTGTCAATAAACTTCCTCAGCCTTCAAAGAACAATTAAAAACATTTATCAAGATTCATGGTGATGGAATTAGTTGTTTCTTTCGCTTATACTTTGCTATCAGACGTACAGTGCCTTCAGAAATTATTCACATCCCTTGACTTTTTCCCCCCAAAAAGATTCTGTTACAGCCTGAACTACAGGCTAAAATTGTTATTTTGTTACAATGGCCTACACACTACCCCATAATGTCAAAGTGGAACTGTGTTTTTTGACATTTTTACAAATTGATGAAAAAGGAAGAGGCAAAAATGTCTTGAGTCAATAAGTATTCAATCCTTTTGTTATGGCAAGCCTAAATAAGTTCAGGAGTAAACATTTGCTTATCATGTTGCATAATAAATGCATGGACTTCCTGTGTGCAATAATAGTGTATACATCATTTTTGAAAGACTACTTCATCTCTGTACCCCCATACACACTTATCTGTAAGGTCCCTCAGTCGAGCAGTGAATTTCCAAATAAGATTCAACCACAAAGACCAGGGAGGCCAACTACTGTATTGGCAAATGAAAATAAATCTATAAAAAGTCATTTAAAATCCTTAAGAGTCTATTGAATGTGTCAATCTAAGGAACATAAAAAATATCCCCATCAAAGTCTGCCAGTTTAAGCTAGAGATATCCCACCCGACTATGTCGGATTCCACGTCTGCGGTGGAAGGTGGCCGAGCTACAGCGGTGTTTGTCGGACCATGAGACATCGCGGAAATGGGTTTTCCCATGAAAACGTCTGTAGTGTCTGAACGGTTTGGCCTAGAAACTAATATGACCACTCTACAACCCCCACAAGTGTCATGGGATTCATCTGAAGGTAACCCATACGAACAAATGGAAGTATGGAGGTCGTTTTGTGACAACAAATATAAAGAGGTCAAAATAGGTCAAAAAATATATATTTCCTGAGCTTTCTTATTTCTCATAGATGTAGGACAAACAATTATTGTCTTTTTCGCCATTTATGAATGTGTTATTTAATGCGATTCAATGGGCTATAGTAGTAAAGGTCAAATTCAACATTTTATCAAATACTTTTTGATAAAAAAACATAAAGGGATCCTAAAATTTGAAATAAAAATGTGGCCTTGACATGGTGAAGTTATTTTTCCACTTTGGATGGTGTATCAATACACCCAGTCACTACAAAGATACAGGCGTCCTTCCTCTCCTAGTTGCCAGAGAGGAATGAAACTGCTCAGGGTTTTCACTATGAGGACAAAGGTGACTTTAAAACAGGTACAGTGTTTAATGGCAGTGATAGGAGAAAACTGAGGATGGATCAACAACATTGTAGTAACTCCATAATACTAACCTAAATGACTGGAGGGAAAACAAGAAAGCCTGTGCATAATATTCCAAAACATGCATCCTGTTTGCAATAAGGCACTAAAGTAAAACTGCAAAACATGTGGGAAATTAATTAACTTTGTGTCCTGCATACAAAGCATTATGTTTGTTGCAAATCCAACACATCACTGAGTGACACTTCATATTTTCAAGCATGGTGGTGGCTGCATCATGTTATGGGTATGCTTGTCATCGGCAAGGACTAGGGAGTTTTTAGGATAAAAAGAAATGGAATACAGCTAAGCACAGAAAATCCTGGAAGAAAACCTTGTGCAGTCTGGTTTCCAACAGACCCAGGGAGGCAAATTCACCTTTCAGCAGGACAATTACCTAAAACACAAGGCGAAATATACACTTGTTGCTTACCAAGATGAAATGGAATGTTCCTGAGTGGCCTGGTTACAGTTTTGACTTAAATCATCTTGAAAAATCTATGGCAAGACTTACATAAATATATAAATATTGTACGTTCCAAATGGTACATTCCAGGTGTACAGACTTACCCAGAAAGACTCACAGCTGTAATCGCTGCCAAATATGATTCCAACATGTATTGACTCAGGAGTGTGAATACTTCGGTCAATGACCGATATTTGTATTTCCTTTTCAGTAAATTAGCAAACATTTCTAAAAACATGTTTTCATTTTGTCATTATGGGGTATTGTGTGTAGATGGGTGTAGCACAACAAAATGTGAAAAAAAGTCAAGGGGTATACTACTTTCTAAATGCACGGTATAATGAAAGAGTCGTGCTATGTCTGATGTCCTTTCTTCAACTGACTTGGTAACCTTCTTGATTGAGTTGGCAGATATAAATTAATGATGTTAGGGACTCAGGTCTACTTGGTGGAAAGATAATTTCATGTGATATTATTGGATTGGTGAATTAACACCCACTGATTTTGAGAGGAATTTCAATGTTTGAGCCTATTGTTTATTGTTTTGTCATTTCAAATGAAATTCTGTCAAATAGCTATTTTGATGGCAAAGTGATTAAATAACTTGATATTAAGAATTTTGTTTATTTTTCACTCATTTGTTTTGATGGATTTTAAATGTGGAACTGCTATTTTTGAAGCTCAGATGTGTGTTTAAAGTTTGCACATACAAAAACTATTGAGTTTAAAATGGTGAAATGCACATACTATCATGACAATTGGATAATGCTAACTTTATAAAGTAGTACTATAAAATCAAAATCATCTGAAAATCCTTGCTTAAACAAAATTCAGTACCTTGCACGCCAATTTCCACTCACCTGAACTTCTTGAAATAAATAAATGAAGTCCACTTGAAATTGTACTCCAAAAGGGGCACAAGGTGATGGTTATCAAGGTATACAGGTCCAAAAGTATAGCGTCTTCTCTCTCTATCACCTCACGATCAGTATTGCCAGTACGACAGGAGAACGCAGGTATGTTCAATAAGAATCTCAGACCATATTTGCAGCCTTAATATGGCAATTGCTGATCAACTGGTTGGGTGGCCTCAATGTCACCCCTTTCGTTTTGTTAGGCCCTCTTCCTAGATCATAACCTTTCTAAACATTCCTCCACCCCGGAAAATCCATCTACCCTACCCCACTGTGTAAAGACATCAATGCCATCCGCCTATCTGTTGTTTTTGTTCATTGTCTGATTGCAAAAGAGGGTCAAAACGATTTGCCATACCGGTTATACCACAACTCACAGATAATTGCTTTCTCAGAGACAAACAGGCCAGAATGCATTCCACTGAACAAAAATATATATATATATATATATATATAATATAACACAACATGCAAGAAATTCAAAGAATTTATTGAGTTCCAGTTCATATAGGGAAATCAGTCAATTGAAATAAATTATTAAGGCCTGAATCAAAATATTTCACGAGTGGGAATACAGATATGCATATTTTGGTCACAGATACCTTTAAAATAAGGTAGGAAGAAGGTGTAATCATCTGCTGCTTCCTTAATTTCTGAGGCAGTATTCTGTAACGACAACTCAGGGAGTCAGGAAGCAGGTGGTGAGTTTAATAATAACATGCATAGAGCGTTCCAAAACAAGAGAAGCCTCTGGACATGAAAACAGAACCAATACTGTCTGATGACTGAGGTAGGTGAGGGCATTAAGAAGGGATAGTAATCAGGCTGGGGATGATGTCCAGGTGTGCTTAACGATGGGGAGCAGGTGTGCTCAATGATGGTTGCCAGGTGTGAAAATGTGGGTTGCCAGGACTGGTGGTTAGTAGACCGGTGACATCGAGCGCCGGAGGGAGGGAGAACGAGTAGCCGTGACAGTACTGAGTAAAGGGTCTGAATACTTATATATTTGTTTTATTTCACCTTAACCAGGTAAGCTAGTTGAGAACAAGTTCTCATTTACAACTGCGACCTGGCCAAGATAAAGCAAAGCAGTGCGACAGAAACAACAACACAGTTACACATGGAATAAACAAGCGTACAGTCAATAACACAATAGAAAAAAGAAAGTCTATATACAGTGTGTGCAAATGGCATGAGAAGGTAAGGCAATAAATATGCCATAGTAGCAAAGTAATTACAATTTAGCAGATTAACACTGGAGTGATAGATGAGCAGATGATGATGAGCAGATACTGGTGTGCAAAAGAGCAGCAAAGTAAATAAAAACAATATGGTGATGAGGTAGGTAGATTGGATGGGCTATTTACAGATTGACTATGTACAGCTGCAGCGATCGGTTAGCTGCTCAGATAGCTGATATTTAAAGTTAGTGAGGGAAATGTAAGTCTCCAGCTTCAGCGATTTTCGCAATTTGTTCTAGTCACTGGCAGCAGAGAACTGGAAGGAAAGGCGGCCAAAGGAGGTGTTGGCTTTGGGGATGACCAGTGAGATATACCTGCTGGAGCGCGTGCTACGGGTGGGTGTTGTTATCGTGACCAGTGAGCTGAGATAAGGCGGAGCTTTACCTAGCATAGACTTATAGATGACCTGGAGCCAGTGGGTCTGGCAACGAATATGTAGCGAGGGCCAGCCGCCTAAAGCATACAGGTCGCTGTGGTGGGTGGTATAAGGCGCTTTGGTAACAAAACGGATGGCACTGTGATAGACTGCATCCAATTTGCTGAGTAGAGTATTGGAAGCTATTTTGTAGATGACATCGCCGAAGTCGAGGATCGGTAGGATAGTCAGTTTTACTAGGGTAATTTTGGAGGTGTGAGTGAAGGAGGCTTTGTTGCGAAATAGAAAGCCGATTCTAGATTTGATTTTGGATTGGAGATGTTTGATATGAGTCTGGAAGGAGAGTTTACAGTCTAGCCAGACACTTAGGTATTTGTAGTTGTCCACGTATTCTAGGTCAAAACCGTCCAGAGTAGTGATGCTAGTTGAGTGGGCGGGTGCGGGCAGCGAACGGTTGAAAAGCATGCATTTGGTTTTACTCAATAAATGTGATATGTGATTTTTATAAATTAGCAACATTTCTAAAAACCTGTTTTTGCTTTGTCATTATGGGGTATTGTGTGTAGATTGTTGAGGAATACATTATTATTATTTTTAAATGTAGAATAAGGTTGTAACTTAACAAAATGTGGGAAAAGTTAAGAGGTCTGAATACTTTCCGAAGGCACTGTTTATTACGGCTTTCAGCCAATCAGGATTCAGGGTTCGAACCACCAAGTTTATAAAAATGAAAATAAATGCGACCCACTGGGAACACACTGGTTAAATCAACATTGTTTTAATGCCATTTCATGTTCGACTCTTACATTCAATTGACATCGAATGTAATATATTCCAAACCTAACAATAATGTAGTTGTGTTTTTATTGTAAAACTGCCTTTTCCTATCATTGTTGTGGGCATGTATGTAGTCTGCAAAAGATACAGTTCAAATCAAATCAAATGTATTTGTCACATGCTTTGTGAATAACAGGTGTGGAATAACAGTGAAAGACTATACACATTTAAGCTTCCTCATTGATGTGAATCCTGTCTTTTTTTCTAAGTGTTTCCCTCCTTGGTGCAAAAGCATGCACACACCCAGTAGCTCTCCAGAAGGAGTTGTGCTTCAACCCCCTGTCTCCCAAAGAAAGACTCAAGCCCCAGTCATATGGCAAACCCAGTCCCAAACTGAAGGTCCCCTTTGAAGGTTCCCATCCCCATGTAATTATATTGTGTTAGCACCACATTATGTTCATGACATAAAGTTGCATTATAAGGTTGAACATTTAAATTCAGGACCCAAAGACTGGAATGGTCTCAACGAAACAGACTAACCCTGCTCATGGTCAATTAATTGACTTTCAATCAAAACTAGCGATGATTCAGTTTCATTGAAATGTCTTCAAATATCTGTGAACTACTGAATGGTTCATCTGCATTTGAAAAGGTACAATCTCTGATATTATAATCCAACATTGTAATATAAAAACACAAAGTCCTTTATTAGCCAAACCTGAATCTGGCCTATGCATCCATATTCATTTTTACAGTTATTATTAAGATTTGTATTTTATTCACTTGTTTTTTTATACTGAACAAAAACATAAACGCAACATGCCAGAATTTCAAAGATTTTACTAAGTTACAGATCGTATAATGAAATCAGTTCATTGAAATAAACGCATTAGTCCCTAATCTATGGATTTAACATGACTGGGAAAACATACAGTGGGGAGAACAAGTATTTGATACACTGCCGATTTTGCAGGTTTTCCTACTTACAAAGCATGTAGAGGTCTGTCATTTTTATCATAGGTACACTTCAACTGTGAGAGACGGAATCTAAATAAAAATCCAGATAATCACATTGTATGATTTTTAAGTAATTAATTTGCATTTTATTGCTTGACATAAGTATTTGATACATCAGAAAAGCAGAACTTAATATTTGGTACAGAAACCTATTTTTGCAATTACAGAGATCATACGTTTCCTCTAGTTATTGACCAGGTTTGCACACACTGTAGCAGGGATTTTGGCCCACTCCTCCATACAGACCTTCTCCAGATCCTTCAGGTTTCGGGGCTGTCGCTGGGCAATACGGACTTTCAGCTCCCTCCAAAGATTTTCTATTGGGTTCAGGTCCGGAGACTGGCTAGGCCACTCCAGGACCTTGAGATGCTTCTTACGGAGCCACTCCTTAGTTGCCCTGGCTGTGTGTTTCGGGTCGTTGTCATGCTGGAAGACCCAGCCACGACCCATCTTCAATGCTCTTACTGAGGGAAGGAGGTTGTTGGCCAAGATCTCGCGATACATGGCCCCATCCATCCTCCCCTCAATACGGTGCAGTCGTCCTGTCCCCTTTGCAGAAAAGCATCCCCAAAGAATGATGTTTCCACCTCCATGCTTCAGAGTTGGGATGGTGTTCTTGGGGTTGTACTCATCCTTCTTCTTCCTCCAAACATGGCGAGTGGAGTTTAGACCAAAAAGCTCTATTTTTGTCTCATCAGACCACATGACCTTCTCCCATTCCTCCTCTGGATCATCCAGATGGTCATTGGCAAACTTCCGACGGGCCTGGACATGCGCTGGCTTGAGCATGGGGACCTTGCGTGCGCTGCAGGATTTTAATCCATGACGGCGTAGTGTGTTACTAATGGTTTTCTTTGAGACTGTGGTCCCAGCTCTCTTCAGGTCATTGACCAGGTCCTGCCGTGTAGTTCTGGGCTGATCCCTCACCTTCCTCATGATCATTGATGCCCCACGAGGTAAGATCTTGCATGGAGCCCCAGACCGAGGGTGAATGACCGTCAACTTGAACTTCTTCCACTTTCTAATAATTGCGCCAACAGTTGTTTCCTTCTCACCAAGCTGCTTGCCTATTGTCCTGTAGCCCATCCCAGCCTTGTGCAGGTCTACAATTGTATCCCTGATGTCCTTACACAGCTCTCTGGTCTTGGCCATTGTGGAGAGGTTGGAGTCTGTTTGATTGAGTGTGTGGACAGGTGTCTTTTATACAGGTAACGAGTTCAAACAGGTGCAGTTAATACAGGTAATGAGTGGAGAACAGGAGGGCTTCTTAAAGAAAAACTAATAGGTCTGTGAGAGCCGGAATTCTTACTGGTTGGTAGGTGTTCAAATACTTATGTCATGCAATAAAATGCAAATTAAATACTTAAAAATCATACAATGTGATTTTCTGGATTTTTTTTAGATTCCGTCTCTCACAGTTGAAGTGTACCTATGGTAAAAATTACAGACCTCTACATGCTTTGTAAGTAGGAAAACCTACAAAATCGGCAGTGTATCAAATACTTGTTCTCCCCACTGTATATGCATCTGTTGGTCAACGATACCTTTAAAAAAAAAAAGGGAGGGGCGTGGATCAGAGCATCACAAACAAGCTCAATGGGTGACATGTCTGGTGAGTATGCAGACCATTGAAGAACTGGGACATTTTTAGCTTCCAGGGATTGTGTACAGATCCTTGCGAAATGGGGCCGTGCATTATCATGCTGAAACGAGGTGACGGCAGCAGATTAATGTTACGACAATGGACGTAACACCGCCCGAACAAGGAGAGGGACAGGCTTCAGCGGAAGTTGTGACAGTACTCCCCCCCCCCCCCCCCTGACGCGCGGCTCCAGCAGCGCGTCAGCAACGACCTCGGGGACTAACCGGAGGGCGAGGCGCAGGGCGATCCGGATGGAGATGGTGGAAATCTCGCAGCATAGAAGGACCCAACACGTCCTCCACCGGAACCCAGCATCTCTCCTCCGGACCATACCCCTCCCAGTCCACGAGGTACTGAAGGCCCCTCGCCCGATGTCTCGAATCCAGTATGGAACGAACGGAGTACGCCGGGGCCTCCTCGACCTCCCGTACCTCAGACTCCTGAAGCGGGCCAGCCACCACCGGCCTGAGGAGAGACACATGGAACGAGGGGTTAATGCGGTAATCGGGGGGAAGCTGTAACATACCTCGTTCACTCTCCTCAGGACTTTAAATGGCCCCACAAACCGCGGACCCAGCTTCCGGCAGGGCAGGCGGAGGGGCAGGTTTCGGGTCGAGAGCCAGACCCGAGCCTCACTGCGGTGACGGTCTGCGCCCACTTTCTGGCGCAGTACGGCGTGCTGAAGGTGGACATGGGCGGCCTCCCATGTCTCTTCCTTTCTTCGTCCACCGCAGAAGCCTCGGTCTGACTCTGATGCCAAGGACGCCAATACACACTGGAAGGGAGAAAGGTTAGTGGAGGAGTGGCGGAGTGAGTTCTGGGCCACCTCTGCCCAGGGCACGAATGCTGCCCACTCCCCAGGCCGGTCCTGGCAATAAGACCTCAGAAACCTACCCACATCCTGATTTACTCTCTCCACCTGCCCGTTACTCTCGGGGTGAAAACCTGAGGTAAGGCTGACCGAGACCCCCAGACGTTCCATGAATGCCTTCCAGACCCTCGACGTGAACTGGGGACCCCAATCAGACACTATATCCTCAGGCACCCCGTAGTGCCGGAAGACGTGTGTAAATAGAGCCTCCGCAGTCTGTAGGGCCGTAAGGAGACCGGGCAATGGGAGAAGACGAGAGGACTTAGAAAAACGATCCACAATGACCAGGATCGTGGTGTTATCCTGTGAAGGAGGAAGATCAGTCAGGAAATCCACTGACAGGTGCGACCATGGCCGTTGCGGAACGGGTAAGGGTTGTAACTTACCTCTGGGCAGGTGTCTAGGAGCCTTGCACTGGGCGCACACCGAGCAGGAGGAAACATAAACCCTCACGTCCTTAGCTAAAGTGGGCCACCAGTACTTCCCACTAAGACAGCGCACCGTCCGACCTATACCAGGATGACCAGAGGAGGCTGACGTATGGGCCCAATAGATCAGCCGGTTGAGGACAGCAGACGGAACGTACAGACGCCCAGCCGGACACTGAAGGGGAGCGGGGTCTGTACGCAACGCCTGCTCAATGTCCGCGTCCAGCTCCCACACTACCGGCGCCACCAAGCAAGAGGCGGGGAGTATGGGAGTGGGATCCATGGGGCGCTCCTCTGTGTCATACAGTCGGGACAATGCGTCTGCCTTAACGTTCTGGGAGCCTGGTCTGTAGGAAAGGGTAAACACAAAACGGGTGAAAAACATGGTCCACCTTGCCTGGCGAGGGTTCAGTCTCCTCGCCGCCTGGATGTACTCCAGATTGCGGTGGTCAGTCCAGATGAGAAAAGGGTGTCTAGCCCCCTCAAGCCAATGTCTCCACGCCTTCAAGGCCTTGACGACAGCCAACAACTCCCGGTCGCCCACGTCATAGTTTTGCTCCACCGGGCTGAGCTTCTTCGAGAAGAAGGCACAAGGGCGGAGCTTCGGTGGCGTACCCGAGCGCTGAGAGAGCACAGCTCCTATCCCAGCCTCGGACGCGTCCACCTCCACTATGGGACTCTAAACATTCAGAGCTCCTGCTGCCTGAACCCCCCCCCCCCCCCCCCGCTCTGTAAAATCATTACAGAATATCTCTCCTTTGAGCCAAGACCGCGGAGCGAGTGACAACAGATACTATCCCCTCTGTACGAACGACCAAAAGCGCAACTCCAGACAAGGCCAACAGCCCAGAAGAGTTATCAGCCCAGAACAGCTAAAAGATCATCCGTGAATCCGTCCTAATGGAGCTTTCTGAAGGTGAGTTAGTCAAAATAACTAAAATAATATATTAGATTTGAAGGCGGGGAATGGTATGGATATTATTGATATTATTGTAATATTAAACCGGCGTGATATGTTTTTTTAAAAGGGGGGCAATGATTTTTTAGGTAATATGTCAAATGCACGTATTCTTATAATTTAAAATGTATATATATATATCGGATAAATATATGTTAATATTATCTAACGTTTGTAGGGTATCCATCCTTTACGCAGTTGGTCAGGGGAATAAATTATCTGGAACAGCCTTCGTTAGAAGGGGGTTCAGAGGAGCAAAACGCATGCAGCCAGTCCCCATCACATTATTATAGACGTAAGTCCAAGAATAAAATACATAAGAATATTTATACATTAAAAACAAAAAGTGTGCACCATATATTAAAAGCTATTTTTGTGTTTACAGCTGACATACCGCCAAGAAGGATAACGGCATTATGTACTCTGAACGACTATGGCGGAGAAGATGACTTAGATGCTATTCTCCCGTTCTGTACGAACGTTTTTTCAAACACACCGAGAACCGAGGATTTAAACGTCCCGTCAACTCCCCCGGGAACCTCCACCCGCTCGCTACATATTCCAGACCCAAACAAGCAATGAACAACTCGGGCACAAGTACATTGCGCAGAATCATCCCAGACCGAAAAGTGCTACTTGGCAGGGAATTTACTGCTTCAAGAAACGGCGCTCCATGGACACGGTTTGAAGCCATTATATATATATTAGTTATACATATTTTATTATTTATACATTTTTTGATGATTGAATATGTTAAAACAATGACAAATTATGTTTTTTCAGACTCCAACGAGACATGCCCGGCAGAATCTGGAATAGCTGGTGAAAAAAGTCAAGAGCCCCCGGATTCCGCGATTCGTCAGAACAGCCCTCATCAAAAAAGCCGAGGTCATTTAATTATGTATTGTTAATATATAGTATTATACCTGAAATGTATTTGCCATTTTTTATCTAACATATTTTATGTTTAATAACCTGTCTAGGATGAGAGTGCCGCTAGCGGCACTCCCCCCCCCACCCCCACTGAAAAACCAGTGCCGCGAAATTCAAAAACAATATATTTTTTAAATATTTAACTTTCACACATTAAACTCCAATACAGCTAATGAAAGACACAGATCTTGTGAATCCAGTCAACATGTCCGATTTTTAAAATGTTTTACAGGGAAGACACAATATGTAAAGATGTACATCTATTACCTAAAAACACATTAGCATAATCCACCATCTTTTATTTGTCCACCAACACCAGTAGCTATCACCAATTCGGCTAAACTAAGATATTTATAGCCCCTAACCAATAAAAAAACTCATCAGATGACAGTCTGATAACATATTTATGGTATGGGATAGGTTTTGTTAGAAAAAAGTGCATATTTCAGGTAGATGGCATAGGTTACAATTGCACCCACCGTCACAAATGGAATAGAAAAACTACTTAGAGCAACGTGTTTACCTACTTACTAATCATCAAACATTTCGTAAAAATACACAGCATACACGAATCGAAAGACACAGATCCTGTGAATACAGACAATATTTCAGATTTTCTAAGTGTCTTACAGCGAAAACACAATAAATCGTTATATTAGCATAGCACATAGCACATAGCAGCCCAGCATTGATTCTAGCCAAAGTGAGCGATAAAAGTAAACATCGCCAAAATATATTAATTTTTTCACTAACCTTCTCAGAATTCTTCAGATGACACTCCTGTAACATCATATTACACAATCCATATAGAGTTTGATCGAAAATGTTTATATTTAGCCACCAAAATCATGGTTAGACAATGTGAAATGTAGCTCAGCTGGTCAGAAAAAGTCTGTGCGCCACTTAGACAGTGATCTACTCTTATACATAAATACTCATAAACGTGACTAAAAAATATAGGGTGGACAGGGATTGATAGACAATTTAATTCTTAATACAATCGCGGAATTACATTTTTTAAATTATCCTTACTTTTCAATACAGCTTGCGCCAAGCGAAGCTACGTCAAAAAACATGGCGTCCTAAGCCACTAACATTTTTCGACAGAAACACGATTTATCATAATAAAAATGTCCTACCTTGAGCTGTTCTTCCATCAGTATCTTGGGCAAAGGATCCTTTCTTGGGTCCAATCGTCTTTTGGTGGAAAGCTGTCCTCTTGCCATGTGGAAATGCCAACTGCGTTCGGGATGAACTGGAAGCGTGCCCAGCAATTCACAGCGTTTCAGAAATAAATGTCCCAAAATCGCACTAAACGGATATAAATTGCTATAAAACGCTTTAAATTAACTACCTTATGATGTTTTTAACTCCCATAACGAGTAGAAACATGACCAGAGTAATATTACTCCCTCCACTAATGCTTGGAACAGGTGCGGTCGGTGTCCTCTAGGCGCATGACGCAGCTCCAAAAGATTGACTAGCCTCAGGGTTTTTTAATTTATAGTGCCTGTGAACGCGCAATCGACCCAATTCAAATCGTCATCACGTAAAGACATCCAGGGGAAGACGTAAGCAGTGTCCGTATAGTCATAGCAATAACAGTGGCCTTTTAACTGACTCCAGAACAGTGGCAAAAATTTCTGAATTCTGACTCCATGTCAGGGAAATTGCTGTAGAATGGGCTCTGTTCCACTTAGAGACAAAATTTCAACTCCTATAGAAACTATAGACTGTTTTCTATCCAATAATAATAATAATATGCATATTGTACGATCAAGAACTTTGTGGGAAGCCGTTTCAAAAAATTACACGATTAGCATAAATAGCCACAACAGCGCCCCCATCCTCAACAGGATAACCTATTTTGTATGTATTATTTTCTTTTAGACTCCTCCCCGGCGTATAACGGCATACACCTAGAGCACGTGGAGGATTTCGGCTCCCCGGACATTCACAATGAAACAACGAAACCGGAGGATTTCACCGTTTTAAATTACATTTCAGAGGTAGACGACCTGCTATTATGGGAGGCGGCCAACCTTCTTGATTCAGCCAATTCTTTGGTGGAAACACCCGAACCTGAAATAGAACAAGCTAGGTTTTTCACAACCTTTTCCAGGGCTCTAAAATCACGAAAGGTTTTGCTCCACAAACGAATGGGGGCTTTACTCGAGCGACAATTTCACATGGGTGAATCAGAATCTTGACTATGCAGTGTTTTATGTGATGATATTGGATACTCTGAACGAACTGTTAGACAGGGCAAGAGATTATGGCGAACCTCGTGATGTCTTACAGTTGGAAATTTGTGGAGATGCATAACACTGTATCTCTTATTTTACCCAATGGTGAAGCAGATCTTGAACAATGTATAGCCCTGCTGGAACGACTTGATCAGTCAAATGTATCCGTCATAGCCGATAGGACCCTCGAGCTTGTAGTGCAAATAATACGTCAACCCCTGGGTGGCGGGGGTCAGAGAAGGAAACTAGATAGCCTAATGCAATCAGAAATCATAAGCAATAAAAGGGCATAACTCATAAACGTTCACAATCCTGGTAATAAGCTATGCTTTGCAATAGGCCTAGCACATTTACTCAACCCTGGATGTACGGATCTAGAGGCGTTACACAAGGCTAGAGAGCTCCAAACGGCTGTGGGTCTAGGTATACAGGATGCGGTGGCTTTCTCGGACATAGTCAAATTTGAAAACTTTCTGAACATCAAGATTGTGGTTTTGTACCACAGTAGAGCTTATGCAGCTGTCTTGAAATTCCAAAAACAACCCACAACCTCATCCTCAGATTCTGTACTTTTATGTGCAAAATGCCCACTATTATGCTATTACTAACATCACAGCGTTTTTAGGCGCACCATATGTGTGTCCATCCTGCCATACCGGCTACACCCGAAAGGGAAGGCACTCGTGCTGTTATAACTGTTCAGTATGTCTGGATGAAAATTGTCCGATGCAGCCCTTAAACCTGACACCCTGTGCGGATTGTCACTGCACATGTCGTTCGGCCTACTGTTACGAAAAACACAACATTTAAACATGGCACCCCAAGGCCTGTAAATCTGTAAGCAGTTGTGACATTAACAAGAAATGTCCAAATTGCAATTACAACCTTAAAATAGACAGCCCTAAACCTCATGTGTGTGGAATCATACATTGCCCAATCTGTAAAGGGCCTTTGAAAAGCATAGATGCTGAAGTGGGTCAAGAAGTGCCACACGAGTGTTATATTCAGCCCTTGGCTGAAGATGAACATTCAGAGAAATACGTGTTCTATGATTTTGAGACAAATCAGCAATCAGGGGTTCAATTGCCTATTTTTGTATCTACCATGACTTTCAAGGGTGAAAAGTGGTCGGCAGAGGGGCCCAATTGTGCACTGCTCTTTCTAAAACACTTTAGAAAACCCCAGTACAGAATCTTCAAGTTTATAGCGCACAATTCTAGAGCCTATGACTCCTACCTTCTTCTGAACCCCTTGATACAGCAAGGCGTTGCACCCAGTGTCATAGCTCAAGGTAGTAAAATCTTGTGTTTTGTAGACCCCGCCTTCAACCAGAGATACTTTGACAGTTCAAGCTTCTTACCCATGAGATTGGCTCACATGCCAGAGGTTTTGAAAACTCTGTGAAAGGCTGGTTTCCCCACTTCTTCACATCTGAGGAGAATCTACATTATATCGGATCTTATCCCAGCCCCGAAATGTACGGGTGTGATCAAATGTCTCCCAAAGAGCGTGAGAGATTCATGACGTGGTACGAGACAGTAAGACATAGCACCTTTGATTTCCATAAAGCGATGGAATCATACTGTGACAATGATGTGGTTGTACTTCGTGAAGGATGCCTCAGATTCAGAGAAGAGGTAATCAAAGATGTGGGCATTGACCCCTGGAGCTGTACAACTATTGCATCGGCATGCATGAAAACCTATCGTACACACTTTCTACCTACAGCATCTATAGCTATCCCCTCGCCTGACAACTACCGATGCCAATTCAAGTCATACTCTAGTGGGTCCATTCAATGGTTGGAGTACTTGGCCCAGGATAAAGACATTTTTATTCAACATGCTTTGAATAGGGGTGAGAAGGCGTTTGGGTCTTATCATGTAGATGGATACACACAGATTGACGGTGTTGAGACCGTGTTTGAGTACAACGGTTGTTTCTTCCACGGTTGTAAATCTTGCTTTGTGCCCCAGGCCATGTGTGTCCTAACCCAAAATACTTTTGGGGAAATGTACCAAGAGTTTCAAGACAAATTGGATTCTTTACAGGCTACTTACGGGTTAAAATTGGATGTGATGTGGGAGCATGAATGGATCGCACTCAAAAAGTCTGATCCTCATGTTCGAGCCTCCCTTTCCAGCTTTGACACACCATAACCCTTGGAACCACGACAGGCCTTGTATGGAGGCCGTACCAATGCTTTGACATTGAGGTATGTAGCGCAACCCAACGAGACAATAGGATATGTAGATTTTACATCCCTTTATCCTCATGTAATGAGTTCCTCATGCTATCCTATGGGGCATCTTAAAATTATTCAGCGTGACTTTGACTTACCCCAAAACTATTTTGGTCTGATCAAAGCAACTGTCTACCCTCCTATGGGTTTGTTTATACCAGTGTTGCCTTACAAGGGACCTCAAGGAAAACTTTTCTTTCCCCTTTGTTGCACCTGCAGTGAAAACAACAACCAGGAAAACCCTTGTGATCACTCAGATCAAGAAAGAGCCCTGACAGATGTATGGGTCACAGTTGAATTCTCTAAGGCTCTAGAGATGGGGTATCGTGTGGCCAAAATCTTTGAAGTGTGGAACTTTTCCAGGAAATCAGACACTCTTTTTAAAGAGTACATCAAGACCTTCTTGAGATGCAAGCAAATGGCTTCAGGCTATCCTGCATCGGTCACAGATCAAAAGAGCAAAGACAAGTACATTCAAGACTATCACGACAGAGAAGACATACTTCTTGACCCTGACAGAATAGAGGTCAACAAAACCAAAAGAAATGTGTCAAAATTGTACTTGAACTCGCTTTGGGGCAAGCTTTCGCAGAGATGCAATATGCTAACAACGTGGATCATTAAAGACCCCGAATAATTTTTGGAATTTGTTTTCTCGGACCAATACGAAATTTCACATTTTTCATTCTTGAGTCAAGACATTGCCCTGGTGCAATGGAGGCGTAACAAGAAGTGGGTTCTACCCCCGGGTAATGTAAATGTGTTTCTTGCAGCATTTACCACGGCCTATGGCCGACTTGAACTGTACACCCTCATGGAGCAGCTTCAGAGGCGGGTTCTTTACCACGACACAGACTCTGTGGTCTATGTAAGCAAACAGGGTGATTGGAACCCCCCACTTAGCAACTATCTGGGTGGTTTAACCTTTCTAGAACCTCAACCCCGGATCCGGGATCACCCCCCACCCCCCACACACTGATTAGCATAGATAGCATAGCTTCAGAAGTAGATAGTAGCATCTAAATATCATTAAATCACAAGTCCAAGACACCAGATGAAAGATACAGATCTTGTGAATAAAGCCACCATTTCAGATTTTTAAAATGTTTTACAGGGAAG
This sequence comes from Salvelinus alpinus, assembly GCF_045679555.1. NCBI lineage: Eukaryota > Metazoa > Chordata > Actinopteri > Salmoniformes > Salmonidae > Salvelinus > Salvelinus alpinus. The sequence continues at coordinate 4,262,833 of NC_092124.1, read as the reverse complement.
ACAAAATATGTAAATCTATTAGCTAAACACGTTAGCAAAATACACCACTATTCTAACTCCATCAGTTTCTTACTCCTTCAGGTGCTATCACCAATTCGGCTCAACTAAGATATTGATAGCCAATAACCTATAAAAAAAACCATCAGATGACAGTCTGATAACATATTCATGGTATAGGATAGTTTTTGTTAGAAAAAAGTGCATATTTCAGGTAGAAATCACAGTTTACAATTGCACCGACCATCACAAATCCACTAGAATTACTAGATAGAGCAACGTGTATGACCAATTTACTCATCATAAAACATTTCATAAGAATAGACAAAGCATAGCAATGGAAAGACCCAGATCTTGTGATTCCAGACAATATTTCAGATTTTCTAAGCGTTTTACAGCGAAAACACAATAAATCGATAAGTTAGCATACTACATGTGAAAACGTTACCAGAGCATCGATTCCAGCCAAAGAGCGCTATAACGTAATCACCGCCAAAAGATATTAATTTTTTCACTAACCTTCTCAGAATTCTTCCGATGACACTCCTGTAACATCATTTTACAACATACATATACAGTTTGTTCGAAAAGGTGCATATTTAGCCATACAAAACCGTGGTTACACAATAAAAATACTAGGAAATCAAGCCTCAATATGTCTGACGTCATCTATCAGAGTGATCTAGTTTAATTAAAAGCTAATCATATACTTGACTAAAAAATACAGGGTTGACAGGAATCGAAAGACAAATTAGTTCTTAATGCAACCGCTGATTTACATTTTTAAAATTATCCTTACTTTTCAATACAGGGTTGGCCAAGTGAAGCTACACCAAACAAAATGGCGATGTATGCGTTTAAAATATTTCGACAGAAACACGGTTTATCATATTAAATATTGCTTACTTTGAGCTGATCTTCCATCATATTCTTGGGCAATGTATCCTTTCTATGTTATAAACGTCTTTTGGTCGATAGATGTCCTCTGTCCTTCGAAATGTCCACTAACAACGACCGAGACCGCGAAACGTTCCCAAAGCTAGAAAGTGCACGACAAATAAATTCCTCAGAATCGCACTAAACGGATATAAATTGCTATAAAACGATTAAAATTAACTACATTATGATGTTTTTAACAACTATAACGACTGAAAACATGACCGGAGAAATATAGCTGGTTAGAAAACGATTTGGAACGAGGCAGGTCCGATGGCCTTCACGCTTGAGGCGCACGTTGAGAAAGGGGGGTCTCTGTACATTTTGGGCTTTTATAATGGCTGGGAATATCCCATCGAGTTCATTGAAAACGTGATGACGTACAGACACCCAGAGGAAGACGTAGGTAGTGTCGGTTTCTTCATAGCATTCACTGTGGCCTTATAAACAGACCCCAGATCAGAGGTAAAAATTTCTGAAATCTGAACCCTGTCATGAAAAGTGCTGTAAAAATTGTTCTGTACCACTCAGAGACAAAATTTCAACTCCTATAGAAACTATAGACTGTTTTCTATCCAATAATAACAATAATATGCATATTGTACGATCAAGAATTTAGCACGAGGCAGTTTAATTTGGAGACCCAAATATGCTAATGCGGAACAGCACCCCCTATAGTTGCAAGAAGTTAACGAGTGAACTCGAAGATGGTGACCATATCACAGAATGGTCCTCCTGTGGTCCCAAAAGCTATGCTTTTAGGACTACTGACAATCACGTGGTGTTGAAAGCCAAAGGCGTGACTCAAAACTATGAAAATGCCCCGCGTGTAAACTTGGAATCAATCACACACTTGGTCGAGGGGTTCATAAACGACCGGAATAGTGACTTGGAGATTTTGAGCTCCTACAAAAAATTGTTTGGGATAAAAAGGGCTTCCATCTAAGGAATGCCCCACTTACTAAAAGATTCAGGGTAGTCTATGACAAGAGACTGCTTTTACCTGACGGGACCACATTGCCCTTTGGCTACTGACTTATGCTACAAGCCCCAGTCTGTCTTAAAGCTTAAGATATAATGACTGCTGTAGAAGGTTTTGACCCCCGGTTGCAACTACCATTTTCATGCTTAATCTCAGGCCCATCCAATAGTGGTAAAACTTGTTTTGTAAAAAGTATTTTAGAGAATTCTGAACATGTGTTATCTCAAAAGCCTGATAATATTCTGTGGTGTTATTCGTGTTATCAACCTTTGTATGATGAATTGTTGAAGAAAATAAAAATCAAGTTTGTTGAAGGAATACCTGAATCCCTGTCTGATGATGAACTTCTCCCTCCTCATAAAAACAATCTGCTGGTTTTGGACGATATGCTATTTGCAGATAGCGAAAATCCCGAAATTGCAGAAGCTTTTACCCAATATACTCATCATAGAAACCTGTCCGTGCTTTACTTGGTGCAGAATGTGTTTCACCAAAGTAAAAATAGTCGTACCATTAGTTTGAACGCCAATTACATGGTTTTGTTCAAAAACCCTAGAGACAAACTACAAATTAACACTCTAGCTCAGCAGATGTACCCGGGAAGGAAATCCTACTTTATGGAGCGCTATGAGGACGCTACCAAAGCGCCATTTTCTTATTTAATCGTGGATTTAAAAGCAAATACTCCAGAACACCTGAGGCTACGAACAGGTCTGTTCCCATGGGAGTGGCCTGCTGCATACATTCCTAAAAAGTAACCGCTATGTCTCTGCGTTTAAAAAGAAACCTGCCCCTCTAGAGAAGCTTAGTTGGGGCTACAGCTAAAGAACGGAAGGCCACCTTGGGTCACTGTTCTTCAGATCTCATATTATCCCTATGTGAGATTGCTTTGAATCTTCTCAAAGGACGCATTCCACTCACACTGACCCAATTTCAAAAATTAAAGAGACAAAAGACCTCGATCAAAATCTTTGCCAATAAAAGACATAGCATACAACAGTCTGGGGGTTTTCTTCTACCTTTAGTAAGTATAGCCGTGCCCTTCATAACCAGCCTTATTGATGCCAGACGTGGGGGTTGAACACAGAGTATGATGGCCAATAAAATGTACTTGGTGCCACAACAAGAGTTGGATAGACTTAAAAAAACAAATGCAGGGTCCTGAAAATATCAGACAAACAGCGGAAAATGATTTGGATACGGCCATGAAGGATATTTTGAACCGGAAAGGATTGAACCCTTATGATAAGGTCCAAAAATACACAAACCTCTTGCAAAGGTATTTGGCATAGTAAAACAAGGTGAGAGAGAGACCAACCATTTAACTCTTTCCCTACCGGACCCTTTAAAAGATGACGAGCATAGCGAGAGCCAAGCCCCTGTAATGCCTGTAACTGCGATCTTACAGGCTGAAGATCAAATGTCTGTTGAAGATAAAGTTATGCATGACATGTTGACACGTTCCGGCACGTAACAGGAAAAAGGTTAGATACATTATGAACAAGATAAAAGACTCAAAGGGGACCGCTACTGGGAATGACAGGGCTCTGTTGTCAGGGGTTCACATATGCTTGACTTGCTTAAAAGTACCACGGCTGCCCACAAGGTTGCTGATGACAGAAGACCTCCCGGGTGGCGTCAGTTTCTTAAGGCCCTGGCAATCGTCAACATTCCCCTTTCGGGGGTACCCAGCTATAAGCTTTGTCAACAGATTCAAGCTTCAAAACAAAAACCTTCAACGAGCTACAGCACCCCTAAAGATGTCCCAACAACCCCTCCCCCCTATGAAAGGGATGATGATAACTCATTTACCCCCCTTAACGTCTCCAAACCTTTTCCTAATCCCGATCTCTCATGGTGGTTAGACTTTTGAATGACTATGATTAAAATCATTACATTTTATTTGAAAAAATAAGCAGTTTAACATTTGTGGCATTCTTGAAACATTTGACGTGAGCATACGCCTTGATTACACGGTCTTAAAGGACACATATTTGAACACTTTTGATATTTTCTAACAAAACAAGCTACAACATTATCATTACTTCTTAAATCAACATTATAAAGAGACATAACATCTTCAAAAGAAACTCCCCGGGCTCTTTGGCATAGGTAGAATACACAGTGTTGACCACATGTAGTGGAAAGGTTATCTTGCACTTGTTTGATGCTGTAGTATATCTTTGATCCGTTTTTGGTCAAAAACGATTTAATATATTTGGGGAAATGTGAAAAACCGGGGGGAAAGCTTTTTTCTTCCTCCTTCGTCTTCTAATGTCACAGGTAGCCAATGTTCCCCCGGCATGTGTTTAGGATGGGTATTGACAATAAACATGGCCGGCCGCTCCAGCCATTTCTCAATAGGTAATTCATCACAAGCCAACACTCCACAAAATTGTTTTCCAATCAATCGGCTAATGAACCCTTCCAACTCTTGGGTATTCATGTCTTTGCTCAACGATCCTTAATAATAATCCACTAAGACCTGTCTTCGGGCATTCACTTCCAAGATTGAACCAGAGCATGCATAAACAATCATGCTAACTGTACAGGCTAAAGGTGTACGGAAACGCATTTCCAGCCTGAGGTTACCTTGGGACACCACCGACAGATTTCCTGAGGTGTCATCATCAGGTGATAAATTGAAAGCATACCCTCTGCAAAATCATTTCTGTCAATAGGTAAGGATAGATCTTTCAGATGCCTCCCGGTAGCCAGGAATAGATTGCAAAATTCTCGCACAGATATGTTGTTATTAAATTGCGGTTGGAAAGCCTTAGCAGGGACCTGACGTCAGTCCTGACAGAGAGCTACATACTCTGCATTGAAGTGTTGAAAATTAAATGGGTTTTTATCTAAGCTGCCCGTATTAGAGGCGTGATCAACCACGCTATAACCACGTATCGGCGTAAAGGGCCTAGAAAAAGGTTTTCTTGACTACAGATTCTACTGCCCACAGGTATGCTCAAGCTTTTCATGGTAATTCTTTGGAGAGGGTAAAGGGCATTTCCTTTCATCAAAACCTGTGAGTGACCCAGACGAACTGCCGGAGTTAAACACTTTTTTAATAAAAAGCATTGCCCCCAACACTTTTAAACTAAAATCACCATCCTGGGTAGACATCAGACAAAACTCATCCTTGGCCCTGGTTAATTTTAGTCTTAAATCACCCGAATTTAAGAGTAAACGTTCTTGAAAGAAAATGTTAGAGTGTATAGGCCCTAGCAGATGAAACTCTGGAGATTCGGCACAGTAGCAAGCGCGTGCCTCCAGTCCTTTGTTTGCACCGGTGGAAGGGTCTGTCAATTCCATAGAGACTCCTGCAGTATCCTTGCTAAACAACCCGGCGCTGAATTGTGTCTTGAGAGTGTCTTTGGAGTAGTTGAGTAAACACTCCATGATGGCCCTATAAGGGTATGTGGCACTGCTTTGACAGATTAGGCGTTCACCCAAAGTCACGTCCACTTGGGAGAAGATGGTGGCCACTGGGTAATTAATGAGACTCACTTTGGCATCGTCTGCAATATTAGTACCATCTCTTTTGGTCACTTTTAGACGTAAATGCAACAAGGTGTTGTTGAGGTCCAGATAGTTGTCACCGTGGCCTGGTATGAAAGATTATATAGGACCGTTGTCTGTAATGGCAGCGAGTGGGGCTATCTCCACATAACAGGACCTATCTATTGAATGTTGGGTTAAGGGGGCCGTGAAAAGATCGAGCTCTATCTTTATAGCTTTAGAGGACATGCGGTGTAAAAGAGCCATGTTGCTTGTTCTTTTAGAAAATACTTCCGAGTACTCTTTTTGTCGTTTTTGGTCCAGACCTCCTCACTTCACCACGTCTTTGACTTACTGAGTTTCATTTAACGGTTAACCTCCGCTTTTTAGGGGCAAGCCTGCGCCTTATACCCGGAGGTCTCTTTTTTGGTCTTCGAGACAACATCATAAGCCCCGAGCCTTCTTGATGCTCGGCATCTGGTGACGCCCTTCTGGTCATAGCATTGGCTACAACTTCACTTACTATATTTTTAGCTGCTGATTTTAAATGTGGTTTGGCTATGCTGAGGCCTCTCTTCATAAACGGTAAAACCATCCTAAAGAGGTTATGAAATATACCTCCTATCCCCGAACCGTACATGGTCGGGGATCCATAATAGCCGGGTAACCCATTTCCCACTTGATCAACATAGTATGAGACTTAGCGGTTAGGGTCGAGATGTTGGTGGTCCATAACCCTTTTAATTGATTTGTATTATGTTTATAAAAATACATAATACTAATATTATATATGTAGAGAGGTTTTGGTGGGTCTAAAGTGGAGTTTTACAATCTTTTTACCATAAGTAAATTCAATGTTTTCGTTCTGATCCGTTTTAAGCTCAACCAGAATGTTTTCAATATATTTCTTGCTTATAGGTACGTAGCGTGGCTTGTCGTAGGTAACAGTGACTATATCGCCATCCTTTCCGTCTATATGAACTGTTCTCAGGAGGGGCACACAACTGTCTCCGACCCTTTGATAGGATATGATGTCGGTATACACAAATATGTTGGAAAATCCTACATGTATATCCGCAGGGAATGGGAATAATTTATCTTTCACATACGTCCATTTATTGGGACCCATCCCCAACATGTAGGCTAAATTACCGCTGGTCTTTATACCCCCAACAGCATCCCCTGAGATTTGTACACGTTTATGTATAGGGTTGTAGATCAAGAGTATTTCCATATTGTTCTGGGTTAGGAGTTCATTCAACTCTGAGACGATCCTGTCGACGGTTCTATAGAACCCTTTTTTAAGCTTAATAAGTTTCGCAGGATCCGATATCCTTTTGCAATAAAAATCACGGTCCTTATCTTTGATATTATACCAACTATGGGGGTATGTAATCTCACTGAGACCTACTTCCCAGGCCTCTGATAACTCTATAGGCTTTGGAAAATTGGTTGTATAACTCGAACTTTGGTTATTACGATATATATGTGCAGACGCATTACTGGGAAGAGTCAGGTAGAAGCCGCTGTGTTCCATGATGCACTCCTGTGTACACGCGAATGATGTTGTATTTATCATGCATGAGGGTTTAAGTTAACCCCCGATGCCTCCACCACATCTTGCTCTAATACCCAACTGTTAAACTTTTGGGGACAGTTTTTCCAGCGGACCAACACCCATGTTTTACCCTTTTCTCTCTTTTGATCTAGAACCTCCTCCACGTGAAAGACTTTGTCTTTACCCAACTGTGCCTTCTGTAATTCCTTAGCACACGCACAGAACTCACCAGGCTGGGGAGACATGCAGGAGGCCTTGTCCTTGGCCGAGGAACCGGATGCACTGGACCGTGGAGGCGCACTGGCGGTCTCGAGCGCAGAGCTAGCACAACTCGTCCTGCTTGTATCCCTCCTGTAGCCCGGCAAGTGCGGGGAGCATAGGCGGAAATCCCAGGGGGGACGGGGGGGACACGACCCCCCCATCCTGGGGAAAATATGATTTGTCCCCCCCAATATATCACTGTAAACATAACTATGTAATTTCAATAATATTAATAATACGCAATGAAAGCACTTGTGCTGATTATAGACACTTAATAGCGCGTTTTTAAATTTCACAAGATTGCGACCCCCCCGCCCTTTGCCTCACAATGGTTTGATCCACTGCCAGTTCTTTAGCTGGCAAGGTAATAGAGGGCTCGTATCTACTGTCCGAAAGGCACTCAATGTACGTAACTGACGTGAGGTAATCCAGTCAATCGCGCCTTAGCAATGTATATATTTTTTTAATGTTGCAGGGTTCACACACTAGCTGAATTTGCAGAGCTAGCGCGCAAACTAAAGCAAACATTAACTATCAAGCTAGCTAGTACCTATTCCATTTATGTGGCGTCGTCAAAGATGGAATATTTGCTATCGTCAGTTTATTCCAAGATTAGCATGCAGCTGTAGTGCTTCAAAGTCCCTGTGATAAGGTTAGCGATAAACTGAAGTCCAAACTGAACAGAACTACACTCTCTTATACCATTGTCTTAAATATATTTAATGGTCTCGTTGCAAAAGCTAAATTGTCGCTAGTGAATTTTTTTATTTTTTTCACCTTTAACCAGGTAGCAAAGATTATAGCAAACACCACAGAAACGGAATTGGTGCTCGCTAGCTTTGCAAATTCAGCTATTGTTGGAAGCCTGCCAATATGAAACAAACGATGTTAAAATTTCAAAACGTTGCAGCATGTGTTGTGTAAATGTGTGTGTGCAGCTAGACCGGTCAGCCAGCCAGCCAGGTAGAAAAATGTCAGAAAAAAGTAAAAAGACGGACATCAGAGTATTTTTCAGTACACCAAAACGCAAAGTAAGAACTCTAGTAGCCTAATATCTCAAAGACCAGTTGATAAAATGTTCATAAGAAAGAAGTGAAATGCTAATGGAAATATTTCACAATGATGTCATTAGGCAGAGCAGGCAACAGATGGCACACAGACAGCAGAGCTGGGGACAGATATGCAGGGACAGACTGGCAGAGACAGGGAGTCTCAGGTAAATTTGTTGAGTCTTTGTTTGGCAACATTATGAAAGGTTCTCAATTTTTTTGACTTGTAAAATAGGGACATAATTGGAAAATGCCATGAATACCCCCACTCTCAATTTAAACTGGTGACTGAACCAAGATTTGTTTAAGGCAATGGTATTGCTGTTGTGATTAATTGTGTAGTTTTGGGTACCGGTAGTTAGGAGTACAGCAAACACCTTATTTCTTTTCTAGGGGACAGACTGAGTCAGTGAGGGTGGTGAAAGGGAAAGAGCCAAGGAGAGAGACTTCAGAGGACAGTGTCACAGCCACGGCAGGACCAGGTGTCACCCTTGTTGCCAGCAGCACCAGTATAGGGGACAGTGGCACAGCATCGTCCAGTTACCTCAGTGATGACACAAAACCATATCAGCCACACCCACAATTTATAGAACCGCAAACTCTTGCAAACGTTTCAAGAGAGAGGAACACTGCACTGATAAGGAACATTGCTATAACTATTATTATTAGTAGTATTATAATGATTTAAACAAGTTGGGACAACCCTTCAGTTAACTACTGTACCTAACAATTATCCAGTAGTAGTGATTATGGTCCCTCAATATACATTTAACATATTACAACATAGTCTATGTGTTACAGCACTACTTTTGGTGTCCCCCTCAGGAATTGCTCCTGAGAAAATTTCATGTAAGGTTGATATCAGATTTTCGCCCCTGGCGGGGAGTTGGAACAGACCGCACTGAGCTGTGCTGGCGAACCGGGGACACCATGCGTAGGGCTGGTGCAGTATACCCCGGGCCGAGGAGACGCACTGGAGACCAGATGCGCTGAGCCGGCATCATCCCTCCTGGCTCGATGCCCACTCTAACCCGGCCGTTTCGAGGAGCTGCGATGTAGCGCACCGGGCTATGGTTGCGCACTGGGGACACCGTGCGCTTCACCGCATAACACGGTGCCTGCCCAGTCACTCTCTCGCCACGGTAAGCACGGGGAGTTGGCTCAGGTCTCCTACCTGAGTCTGCCAATCTCCCCGTGTGCCACCGCCACAAAGAATTCTGGGGCTGCCTCTCGTGCCCGTTACATCGAGCCAATTCCTCGTAGTGTCGCCGTTCCGCTCCAGCTGCCTCCAGCTCCTCTTTCGGACGGCGATACTCCCCCGGCTGTGCCCAGGGTCCTTGCCGACCAATATTTCCTCCCATGTCCAGGAGTCCATCCTTCCACGCTGCTTGGTCCTTTGGTGGTGGGTGGTTCTGTAACGATTGTCGTCGGGAGAAGGAGAGGAGGACCAAAGTGCCGCGTGGTACGTATCCATAATCCACTTTTAATAAAGATGAACACGCGAACAAAAACAACAAAACGACCAACGAACAGTTCTGAAAGGTGCAACAATCACTAAACAGAAAATAACCACCCACAAACACAGGTGGGAACAGGCTACCTAAGTATGGTTCTCAATCAGAGACAACGATAGACAGCTGCCTCTGATTGGGAACCATACCAGGCCAAACACATAGAAATACAAAACAAGGACAACATAGAACACCAGACATAGAATGCCCACCCAAACTCACGCCCTGACCAACCAAAATAGAGACATAAAAAGGATCTCTACGGTCAGGGCGTGACAGCGTTTCTATGATATGTGGTTAAAAATAATAAAAAGGGGGCCTCCCGGGTGGCGCAGTGGTCTTGGGCACTGCATCGCAGCGCTAGCTGTGCCACCAGAGACTCTGGGTTCGCGCCCAGGCTCTGTCGCGACCGGGAGGTCGTGAGGGTTTGGCCGGTAGGGATTTACTTGTCTCATCGCGCACCAGTGACTCCTGTGGCGGGCCGGGCGCAGTGCGTGCTAACCAAGGTAGCTAGGTGCACAGTGTTTCCTCCGACACATTGGTGTGGCTGGCTTCCGGGTTGGAGGCGCGCTGTGTTAAGAAGCAGTGTGGCTTGGTTGGGTTGTGTTTCGGAGGACGCATGGCTATCGACCTTTGTCTCTCCCGAGCCCGTACGGGAGTTGTAGCGGTGAGACAAGATAGTAATTACTAACAATTGGATACCACGAAATTGGGGAGAAAAGGGGGTCAAATAAATAAAAATAAAAAATGTTATCTGTGACATCACAGGGCAGCAAGTAACAAAAACAGTTATTTTCAAAACCTGCAACTAGTTTCTAGCTATGGGGAGGGTAATTATCTTATCCACACATCACTGCTAATCTCATAGTGTTTTAAAATAATTTTTGAAGATGTCATCGGGTATAACTTTTTTACCTTAATTTTTTCTCACAAAACATAGAAATTCTTTGTTTTCACATATGTAAACACTGGTATTGTGCTGGACATAATGCAAACAAGGTTTAAAAGTAGTGGAGTTGTCCTTTAAACTTCCAATTACTACCAGAAAAATGGCTGCTGGTCCACCCACCGTGGAACGTCAACTTAAAATGGGGAAAGTCTATTCCATTATCTATTATTTAAATAGGTTTCCTATGGAAGATTGACAGTTGAATTTAAAACAATGAATATGCTCACTCAAGTAAGCATTTTCTGATGTGTGGACCTCCAACCATCTTTTTGGAACGATTTCAAAGTTAAAATGTAATTACATTTTAGTGAATTTATCAGCCAAAACATGACACCCACCCTGTATTCAAGAGCATGCTGTGACTCAACAGATGATTGGCACTCTCCAAACACCTCAGATAATATAAAATATGGTCTAAATTGAATATGAATTCAATCGGAGAGTATACATTTTATGATAATTGATTTTAAAAGGTAAAAAAATATATATTTTTTTACATTTCAGGAAATTATAAATAATTTAACTCTGTTTGTAAGCTTTCAAATTATATCAAACTAAACCGTTTATCTTTTTCAGTGATGAAGATATGGATGTCTCATGGTAGGGTATGTAAAATTCAATATTAGTACAAAAATGTAGTGTCAAAATTCAGAATAAAGTGGAAACAGGATAATTATGACTCATTTCAGGAAACTAGGCATATGTCACGGGTCACTACTTCACAGGAGAGCCATTTGAAGGTAAACGGTTTTATCAAAATGTGTTTTTTTGGCAGAAATGCCTTCTGGGACATGTGAACTTTCATGTGCCTTAATAACGAACGTGTATGCCATCAATAAATATGAATAAAGTTGTTAAATTACGAGCCTAGTTGGTTTAGCCACAGAAAAAGCCAGTAACATTCCCACATGCCGAGAGATGAGTTCAGATTGGTCTCCCATTTTGCACGCTTCTTTCTATTTCAGCTGGTCAAGTGTGTAGGTAATCCTGTCTAAACCGGATTTTCTTTAAATGTATCGCGTAGTAAAAATGCATACGTGTTGCTCTTCACTTTCTGGAGGACCAAGTTTTGAAATCAGTGGAATTTAGGTATGATAGCTAAGGAGATGTAGAAAACACCTGTCTCTGGATTTTGTGTCCTCTTGTCCTTTAAAGAGATCAGGCTCAATGGTAGGAGTGAGTACGCTGGCAACCATGGCATCCATGACAGGGAGATGCGTCCATCCATAATGTATACGGGACGGGTAAGATATTACACATTTCTAATTTTGACAGAAATTGGTTTCATTTCAAGTTAAAATCTTCTGTTAGCTAGCTAACGTTGGCTGGCTCACTAGCGAACTTTCCGTCTATGATCTTATTCGTATAGCAGAGCCATTTGCTTTGCTAGTTATAGCCTAGTGTTAGCTAGCTAACATTGAACATGAGTTGGGATTATGGTTCATTGTTTAGCTAGCTACAAGTCTTAACAAAATACTCCACTATGCAAGCATTCATTTCAATAGAATGTCACTGCGACAACTGTTGATAGACGTAGCTGTTAAATCCTCTCTGTATCCTCTCTCTACTCCGATTTTAGAGCACTCATCTGAGTGTGTCAGAGCGCAGAATAACTGACGAATTTACAAACTCTCAACACCCGTTGAATATGCGTAAATTGTTGCCAGCAGCACAGTTGCAGTCACCAATGCTCTAGATAACATAAAAACAGCCTAACCAGCGCCACTAGGGCTTTGTGTCTGGCAATAGCTAGCAATTTAGCCAGTTATCGTGGGTGCTTGACTGCTGTTAGTATAGAACGCTCGGACCACCCTTAAAGAGATGGGTGGGGCTAAAGCTTAAGAGGGTGTGAACGATGGCTGAATGGGAGTAGACAAAGAGTTCTCCAGTAGGTACCGAAACAAAGGCCATTTTCTCAAAAGTGAGGTTACAAGTTAATCAACTTTCAAAGCAGAATTACTTTCCCATTGTTCCTCAAATGCAGTGCATGATATACCATGTTGTAGCTCTATGTCCTTCCTTTTATCCAATGTACAAAACACCATTTCACATTTTTGCTACATAAGACCGAAACAAGGCAGTCGGTCACAATTTGTCATAAAGCCAGCCTCGTCCAAAAATGAGTAATGGAGTTCATCATGACTTAATTGAGGGTTGGCTTTTGATTTCGACAATGGAGTTCATCATGACTTAATTGAGGGTTGGCTTTTGATTTCGACAATACTCACTAGTCCAGGGTACACAGCTACAGATATTGTGCTCAATCCAATCCAACCACTATCAAGCATCAAGGTACGACCCAAGTGCAGACTGTCAAGTAACAATGTTTATTGTAACCACAGGGGTAGGCAAACGACAGGTCAAGGCAGGCAGAGGTCGGTAATCCAGAGTAGGAGCAAATGTACAGGACGGCAGGCAGCCTCAGGGACAGGCAGAGTTCAGTAATCCAGAGGTGGAGCAAAGGTACAGGACGGCAGGCTCAGGGTCAAAAACCAGAAGGACGAGAAAAAAAGGCTGGGAAAAGACAGAAGCAGACAGGACGAATGCTGGTAAGCTTGAACAAAAAAGACAAACTGGCAATAGACAAACAGAAAACACAGGTATAAGTACACAGGGGATAATGGGGAAGATGGGCGACACCTGGAAAGGGGTGGAGACAAGCACAAAGACAGGTGAAACAGATCAGGGCGTGACAGTACCCCCCCAGGGGCGCCACCTGGCATCCTACCTGGGCGCAAACTTGGTTGAGCGGGGTGCCGGAACTCAGAGATGAGGCCTGGGACCAGGATGTCCCTAGCGGAGACCCAGCACCTCTCCTCCAGGCCATAACCCTCCCAGTCAACCAGTACTTGAATCCCCTGCCCCGAGGGGTCAAACCTTCAGGAGACGTCTCACCATGTACGCCGGGGGGGGGGGGGGACTGGAAACAGAAGACAAGGGGCAGTCAGACATGGTTTTAACTCCAGACAGAAACGCAAGGAAAAATACGGCGCAACAGAGGATGAAGAGTAGAGGGGCTAATGATCTTGGAGCGGGGGGGAGGCTTCCGGGGGTGTAGCTGCGGCACTATAGCGGCGTGCCAGCGCCTCAGGCTTGACCTTCGCTGCAGAAGCGAAGTGGCCCAGGCCTTACTGGACCCCTCCCGGAGGTCCTGGAAATCTGTGGGGCTGGCGGAGAGGTCCGGGGCAATTTCCAAGGCCCTAGGAAGACGTCCCGGGACAGGCAGAATGTGGCAATGACTGTGGCAGGACGGGCTCCAGCCCACGATGGCACCAGTAGACCAGTTGATGAGAGGATTGTGTCGCTTGAGCCAGGAGAATCCCAATACCATAGGAATCTGAGGAGACTTGATGAGCAAGAATTGAATAGTCTCGTTGTGATTCCCTGACACCCGTAGGTTGATGGGAGCAGTAATATGAGTGACCCGGCCTATAGGGCACATGTCCAGCGCATTAACCTCCATGGGAGTGGAGAGAGGCTGTTCAGCTCGGAAGCCAGCGTAGCATCCCAAAAAAACTCTCATCGACCCCAGAGTTAATGGGGACCCGGAGAGATTTAGACTGGCTACCCCACAGCAGAAGGGCAGGATCCGGGGTGCGAGCAAGGGAAGCAGGAAGGTTCTCCCTATGGCCCACCGGCGTACTCACTCCTACCAGTGAGCCTGATCTCTTTAAAGGACAAGAGGACACAAAATGACCAAGAGTCCCGCAATACAGACAACTCTTCGTGGTGATCTTGTATTGCCATTCCGCTGGCGATAGCCCAGCTCTACCTAGTTGCATAGGCTCGGGAAGCGGCGACTCAGCCGACTCCGGCAACTCTCGGGGCAGGTCGGGAGGCCTCGGGTTCTCTCGGCAACGGGATCATCGAGGACTTCCGGGATGACGCGGAGGCAAGGTGGAATCCCTGGATGTGTGAGCAGTCAAATTTCCTCTCCCTCCATCGTTTCCGTAGTCGCCCATCGATACGGATGGTCAATGCGAATCGAGATCCATAGGTAACTCCCGAGCAACAAGCTCGTCCTTGACCTCCTACGAGATGCCATGCAGGAACATATCGAACAGTGCTGCCTGGTTCCAAGTACTCTCCACTGCCAATGTGTGGAAATCAACTGCATAGTCAGCTACACTGCAGGAGTCCTGCCGAAGCTGGATTAGCTCCAGGGCAGCTTCTCTCCCGGAGAACGGGGCGGAAAAAAAACACCTTTACCTCTTCCACGAACCCCTCCAGACTAACGCATATGGCCGGCTGCTGTTTCCATACAGCAGTAGCCCAGGTGAGGGCCCTCCCGCACATCAGTGCGATGAGTTGCATCGTTCCAAGGTAGCCTGAGGGGAAGGAAGAGGGCTGAAGCTCAAAAATGAGGGCACACAGATAGAGACGCACGACAGGTGCTCGACTCTCCATTGAAGCATTCCGGGGTGGGGGGGGTAAACGGGGCTCCCGAAAAGGTAGAGTGGCCGATGAGACGGCGCTGCTAGCAGCTGAGACGCTGAGGAGCTGTGGGGTTACCATAAGGCCATGAAGCAGATCCCCGTGCCTCCCGATGGCGGCTCCTTGGGAGGAGATGGCGTCACACAGCTGGCCCGGATCTGCTGGGTCAGTCGTGTACAGGACAGCAGGCAGACTCAGGGTCAGGGACAGGCAGAGCTCAGTAATCCAGAGGTGGAGCAAAGGTACAGGACGGCAGGCAGGCTCAGGGTCAAAAACCAGGAGGACGAGAAAAAGAGAGGCTGGGAAAAGACAGGAGCTGACAGGACGAATGCTGGTAAGCTTGAACAAACAAGACAAACTGGCAACAGACAAACAGAAAACACAGGTATAAGTACATAGGGGATAATGGGGAAGATGGGCGACACCTGGAGGAGTATGGAGACAAGCACAAAGACAGGTGAAACAGATCTGGGCATGACAACCACAGAACACACATGCAGTGACACAGATTACTCATCAGCGCAGATGATCAGAATTTGTTTACATAAGACAACACTGAGCATTTTTTACTTGAGACCTTACCAAACACCTTAGCTAGATGTAAAACTAGAACTTCCTTGTCAAAAACACCCAAATTAATTAAAGATATCTTTGGGGGAAGTGATAGTGGCTTTGATACTACAGTGTCTCACGGGGGACAAACTTCAGTAACTGCCACATAAAAACCAAAGACTGAAATCTTGTTTTTCTTAATGAGCAAAATATTTTCTAAAATGCAGAATCATTGTGGTTAAGTCGCTCTTTAATATTTTGGCATTCAGGTCCAAAAAGTTTATTCCTAACCACTTCTAACATGGGTGGAAGGTTTTGTTCAAATCAAAAGGGTGCAGTCAGAAAGTGATTGAAAGCATTGGGAACAACCCTGATGATAGTTATTCTAATATGTTACCTATGCTCATTGTTCACTTCTGAGTCTTATGTGAACAGCTCCCTACACTTCCAAATGTAAACATTAGCCTATTGACAAAGACCAAAAGAGGTAACACTTTACAATAGAGTACGGGTTCAATTAGTAACTATATGGTAATACTAAATGCTCATTGTTCACTTCTGAGCCTTATGTGAACAGCTCCCTACACTTCCAAATGTAAACATTACCTATTGATAAAGACCAAAAGAGGTAACACTTTACAATACAGTACGGGTTCAAGTAGTAACTATATGGTAATACTAAATTACATGTAACATGATAACAACAATATGTAATAGTAACAATGGAAATATTACTTTTAGTATAATATAAATACTAAGTAATGTTTTATAAAAAAAATAACCATTGTTACATAAGCTTTACTTTTTTTTTTTTTTTTTTTTTAACTTCTGTGTAGTGTATGGTTGCAATAACATTTGATTGTACAAATGGCCTCTATCTGCAACGTCAATAGCAGGCGTGTATGGTATCTATTTTGGCTGCCTCTAATGAGCCTTTAGCCTATTAAAGCCCTTTTTCATTGTGAACACAAACAGGCTCTGTGACAGCGACATTGAGGCATGGAAGCCAACCTGTTTGGCGGCAATCTTTTCAACAGCTGTCGCGTTCGTCAGCATTAACACAACATAAAATAGAAGCAACAAAAGAGTGAGTGACTGAGCAATTACCATCTTATAACATCCTAGTCACAATGCGCACTACTCCATGTTAAAGGACCCATGAGCAGCATTGTGATTTTCATAGGATCATCTTCGTGCCATGGGGGAGATTGTGCCTCTTCGTGGGCTATACACGGCCTTGTCTCAGGATGGTAAGTTAGTGGTTGAAGATATCCATCTAGTGGTGGGAGGTATGCTTAGGCAAAGTGGGTGTGGGTATATCCTGCCTGGTTGGCACTGTCCGGGGATATCGTTGGACGGGGCCACAGTGTCTCCCGACCCCTCCTGTCTCAGCCTCCAGAATTTATGCTACAAAAGTTTGTGTGTCAGGGGGCTAGGGTCAGTCTGTTATATCTGGAGTATTTCTCCTGTCTTATCCAGTGTGAATTTAAGTTATCTCTCTCAATTCAATTCAATTCAATTGACTTTATTAACATGGCAAGTTCATTATTACTTACATTGTCAAAGTATACATATCGAAAAATAAAAATAAAATATATATGTGTATATATATATAAAAAATATATATATTTATACATAAATAAATGGTGGGACCAACAGCAATAATAATAGTAGTAGTGGACATGGGATTACCATTAACAACAACTACAACAACAATATTAATCAGAACAACAATACATTAAAGCAACAGTAGTAGACCAGTCTCAACATGACTGAGAAGACACACGGACCTGGTATGAAAGACAAAACGGGAAATATTATCAACATTACTTTGCACTTTTCACTGGCTGTCCCTCAGGTTGTGGCAGGAGGACACATATTTGGCTGCCAAAACTGCACATTTTGGCTTTTCACCCAATAAATATTTGATTTTTTCTTCATCTTTTATAGTTTCAAATTCTTTGTATTGAATTATAATTTTGGGAAAGAAATATTCTCTTAGGTCTGGGTATTTGTCACAGTGTAATAGGAAATGCAGCTCTGTCTCTACCTCTCCCCTGGAGCAGAGTGAGCACAGCCTGTCCTCTCTGGGCAGCCAGGTTTGTCTGTGACGACCGGTCTCTATAGCCAGACTGTGCTCACTGAGTCTGTACCTAGTCAATGTTTTCCTCAGTTTTCTATCAGTCACAGTGGTCAGATAGTACATGGTGGCAGACTGTCTGTTTAGAGCCAAATAGCATTGAAGTTTACTTTGATTTTTTTGTGGTGTCTTTCCAATAGGTGATATATTTTTCTTTTGTGATGATTTGGTTGGGCCAGATTTTCTGAGGGCTGTCCTGAGGCTCTATGGGGTTGGTGAACTGAGCCTCAGAACCAGCTGGCTGAGGGGATTCTTCTCTAGGTTTCAACTCTTGACATTGAAGAGCTGTGTGATGGAATGTTTTAGGGTCACTTGTTTTAAGATGGTTGTAAAATTTGATGGCTCTTTTTTCTATTCGAATGAGGGGGTATTGGCCCAATTCTGCTCAACGTGCATTAATTGGAGTTTTTCTTTGTACTTGCAATACAGTCTTGCAAAACTCTGCATGCAATATTTCAATTGGATGTTTGTCCCATTTAGTAAATTCATTAATTAGAGAGTGGACCCCATACTTCACTGCCATATAGAGCATTGGTTCTATAACTGATTGAAAAATTGAGCCAGATTCTAATTGGCATTTCGATGTTCCTTTTAATGGCATTCTCTCTCTAACTCTGAATGATCGCCTATGATACGCCAAATCACAACCACTGTGATTATTATTATTTAACCCTGCTGGTCATCTATGAAAGTTTGAACATCTTGGCCATGTACTGTTATAATCTCCACCCGGCACAGCCAGAAGAGGACTGGCCACCCCTCAGAGCCTGGTTCCTCTCTAGGTTTCTTCCTAGGTTCCTGCCTTTCTAGGGAGTTTTTCCTAGCCACCGTGCTTCTACACCTGCATTGTTTTCTGTTTGGGGTTTTAGGCTGGGTTTCTGTATAGCACTTTGTGACATCGGCTGATGAAAAAAGGGCTTTATAAATACATTTGATTGATTGATGTCAAATCGGGTGTCAAATGAGGGCCCTGGGCATCATTTATAACATTGCTTAACTCTTACAATAAATATCTGCGCTACAGATGGCTATATCGGTCTGCTAATACAGAACAAGTAAAGGACCAGTGCACTACTTTTGTGAAAAAAGGAAATATATATTAATATATAAAAAATAATAATAATTTAGGGGGTGCTGCAGCAACCTCAGCACGCCAACTTCCCCTGGATATGACTAGGCCTAGTGGTAAGCTACACACTTCAATGAAAGAAGATTCTGTCTGTTCACCTGTATGTTGTAAACCACACTCCTTTTTGGGATGCATAGACCAAGCAAAAACTTGAAAATTAGAATAGCGATTCTAATAGGCACAATTAAATGAGATATGCACATGGAAATTTGCCATATTGCTACTTCGGCAATATGTACTCATAATGAACTGAAAAGATGAGGAATTTATTCAGCAAATGTTTTATGTTTACAAATGAAACATTGTCTCCCCGTGAAATATGTATTATGCTAATTTGATTTCAGCGGACATCAACTTTAGGTTAAGACATTTATAAAATGTTGAAAACATTTTCTATCCTAATTATTAGGAATAAGCAAAGGCTTTGACTTCTTTGATAATGTTGAAGTAAAGATCATTGCAAAGATCTCCACCAGGTTAAACATATCTGGAAAAGGCCTGTGTCCATGGCAGGGATGGTGGTCTTGCGGTTTTCCACAAAGACTGTTGTGACCTGAAAATGTTGCCTGTCCTTGCTGGCTTAACATTTGAGTGCATGGCTTTTAAAATGAAGTCTCCCATTTCTCGCACTGTGATACTCATCTATCACCCCCCTACAACAAACAATGTATCTTTTACTACAGAGTTTTATGAGCTGATTACCTTTCACCTGTCCTACCCTCTCCAATGTTGCTATCCTAGGTGATTTCAACATTCACATTGATTCAACAAAATGTTCCTCTGCTACTGTGCCATGCTTGAAGGCCCCCACCGACCTAGAGGACTGGGTGATCTCGCTCTTTAATAAATCAGGTCAACACTCGCAAGGCTGCGGGGCCGGACGGTATTTCAGGGCGCTGTTCTCAGAGCATGCGCAGATCATCTGGCTGGCATATTCACGGTAATCTTCAACCTCTCCTTTTCCCAGTCTGTAATCCCCTCTTACCATCATTCCTGTTCCCAAGAACTCTAAGGCTTCATGCCACAACGACTACAGCCCTGTAGTACTCACATCTGTAATCATTTAGTGTTTTGAACGGCTTTTTATGGCACACATCAACTTCATCATCCCAGACATCCGAGAACAACTTCAATTTACATACCGCCCCAAGAGATCCATAGGCGACGCAATATCAATTGCACTCCACACTGCCATCACCCACCTAGATAAGAGGAATACCTATGTGAGAATGCTGTTCATTGACTACAGCTCAGCGTTCAACACCATTAATCCCCTCCAAGCTTGGCACAAATCTTAGGACCCTGGGAATGAACCCATACCCCTGCAACTGGATCCCGGACTTCCTGATGGGCTGATCCCAGGTGGTGAGGGTAGGCACCATCCCGTCCTGTACCGGCCACACACACGACTCCAACACCATTATTAATTTAGCTTATGACACGACCGTGGTTGGCCTGATCACCGATGGTAATGAGATTGCCAGGTCAATGACCTCCTGCTTATAGGCTATGTGATGCCAGGACAATAACCGCTCCCTCAACGTCAGCATGACAAAGAGCTGATCGTTGACTACAGTAAACGGAGGGCCGAGCACATCCCCATCCACATCGAAGGGGCTGTAGTGGAGCTTCAAGTTCCTCACGGTTCACATTACACAAACCAACACAGTTGTGAAGAAGGCACAACGATGCCTCTTACCCAACAGGGGGCTGGAAAGATTTGTCATGGGCCCACAGATCCTCAAAAGGTTCCACAGATGCACCATTGAGAGCATCTTGACTGGCTGTATCACCGCTTGGTATGGCAACTGCATGGCCAACTGCAAGGCAATACAGAGGGTAGTGTGTACGGCCCAGTACATCACTGGGGCCGAGCTCCCTGCCATCCATGACCTTTATATCAGGTGGTGCCAAAGACCAAACAAATTGTCAAAGACTTCAGCCACACAAGTTATGGACTGTTCTCTCTGCTACCGCATGGCAAGAGGTGCTGGTGCACCAAGTCTAAAATCAACAAGACCCTGAACATCTTCTACCCCCAAGCCATAAGACTGCTAAATAGTTAACCAAATAGCTACCTGGACTATCTGCATTGATCCTTTTTGCTCCTCACATATGCTGATGCTACTGTTCATCTATCCTGTTGCCAAGTCACTTTATCCCCATTTATAAAGTGCTGTGAAAAAGTATTTGCCCCTTTTCTAATTTTCTCAACATGTTATCAGATCTTCAACCAAAACCTAATACTAGATAAAAAGGAAGATGAGTGAACAAATAACACAACAATGACATGCATAACTTTGTTTATGAAATAAATTAAATAAGTAACACCCAATGCCGCTGTGTTAAGTAATTACCCCTTACACTCAATAACTGGTTGTGCCACCTTTAGCTGCAGTGACGCCAACGAAATGCTTTCTGTAGTTGTTGATCAATCTCTCATATCGCTGTGGAGGAATTTTGGCCCACTCTTCAATGCAGAATTGCTTAACTTAGCGACATTTGTGGGTTGTCAAGCATGACTTGCTAGTGTGAAGTCCGGCCACAACATGTCAATTGGGATTAAGTCATCGCTTTGACTAGGCCATTCCAAAACGTCAAATGTGTTGCTTTTTAGGCATTTATGTAGACATGATTGTGTGTTTTGGATCATTGTCTTGATGCATGACCGAGCTGCTCTTCCACTTCAACTCAGACGGAAAGCCTAACTTTCTCCTGTAGAATTCTCTGATACAGAGCAGAATTCATGGTTCCTTCTATTAAAACCCCTTAGTGTTTCTCCACCGGATGTACAACCAGAACCAGTGCCTTATGCTTTGGGCGCTTATTGTACAAAATTATAATTTGCAGATCCGCAATAAAAAAGGGTTCTGATAATGTGTTGGCAGATGCTTTGTCTGGGGTTTAAAATAAAATATGATTTTTATATGTTTTGTAAATACTTTGTTTGCAATCCCCCCTAGGGTTGCTCTTTCAAGGGTGGGAGTGTTACGGATACAGGTATCCTGTGTGTGTGTGTATCCTGTGTATTTCTTTTCTCTCGAGGGTGGGAGTGTTACGGATACAAGTATCCTGTGCGTTTCTTTTCTATCCTTCACAGGTGGCAATAATCATTCCCCAATCAGTCACCAACCAGTCATCAATCAGAAGACACACTTCTTCCTGTTCTCATTACCCTATCACAACCTCTCTCCTTTGGTTTAAAAACCCTGTCAGTTGTTTTCTCTGGAGCTTAATCTCTCTGTCAATGCCATCTGTCTGTAGATCTCTTGTTTGGTTTTTGCAACTACATGTCACTTTGAGTATTGGTTTTGTTATGGTGTTTGTTTGACGGTGGGAAAAGAGGGTACCAAGATAAGTCGCCCATGGGCATACATTACCCGTAGGAATACTTTGTATAAAAACACTAGTTAGAACTGGGCGGACCACCCACTGTATTTTTGGTTAGTTAGTTAGCTGTTGGTGAAATAGGCTAGTCTAGCTTAGGGGTGTTTTTGGATGCTTATTATTTCTTTCCTAGGGTCCAGCTCAGCCCCTTTGCCTGCTCCCCCCATTACCGTGTGTTTTCAAATAAACCATGAGTGTTTGACGTAATTTAGTTGTCTGTGGTTATTTCGTTCTCACTCTTTTCCACTACTATAATTTGGATGAGTTATGTTACGGGTCTCGTTACCATCCCCCCTAGACTGTCGGGCCAAAGGGATTCGTAACACGCACGCAAAGTGGTTTGGAACTTTGACTATCTAGCCGAGGAAGAGGCGAGAAGCTCACATCAGACATCACTGTTACAGCTGATTAGCTGTCTGAAGTCAGATAGAGAAAATCTAATCTAAATGAGACTATCCAACTACGCTCATCACCAATGGGAACCGTCAACATAGATGGTTATCTTTCAGAGTGAACAACAGTAGAAGAGCGTAGTAGGATAGAGGGAGACCCCTTTCGGACAATCAGTCATACAGCTGGAAAGCCATCAACTTTCCGAGAAGTCTTGGTTGTGGAACTTAGATGTACTGTACGCAAAGCTGGCATCAAGGCAAAGGGTGGCTACGTTGAAGAATGTAACATATAGATTATATTTTGATTTGTTTAACACTTTTTTGGTTACTACATGATTCCACGTGTTATTTAATAGTTTTGATGTCTTCACTGTTATTCCACAATGTAGAAAAGTTTTTTTTTAAATCAATAAATGAAATTAGTAGGTGTCCAAACTGTTTTGTTTGTGTCAGAATCCTTGCGGCACTGTTTTGGATGAGCTGTAGTTTATGAATTGAATTTGCAATATGCTTTCCCATATTCAATTAAGGAGAAAATTAATGCATGGATTAGCTCAGATGAAAGAATGTTTTACAGACCGGACTAATGTGGCAATTGAAGGAGAGAGCAGAATTGAATTTCACACTCAAATTAGTGATGACTGAGGAGAGGTGAATGATGTAATTTATGACAGGGTGGATGCTGCTGGAGTTGGTGATCTGCTGGGGGTTGCCTATTAGCATTGCCTCTGTTTTGCTGCTGTTGAATTGGAGGAAGTTGTTCTGGATCCAATATTTTGCCTCTTCCAGACAGTTGGACAATGTTGACAGAGCAGATGTTGTGTTAGGCTTTGTTTTAATGTACACCTGTGTGTCGGGGGCAGATATAGGTGATGGGGTAAGAACCAGAGTGGGGTTAAGGTTGGAGTATACCCTAACCCTGTCGGATGGTTTTGATTTTAGCCTTTCAAACGCTGCAAAATTGTTCAGTTGATGTCATGGGAGGGCCAGAGTCTGTAGGGTGGAGGTGTCAGAGTGAAAAAAAATAAGGTCCTGGGATTTCCTCGGGTCCCATTATGCCTGGCGTAAACCAAACACTGCATTCCACAGTAAGAACCTTACACCAATGGTCAAGCATGGTGGTGGTAGTGTGATGGTGTAGGGATACTTCGCTGCCTCAGGACCTGGACGACTTGCCTTAAGATCAGTATATACAATCACCGGTAGGGCAGTGGAACCAATATATACTTCAAAGTATTGCAGGGCTAACAATAAAGCAAGAGCTTCTTGTTCTATTGTCGCATAGTTTGTTTGACATTTGTTAAATTTACGCGAAAGATAACAAACGGGATGATCCACTCCACTCTTGTCCTGCTGCAGTAGAACAGCACCAGCACCTCTGGCACTAGCATCTACCTCCAGTTTAAACGGTTGTTCAAAATCTGGAGCAGCAAGTACAGGGGTATTACATAAGAGTGCTTTAGCAGATTCAAAAGCTATCTTACAATCATGGGACCACTCATACGCTCTAGCCGGACTGAGCAAATCGGTTAATGGAGCAACTACCCCGGAGAAATTTTGACAGAAACTACAGTAGTAGCCAACCATCCCTAAAAAGCGGTGTAGCTCTCGTCTGGTGGTAGGTGCGGGAAATGCAGTTATAGCCAAGACCTTGGCATCAACAGGGCGCACCTGTCCATGGCCGACCTCCTTGCCGAGATAGGTAACAGTAGCCTTCCCAAACTCGCACTTTGCCAAGTTCAGGGTTAGAGAAGCAGCTGCTAACCGTTCACATACTACCCTTAGAGAGTCAACATGATTTGACCACTCAGACGAATAAATCACTAGATCATCAAGATATGCACTACAATTGGGAACTCCAGCTAATACAGAGTTAACCAGTCGTTGGAAAGTGGCTGGTGCATTTCGCATCCCAAAAGCCATGACTGAGTACTGTAAGAAGTTGTCTGGGGTCACAAATGCAGAAATCTCAGAAGCACGTGAAGTTAACGGAACCTGCCAGTAACCTTTTAAGAGGTCCAACTTAGTTACATACTTAGCAGCACCAACAGTGTCGATACAGTCGTCCAGTCTGGGTAACGGGAACGAATCTGGCATTGTGACAGAATTTACCTTTCGATATTCCGTACATAACCTGGACGTACCATCAGGTTTAGGAACCAGAACGCAAGGAGAACTCCAAGGGTTGGAACTTGGCGTAGCCAGGTCATTCTCCAACAAATATCTCACCTCATCCCTCATTATCTTCCTCTTTGAAGCATTGATACGGTTGCTTGATAGGTGTAGCATTTCCAACATTAATGTCATGCTCCAACACGTTTGTGCGAGTAGGAACGTCATTAAAGAGACATGGAAAACTGTGTAGCAGCCTCACAATATCGTCGGCCTGTCCGTCCGTTAAATGAACCAGACCTGACTGGAGAGACAGCAGCATTTCTGAGTTGGGCAATCTAATGCACTGCTGCTGAGTATTGCGCAACTCTAATCCATCTCCATCAACATCGTCAATAGGACAGTCCACTATCATAGCAGTAGAAGCAGAGGAGACAGCAGTACCTTCCTCTGTTTTTGAACTATCGAACTGTGTGATGGGTCGGGTGTGGTATGCTTTCAACATGTTAATGTGGCACACACGAGATTGGCGTTTTCTATCAGGAGTTTGCAGCACATAGTTTCACTTATTTTCTTTTCAATGAAATAAGGACCAGAGAAACGAGCTGACAGTGAAGACCCTGGAACAAGCAATAACACCAGTACTTGGTCACTTGGCTGTAGTGGACGAGAAACAGCCTGGTTATCATAGTGTCTTTTCATGCTCCTCTGTGAGGAAGACAGAGCTTCCTTTGCAAGAGCACAGGCTTGGTGTAGGCGCTCACGAAAGCGACTAACGTAGTCCAACACATTCTCATCTCCTGTACACAACTCTTGGGACAAAAACTGTTCTTTAAGAACTTTCATTGGTCCTCTCACTGTGTGACCAAATACTAGTTCAGCCGGGCTGAAACCTAGGGACTCCTGCACAGTTTCACGAGCAGCAAACAAAACTAGAGGAACTCCCTCATCCCAATCTTTCTCAGATTCCAAACAATATTTACATAGCATAGACTTCAATGTCTGATGCCAACGTTTAAGCGCACCCTGAGACTCTGGGTGATAGGCGCTTGACACACGGTGCGTAATTGATAAGGATTTTAACACCTGCTTGAAGAGCTTGGATAGGAAATTGGTACCTTGATCACTTTGTACCACCTTAGGTAACCCGAATGTCATGAAGAATTTAATTAAGGCCTTACTCACTACCGGAGCAGTAATCCTTCGCAGAGGAATGGCCTCGGGGTATCTTGTTGCCATACACATAATTGTTAACAGAAACTGGTTACCCGATTTTGTCTTCGGTAATGGTCCAACACAATCAACCACCACATGTTCGAATGGTTCACCTATGACAGATATTGGACAAAGAGGAGCGGGAGGAATAACCTGATTTGGTTTTCCTGTTATCTGACACGTGTGGCATGTCCGACAGAACTGAGCCACATCTTGTTTTAAACCTGGCCAAAAGAAATGTCGAAGGATCCGATCATAAGTCTTTGTGATTCCTAAATGACCAGACCACTGGTGATCATGAGCAAGGGATAACACATTTTGTCGAAAGAATGTAGGAATCACTATTTGGTAAACAGCATTCCAATCTCCGTCCGCGTCAACATGGGATGTCCATTTACGCATGAGGAGATTACCATCAATGAAGTAAGCCACGTTCTTCTTCTTTACATCTTCCAATGAGACAACACTAGAAAAACATTTAGCAAGCTTGTTGTCAACCTTTTGGTTAGCAATCAGCTGCTCACGAGTGACTGGTAACTGTATTGCATCAGCAATAAGTTCACCATTCTTCGATTCTTTCCTGGGCTGTTTGTCAGAGGTGATCAGCTTCCCAGAGGTAGCACACAACCCATCCTCTTCATCAACCTCTTTGAACAGAGTTTGTCAAATCTATCACGTCACCCTCTTGTCGTGCCTGAGCACGAGTGACAGCACAAGCGGGGAACACATGTGGATAACTCTGTGCCAGCTCATTGGAGAGAGTGGTCCCTTTTATCCAATACGGGTACTACCTTTCCTCCGGCAATATCGTTACCCATTATAAAGGTCACACCTTTTACTGGCAACATAGGACGTACCCCCACTCTGAATATTCCACTGATTAACTCAGAGTGTACACTCACAAAGTGCAATGGCACAAAACCCATTTCAATACCCTGAACTAACACACTGGAACCACAGTATGTATCGTCGGATAAGGGCAACACATCAGACAACATAAACGACTGCGCCGCACCAGTATCTCTAAGGATTTTAACCGGACGCTGAGACGCTTCGTCATTCGTCATTAGAACAATAGTGTAAGAATTGCTATTCCTCTGTCCCGCACTGTTACGGATACAGGTATCCTGTGTGTGTGTATCCTGTGTATTTATTTTCTCTCCTTCACAGGTGGCAATAATCATTCCCCAATCAGTCACCAACCAGTCATCAATCAGAAGACACACCTCTTCCTGTTCTCATTACCCTATCACAACCTCTCTCCTTTGGTTTAAAAACCCTGTCAGTTGTTTTCTCTGGAGCTTAATCTCTCTGTCAATGCCATCTGTCTGTAGATCTCTTGTTTGGTTTTTGCAACTACATGTCACTTTGTCCCCACCTTTGAGTATTGGTTTTGTTATGGTGTTTGTTTGACGGTGGGAAAAGGGGGTACCAAGATAAGTCGCCCATGGGCATACATTACCCGTAGGAATACTTTGTATAATAACACTAGTTAGAACTAGGCGGACCACCCACTGTATTTTTGGTTAGTTAGTTAGCTGTTGGTGAAATAGGCTAGTCTAGCTTAGGGGTGTTTTTGGATGCTTATTATTTCTTTCCTTGGGTCCAGCTCAGCCCATTTTCCTGCTCCCCCCATTACCGTGTGTTTTCAAATAAACCATGAGTGTTTGACGGTAATTTAGTTGTCTGTGGTTATTTCGTTCTCACTCTTACTTTTTCACTACTATAATTTGCATGAGTTATGTTACGGGTCTCGTTACCATCCCCCCTAGACTGTCGGGCCAAAGGGATTCGTAACATAAGTGGGGGCTCATCCGTGATTTGTCATTACTGACACCCATGGCGCTCGTGCAGGTTGTTATAGTGGTCTAGTTGAGTGTTGCGTGTCATAGCTGATAGTGTAGCATTAGTGTTTGCTATTTGTTGGCTCTTGTTTGGTAGTAGTTCAAGATGGCTACTTTTAATTTGAAATCCTTTTTGGATAAATGTCGTAGAGTTGATTTAATGACCTTGGCTGACCATTATTCAGTAGCTATTCCGCAGAATTTAGTTAAAGCGGAGGTTAAAAAGCTAGTGTTAAATGTTTTGTTGGAAGAGCAGGTGCTTGTATTACCGCTGCCTGAGCCTACTACCCATGTAGGGGATATTGCTGATCCTGTAAGCCCGGTGGTCTGAGAACGAGGGCGAGGCTAAAGCTCCAGCCACATTGCCCCGTTTTGATCCACTCTCCCCACAGTCAACCGGTGATGCCAGGAGGGATGTCCGTTCAATACAGTTCCAACTGGAGGCGGAAGAGAGAGCCCAAATTAGGCGGGAGACTCTCAAGTTGGAGATGTGTAAAATTGAGGCAGAAAAGAAAGAGACCAGCGGCAGATGGAGTTCAAAATGCGCCAGATGGAACTAGAGGCAGAGACAGCAAGGCTAGCCTTCGTTCCTGCTGTGACTGTTAGTGAGGCGTCCTCACCAACTGTAGCTTCCAACACTTTTGACATTAGTAGGCAGATTGCCTTGGTACCTTTGTTCAGAGAGTCAGAGGTTCCCCAAGAGAGGATGGCTTTCACTTCAGCAGTGACGAATTCATGAACTTCTTTGATGTAAAGATCATGATCATTACATTTACATTACATTTAAGTCATTTAGCAGACGCTCTTATCCAGAGCGACTTACAAGTTGGGATTATGTTCAAACATCTGATTGACCTTTAGCCATGTCTTCATGCATTTTGTGAAAGTGTGATATGTGGTGCAGTTATGTGTGTCTGATGGCAGTCTATTCCAGACATGGGAAGCTCTCACAGAGAAAGCGGATTTACTAAAGGTACTTTTCCTTAAGGGAACTATACAGTCCCCTCTCATGGCAGACCTTGTGGATCTGCTGCCATATGTTTGGGTTTTCTGTTTCACAAGTGGAGGGGGAGCCAGGCCATTTAGGATCTTGAATACAAGACATGGGTCGGTGTATTGCACAAGATTTTCCCAACTCAGGAGCTCATGCTTTCTGAGGATGTAACAGTGATGGTGGCTATTGGGCTTCATATCAAGCACTTTGAGTGCCTGTTTGTAGACAGACTGAATAGGTTTTAATGTTGTACAGCAAGCTTGGGCCCAACTAGTCAAGCAGTATGTTAAGTGGGGGAGTATCATAGATTTGAAGTACAGTTTTGCTACCTCTGTAGTCAAACAATTTCGTATAAATCAGAAATTAGCAAGGTTGAATTTGGTTATCTGAATTGCCTTTTTCACCTGCTTTTTAAAAGAGAGGTTGGAATTAAGTATGATGCCATGGTACTTAAAATCAGATACCACCTGGAGCTTCTCCCCTGACACATAGACATCTGGCTCAGTAGCATCTGTTGCCCTCTTTGTGAAGAACATGCACATTTCAAGAACATTTCACATTGAGATACAAACACGAGTCACTGAGCCACTTTGTAACCTTGGACCATTACAGTAGTGAGTTATTGTGCAGCTTGTTGTTTGCTCTTTGCATGCACATATATCACTGTATCATCTGCATACATTTGAACTTCAGACCCAGTACAGACAGAAGGCAGATCATTAATGTACAGGCTGAACAGGAGGGGCCCCAGTATTGACCCTTGGGGCACGCCCACATCATAGTTAAGAGTGGGCGACAGCTCATTGCTCACTCTGACACTGAGTTCTGCCTTCAAGGTATGATTTCATCCATCTCAAGGCATCGGGGGAAAAGTTGAACTTGGACAATTTTGTGATGAGAATCTCATGGTTAACAGTATCAAAAGCCTTCCTTAGGTCCAGGAACACAGCCCCAACAACGCCCCCTTTGTCCATCTTGGACTTCACATTTTCCAGAAGAAAGCAGTTGGCCGTTTCTGTGGAGTGTTTCGCTCTGAAGCCAAACTGCATGGAGTGTAATGTGAAGGGGCTGTTGTTGAGGTGGGCAATCAGTTGTTCTGCTACACACTTTTCAACAACCTTTGACACCACAGGTAGTATACTAATGGGCCTGTAGTTACTCACGTCAGCAGGGTCCCCCGATTTAAAGATGGGCGTTATTATGGCCGACTTCCATACCCTTGGAAACACCCCGAGACCAATAGATGTGTTGATGACCTTAGTAATGAGGCCAATGAGTGACTCTTTGTAGTTTTTAAGAAAGGTAGAGTCCAGCCCAAACACATCTTTGGCTTTAGAGTTCTTTAGTGAGCTAATCACCTTGTTCACCTTTGACTCAGAAACCTCCCTTATGATGAAGACAGGTGTCATTTACTAGCACTGAGCCCAAGAAACCAGTGGAGGGGTTCTGTGTCAGTGCACTGACAGAGTCAATAAAGTAGGAATTGAAGGCTATTGCTATTTCGACTGCATCCTGTGTTAGATTGTTATTCACCATGATTTCTAGTCTTTTTGCAGTGTTACTATGGTCTTTCCCTGTTAACTTTTTTAGATTCTCCCAGATCAATTTAGAATTTCCCTTTGCTTCACCAATTATGTAAATAAAAAAAGTTTGCCTTGGCCTGTCTGATTTCTTTCATCACCTTATTTCTCAACATGGTAAACCTAAGTCTGTCATGCTCCAATTTGGATCTTAGGGCTATTTTTAGAGCATAATCTCGTTCTTTCATCAATTTCCAGATTTCTCCATTTAGCCAAGGAAGAGTGCTCTTTTGGCCAGGTTTGGATTTGATTTTCTTTAGGAACCCATTTATGGTAGTCTGGATTGTGGATAGAAAAACCTGACTATCAGCTTCAACGTCTGTATAGGACAAGAGATCATTCCAGTTAATTCCCTTTTCAAAATAGTTTAATTCACTCTTAGGTATTCTTAGTTGATCCGGCTTTCTAACAGTAGAGAGGTTAAACCTGCTCTTAGACAGCTTTCTGGCTATAAGTGTCAGATTATGATCAGATAGCCCAGTAACCATATTGAATGATTTAGTCACTCTCTCTGGTTTATTACTGAACACCAAATCAATCTGTGTTTTAGAGCAACAAGTCACCCTGGTTGGCCCTTTAACTAGCTGTGTAAGGTCAAAGGTATTAGTGATCCGTTTGAGGGTTTTCCTACGAGACTTGTCTTCATAATTAATGTTAAAATCTCCCATTAAGATGACCTCTTTCCCAAAATCACATTCCCTAAGCATGTTATTAAACTGATCAAAAAACACACTTTTGGTGGAAGGTGGCCTATACATTCCAATAAGGGTAAAAGCATTTGGGGAGACAGTGTAACGTTCAGGCCAATACATTCTAGTTCATTATCACATGACCACTCAATTTGTTTACATCGGATATGTTATTTCATGTAAATCATCACACCCCCTCCTCTTCCTTCAATCCTGTCTCTCCTGAAAACATTGTAGCCAGGCACAATCAAAGCAGCATATGGAGAGTTTTTAATGGAGCCATGTCTCTGAGAGGCAGAGGAAGTCAAGGTTGGAGTCTGTGTAAATGTTGAATTTGATCACTTTTTGGAATGACACTAGGAATGTTCAAGTGCCCCCCTTGTAGTCCCTTGGGCTTAGCTCATGGGTCCCAGATGACTCGACAGTGATTGACACATTGAAAAAAAGTTACATTTTCTGTGTTTTCTGACGGCTGGGTTTAGGCCGTTTTGTTTCGTTTTGATTAGGGGCAGTTCGGTAGCGCAATTAACGATCCCTCCCGCCTGCACTGGATGCGGGTAACTAATTAAAACAGCTTGCGTACCAGAAGCAGAGTCAGGGATCGCATATAGCGACTTGGGTATGTTTGAAGAGTCAAAATCTATCCTGGAGCCGGGTGAGTCGAGAGAAACCATAGCAGCGACGATCAGTGGACGAGGCCATCCACTGCTTTCCACTCCGGTGAGTATTGCTGGCTCGGTGATGTTAGGCCCAGGACTGAGTTGCACATCCCCGGAGAGTAGTAGGGTAGTGAACAGGTAGTTTAAAAGTTTCCGATAAATGTTGGACTTGTGTTTGTTACGCCTAAGCGGTTCAGTGGAATAGGGAGCGAGGTAGACTTGGCCATTATTCAGAACGTATGCGGTGTACTGTCCGCTCCCGTGGAACGGTAAACCAATGTGTTTGGTGTTGATATTTTCCGGTAGTAGACTGATTGTGTCATCCCAGCAAGGACGCACTGAGATTCAGTAGAGCAGCTACATAACTGACAACCATGGCAACGTACTGGAGATAAAACACATAATTGCGCTTTAACTATTTGCATGAGTTACTTAGCTGGGGTCGGCGTACACCTGCTCTTTCAAATAAAATAACAGCATTCGTATGAGAAGCGGCACCTGCCGCACCATCCTGTCTTCCGTCCGCCATTATCATGTTAATCGTTTGTGTTGTAAAAACGTTTTATAAGGGCTATGATGGGACCAGTTTTTCCTAATCAGGTCACATGTTGTTTTTTACTCCTGGCCCTGGGGGGAATGAAACCCCTGTCAAACTGCAGCTACCTTATATTTGTTCATTTAAATGATATTTAGACCGGATTACGAAGGGGATTTCCTCTACCCAGACACATAGACAACAGAACTCACAAGGCTGAGCTTGCTTTATGCATGTTGGCATCATGCACGCCTATGCAACTGTAGAGCTTATAAAACATTTACTCACATCTGTCATCACTATTATGTCGACTGATTAATAATCATTTTTGATTAACAACGTATCGGCAGCCTGTCACGTCTGCTCGCGCTCTTCCCCCCCCTACATCACTCACTCTTGCCATCAATTACGCACGCCTGCCTTCTCTCCTCACACGCTTAAGCATTATTGGACTCTCCTGGACTCACTTATCATCTGTTTATTTCCTCCCCTATATGTGTCAGTTTCCCTGCTGATGCATACATTGTTTTTGGTTTGTATTGCTAGTTTGCTGACGCTGTTCCTGTCTCGGTTTTTATTAAATGTTTGACTCCCTGTACCTGCTTTGTCTCTCCAGCGTCAACTCATGTGACACAGCCTAGAAAGCCCAATTTTGAATATAAACTAAAATTTGTTCACATTCGCATTTTATCCTGACACATAAATACATAACGTTACCCAGGGCGCATAGGATGTAACGTTATGCAGCTGCCCGTATTAGTAGCCTACAGTTGATCAGAAAAAGTAATCTCATTTTCATCCCATACAGCATGTCAGATGTCTAATGTTTAGGTGTCGAGTTTTTGCTTTGGTCTGTCCGGAGTGATTATGTGTTATCATCTTTGCTAAATAAATACCGGAGGAAAGTGGAAAGCCAATTTGAGCGCACGCGAAAAATGCGCTGCCCCAACCTCTCCGGTGAATCTACATTTTAATGGATGATGCGATGGAAGCTATCAAATCATTCGCAGGCAGAGGTCAACCCTCGCTTTTAATTCACACCTTTTCCATGTACCCCAGAGAATGAAAGGGGTTCTTCAACAAAAAGTCCACAACATTTTCGGCGGCGTTGACCATTCTGGCGGCGAAAACTGCACATTCGCGCTGGTAGCTAGCTAACTACTGAAGTTAGCAAGGCTAACTTTAAACAATTCTTAATAAATTGCACTAAATGGACTCAAAAATAAAGTTATAAAGCCAAGAAAACAATTCATAATAGACCTATTCTGTCTCCTGTCATTTGAAAAAACTCATTTGAATTGAATAATATCAAAACAAAATGCTCAACTATTACTCTTAATCTCTATCCAACAATGTCAGCAAGTTTCTCAACACATAGAAACCCCATAATGCACTGTGGCACAATCCCAATACAACACACTAGGTTAGTTTTCTGATCCTAATTCTATGATTGGATGGACAACATGTCAGTTAATACTGCAAAAGCTTTGATTGGTTGGAGGAAGTCCTTTGGAAGTGGTCATAATTACCATGTATGTCTATAGAAGAGGGTGAGGCCTACGAGCCTCCCAAGTTTTGTATTGAGGTCAATGTAGCCAGAGGAGGACGGAAGCTAGCTGTCCTCCGGCTACACCATGGTGCTACCCCAGACAGTGCTGTTGAAGTTACTGTATACCTTCATTGCAAACCAGTGTATTTTAATACAATATTTCGTGACATATGAATATATTTAGTATAATTTTATCTAAAAATGATCACCTAGTTTAGTTTGTTTTTATTTTTATGAAATCTCACAGAGGAGGATGGTGCTCCCCTTCCTCCTCGGAGGAGCTGGAAGGGCATCTAGGAATCCTTGGGTTGTCCGAGAATTTGTGGAAAAAGACACATCGTTATACGAGTTATAATGTTGATACTGTTTGAATAAGAAAATACAGTATGTCTAATATGGAATAATAAAGGCCTTTAAGACCACATTATAATATATATTGATTTGTATTGGAGCTTCGGTCTTACCTTGTCCATAGACTGCATATAGGGTAAGGAAACCAATATGTCATTTTTTAAAGGGGAGCTGAACTCTGGGTTTTTCTACTCCTCATAAAGAAAATTGAGATGTGCGTCTTGGGAGTGTGGTTTGAAATGGTTGTTTGTTCCTCGTCCCTCACAGCACAGTGGCTCCCCAACAACGATCTATGACTTTGGTTAAGGAATGACAGTTTTGCTTGCGACACTAACGTCAGCTCACGAATATGTGGATGTTTGAGTTGGGGGGGAAAACCAAGCTGTTTATAAAGAACATGTCTCGCTCTTTCAACACAACATTGGCGACGATGTATTACTCAATTGGTTCTGCTGTCTGTAAAGAAATGCGAGGGCTGTAGGATGATCATGCTGCTATGATTAGATAGCTTGCAGCTGTGCTCCAATGATTTGGGTGATTCCAAGCAGTGGTCCTGTGTTAGTGGGCATGTGGGCAGGTTTGAAATCTAAACCCAAAACAAGGAAAACGGTGACATCCTTGATACCTTAAATCTCACAAAAGCATGTGTTTGATAAAAGACTGTGCCTATTCAAAGATAGAGATATCAGAAAGGGCACTTATTAAACCTTGAGGAGATAAAGACAAGAAATCCTCAACAGCTTTGGAGCCAAATAAAATATATTCTAATGTGGCCCTCCATGGAAAATAATTGCCCAGGCCTGATCTAACTGAAACCGAACTGAACTCGAAAAGCACTAATTGCTCAGCACTAGTTCCCCTACATTCTAACCACAAAGCTGACCATAATTTCCTCTCTTTCTGCTTGCTCTCCCCCTTCCCTTCTAAGTTCAAGCTCAAGTGTGTTTATTTGTCATATACACATGATATACAACATGGAGTACACAGTGAAATGAAATACTTTCTTGCAGGTTCGCCTCTCAACAATGCAACATCAAAATTAAAGGTAAATGAGTAACAAAAATAACATCTGAATGAAATAATTTCACCAATTTAATAAGGCTTTTTTTTTTTTTTTTTTTTTACAAATAGTTATAGTCTATATGAAAATAACAGACATGAGCCAATCGTGAAATCGGTTGTAGAATGTAATAGGTTGTAAGACTTTTATGATTCATTTCATTTAGTCAGTTCCAACTTAAATATCTAGCTGTCAGTTCTACCTTAAATATGTACACTGAACAAAAATATATACACAACGTGCAACAATTTCAAAGATTTTACTGAGTTACAGTTCGGTCAATTGAAATAATTTCATTAGCCTTAATCTATGGGTTTCACATGACTGAGAATAAAGATATGCATCTGTTGGTCACAGATACCTTAAAAAATGATAGGGACGTGGATCAGAAAACCAGTCAGTATCTGGTGTGAACACCATTTGCCTCATGCAGCACGACACATCTTCACATAGACTTAATCACGCTGTTGATTTGTGGCCTGTGGAATATTGTCCCACTCCTCTTCAATGGCTGTGTGAAGTTGCTGGATATTGGTGGGAACTGGAACACACTGTCATACACGTCGATCCAGAGCATCCCAAACATGCTCAATGAGTGAAATGTCTGAGTATGCAGCAATTTTCAGCTACCAGGAATTGTGTTCAGATCCTTGCGGCATGGGGCCTTGAATTATCATGTTGAAACATGAGGTGATGGCGGCGAATGAATGGCAAGACAATGGGCCTCGGGATCTCATCACTGTATCACTGTACATTGAAATTGCCATCAATAAAATGCAATAAACGCTGTCTGCCATCTGCCCAGTACAGTTGAAAGCAGGATTCATCTCTCAGGTGAAGAAGCTGGATGTGGAGGCCCTGGGCTGGCGTGGTTACACATGGTCTGCAGTTCTAAAATGATGTTGGAGGTGGCTTATGGTAGAGAAATGAACAGTCAATTCTCTGGCAACAGCTCTGGTTGGCATTCCTGCAGTCAGTATGCCAATTGCACACTCCTTCAAAAGTTGAGACATCTATGGTATTGTCTTGTGACAAAGCTGCACACTTTAGAGTAGCCTGTTATTGTGCCCAGCACAAGGTGCACCTGTGTCATGATCATGTTGTTTTAATCAGCTTCTTGATATGCCACACCTGTCAGGTGGATGGATTATCTTGGCAAAGGAGAAATGCTTACTAACAGGGATGTAAACAAATTTATGCACAACATTTGAGAGAAATTTGCTTTTGTGAGTATGGAACATTTCTGGGATCTTTATTTACATCTCATGAAACATGGGACCAACACTTTACATGTTGCATTTATATTTTTGTTCAGTGTTGCAGACCCTTTATCCGAAGTGACTTAGAATAATGCATGCATACTGTAACGCCCGTCAGAAGAAGTGGACCAAGGTGCAGCGTGGTACGTGTGCATGATTCTTTATTTTCTCAGAACACAAAACAAAACAACAAAAGAATAACGAACGTCACGTTCTGTGGGCTTTACAGAGCTAACAAAAAACAACATCCCACAAAACTAAGGTGTCAAAACAGGCTGCCTAAGTATGATTCCCAATCAGAGACAACGATAGACAGCTGTCCCTGATTGACAACCATACCCGGCCAAAACATAGAAACACAAAACATAGAATGCCCACCCCACATCACACCCTGACCTAACCAAATAGAGAAATAAAACGGCTCTCTAAGGTCAGGGCGTGACACATACACTTTACGTATTGATGCTCATAACACATATTGGTGCTGTAAATATATGAGTTTCCATAACTCCGCATCACTTGCACTATACAGTATTTTAAAAAGATATATATTTTACTGACAAATTTTACTGACAAATTGATTGACAAAAAGAAACAATACATTATATTACACTGGACCGGTCCCGTACCTTGACCCTTCCCCCAACCCTACAGTGTGGGTTACATGTCAATGTCACCTCTCAGCAAATGCCTGTCACTCAGTCAGAACCTGTAGTATAACACAGAGTAAATATGGATATTCAGAACTTATTCTGAAAGCGAGCAAGTTGAGCGTGAGCAGTAACGAACAGTGCCGGTTCAAAGATAAACACAACGTGCAACAATTTCAAAGTTTTTTCTGAGTTACAGTTCATATAAGGAAATCAGATAATTGAAATAAATTCATGAGGCCCTAATCTATGGATTTCACATGACTTGGATACAGATTTGCATCTGTTGATCACAGATACAGTGAGGGAAAAAAGTATTTGATCTCCTGCTGATTTTGTACATTTGCCCACTGACAAAGAAATGATCAGTCTATAATTTTAATGGTTGGTTTATTTGAACAGTGAGAGACAGAATAACAACAAAAAAATCCAGAAAAACGCATGTCAAAAATTTTATAAATTGATTTGCATTTTAATGAGGGAAATAAGTATTTGACCCCTCTGCAAAACATGACTTAGTACTTGGTGGCAACATCCTTGTTGACAATCAGAGGTCAGACGTTTCTTGTAGTTGGCCACCAGGTTTGCACACATCTCAGGAGGGATTTTGTCCCACTCGTCTTTGCAGATCTTCTCCAAGTCATTAAGGTTTCGAGGCTGACGTTTGGCAACTCGAACCTTCAGCTTCCTCCACAGATTTTCTATGGGATTAAGGTCTGGAGACTGGCTAGGCCACTCTGTGCTTCTTCTTGGGCCACTCATTTGTTGCCTTGGCCGTGTGTTTGGGGTCATTGTCATGCTGGAATACCCATCCAACGACCCATTTTCAATGCCCTGGCTGAGGGAAGGAGGTTCTCACCCAAGATTTGACGGTACATGGCCCCGTCCATCGTCCCTTTGATGTGGTGAAGTTGTCCTGTCCCCTTAGCAGAAGAACACCCCCAAAGCATAATGTTTCCACCTCCATGTTTGACGGTGGGGGTGGTGTTCTTGGGGTCATTGGCAGCATTCCTCCTCCTCCAAACACTGAGAGTTGAGTTGATGCCAAAGAGCTCCATTTTGGTCTCATCTGACCACAACACTTTCACCCAGTTGTCCTCTGAATCATTCAGATGTTCATTGGCAAACTTCAGACGGGCATGTATATGTGCTTTCTTGAGCAGGGGGACCTTGCAGGCGCTGCAGGATTTCAGTCCTTCACGGCGTAGTGTGTTACCAATTGTTTTGGTCCCAGCTGCCTTGAGATCATTGACAAGATCCTCGCGTGTAGTTCTGGGCTGATTCCTCACCGTTCTCATGATCATTGCAACTCCACGAGGTGAGATCTTGCATGGAGCCCCAGGCCGAGGGAGATTGACAGTTCTTTTGTGTTTCTTCCATTTGCGAATAATCGCACCAACTGTTGTCACCTTCTCACCAAGCTGCTTGGCGATGGTCTTGTAGCCCATTCCAGACTTGTGTAGGTTTACAATCTTGTCCCTGACATCCTTGGCGAGCTCTTTGGTCTTGGCCATGGTGGAGAGTTTGGAATCTGATTGATTTATTGCTTCTGTGGACAGGTGTCTTTTATACAGGTAACAAACTGAGATTAGGAGCACTCCCTTTTAAGAGTGTGCTCCTAATCTCAGCTCGTTACCTGTATAAAAGACACCTGGGAGACAAATCTTTCTGATTGAGAGGGGGTCAAATATTTATTTCCTTCATTAAAATGTAAATCAATTTATAACATTTTTGACATGCGTTTTTCTGGATGTTTTTGTTGTTATTCTGTCTCTCACTGTTCTAATAAACCTACCATTAAAATTATAGACTGATCATTTCTTTGTCAGTGGGCAAACGTACAAAATCAGCAGGGAATCAAATACTTTTCCCCCTCACTGTACCTTAAAAAATAAAGTTAGGGGCTTGGATCAGAGCATCCCAAACAAGCTCAATGGGTGTCATGTCTGGTGAGTATGCAGGCCATGGAAGAACTGGGATATTTTCAGCTTCCAGGAATTGTGTATATATACATCATGCATTATCATGCTGAAACATGAGGTGATTGTGGCAGATGAATGGCACGACAATGTGCCTCAGGATCTCGTCAGATTGAGTTTGGTTCAGTTTAATATCATTTGAAAGCTTACAAACAAGGTTGTCAAACTACTTAGTCATTTATTCAATTGTTGCAGTCATTTTTATCTCAACATTGAATCATTTCTGTGTAACATTTAAGTGCCTTACTGTGATTGTTTTCATTTCAAATTTAGAAAAAGAAACAAAAAAAGCTACTAAGCAAGATTTTTCTAAAACTGTCTGGGAGTTTGGAGAGAAACTGAAAACTAGCTGTTATTGACTGAGAGGTTTGGAACTCTCTTTCTTATTGGTCTATTAGCTAATTTACCTACTGGTGATGTCACCAAAACTCCATACCACCAAAACATGCGTTATTTTAGGGATGGCTGGTAGCCTAGCAGTTAACAATGTTGGGTCAGTAACTGAAATTTCACTGGTTCGAATCCCGAGCCAACTAGGTGAGAAGTCTGGCAATGTGCCCGTAACCCTAATTGCTCCTGGAGGTTGTTCTGGATAAGTACATTACGAAAATGTAAACTGACATCTCACACTAAAAGGGCGTTATTCACAGTGTTATTCAAACTTTATATTGTGGGAATATACTGAACAAAAATATAAACCCAACATGGAAAATGTTGGTCCTGTGTTTCATGAGCTGAAATCGGAATCCCAGAATTTTTCCATATGCACAAAAAATGTCTTTTTTAAAAGTGTTGTGCTCAAATTTTTTACATCCCTGTAAGTGAGCATTTCTCCTTTGTCAAGATAATCCATCCAGCTGATAGGTGGGGCAAGAGCTGATTAAATAGCATGATCGTTGCACAGGTGCACCTTGTGCAGTGGACAATAAAAGGCCACTGTAAGTGTGCAGTTTTGTCACAGAACACAATGCCACAGATGTCTCAAGTTGAGGGAGCGTGCAATTGGAATGCTGACTGCAGGAATGTCCACTAGAGCTGTTGCCAGAGAATGTATTGTTAATTTCTCTACAATAAGCCGCCTCCAACATCATTTCAGAGAATTTGGCAGTACGTCCAACCGGTCTCACAACCACGCGGGATCGTCTAAGACCAGCCACTCGTACAGCTGATGAAACTGTGGGTTTGCACAACCAAAGCATTTCTACACAAGCTGTCAGAAACCGTCTCAGGGAAGCTCATCTGCGTGCTTATCATCCTCAACAGGGTCTTAACCTGACTGAAGTTCGGCCCCGTAACCGACTTCAGTGGGCAAATGCTTACCTTTGATGGCCACTGGCACGCTGGAGAAGTGTACTCTTCACGGATGAATCCCAGTTTCAACTGTACCGGGCAGATGGCAGACAGACAGCGTGTTTGGCGTCGTGTGGGCGAGCTGTTTGCTGATGTCAACGTTGTAAACAGAGTGCCCCATGGTGGCGGTAAGGTTATGGTATGGGCAGAACACACTGGCAGTGACAGACTGCCCAGCAGCGTAGCTGATCAGACTTTGATTACATAAGACAACACTTTGAGCATGTTTTTACTTGACAAATACAGCACCAAACACCTTAGCTAGATGTTAAACTGTGCAAATAAAGCCTACTCGTCTAAAACATCTAAAAGAGGTAACACTTTACAATACAGTACGGGTTCAAGTAGTAACTATATGGTAATACTAAATTACATGTAACATGGTAACACCTATAATACAATGGAAATATTATTTACCCTATATTTTAGAACAAGCTATTATTGTTTCATGCTAAAAAAAAAATCCACAGTTTCATAAGCTTCACATTTTGGTGTGGTTACAATAGCATTTCATTGTATAATTAGCCTGTATCTGAAATGTCAATAGGAGACATGTACAGTGTGGTATCTATTTCTGGCTGCTTCAAATGTGTCACTAACCTATGAAGGCTCTTT
Organism: Salvelinus alpinus; assembly: GCF_045679555.1. Lineage (NCBI taxonomy): Eukaryota > Metazoa > Chordata > Actinopteri > Salmoniformes > Salmonidae > Salvelinus > Salvelinus alpinus. The sequence goes on along the minus strand of NC_092124.1, from coordinate 4,221,617 downwards.
TTCATTGTGAACACAAACAGGCTCCGTGACAGCGGCATTGAGGCATGGAAGCCAACCTGTTTGGCGGCAGTCTTTTCATCGACTGTAGTGTTCTTTGGCAAGAACACAAAATAAAATAAAATCAACAAAAGAGTGAGTGACTGAGCAATTACCATCTCATAACATCATAGTCACAATGCGCACTCCTCCTGTTTCTCATGGCATGGGGACTCATGCTTGCTGTTAGATGAACATCAGGCTGTTTGACAGGAGAAAAAGGTAAGCAGAAGAGTTTATCAATAAGCTTGTCCCAGCCTTGAACTTATTTTTAGCTTCTTGAATAGCATTTGGCTATATTTCAGATTGTAACCTGAAATGGCCCTTTACTATGGCCCTTTACTACCCTTCCAAAATGCAAAAACTTTAGGATAACAAGGGGCATTTCCATGTAAAAGGACCCATGAGCAGCATTGTGAAGTTCGTAGGATCATGTCAAATCGGGTGTCAATCGAGGACCCTGGGCATCATTTATAACGCTGCTTAACTCTTACACTAAATATCTGCGCTACAGGTGGCTATATCGGTCCGCTAATACAGGACAAGTAAAGGACCAGTGCACTACTTTTGTGAAAAAAGGAAAATAATGTATTTTTTCAGGGGGTACTGCAGCACCCTCAGCATGCCTAGAACACATTCTTATTTACAATGACGGGCTACACCGGCCAAACCCGGACAACGCTGGGCCAATTGTGCACCGCCCTATGGGACTCCCAATCATGGCCGGTTGTGAAACAGCCTGGAATTGAACCAGGGTGTCTGTAGTGATGCCTAAAGCACTGAGCTTCAGTGCCTCAGACCGCTGCACCACTCGGGAGGTTATGACTAGGCCTAGTGGTAACCTACATATTTCAATGAAATTAGATAAACTGTCTGTTCACCTGTAAATTCTACTGTATGTTTTAAAATTTACAATGGCACATCGAATAGGCCCAATTACAGTACATTTAGCTAGTTTTCAGACCCCTTCCCTTTTTGCACATTTTGTTAAGTTACAGACTTATTTTAAAATTTATTAAATAAACACATTTTTATAACGACACAGGGCGAGACCAAGATGCAGACACAGGAGGCATATGGTTCGAGTCTCGGATATTTATTAAAATACAAGGGGCAGGCAATGGGCAGGTCGAGGACAGGCAGAAGTTCATTAACCAGGTCAGAGTCCGAAAGGTACAGGGGGGCAGGCAGGCTCGAGGTCAGGGCAAGCTGAACGGTCAGGCAGGCGGTCTCAGTGTCAGGGCAGGCAGAACAGGTCGGAACTGGGAGGGCTAGAAAACAGAGACTAGGAAATACATGCTGGTAGGCTTGACAAGACGAGACAAACTGGCAACATACAGAGAACACGGGTATAAATACACTGGGGATAATGGGGAAGATGGGCGACACCTGGAGGGGGGTGGAGGTGAGCACAAAGACAGGTGAAACAGATCAGGGTGTGACAATTTTCCTCATCAATCTACATTCAATAGCCTGTAATGACAAAGCAAAAACAGGTTTTATAAATTTATGCAAATGTCTGCATAAGTATTCAGACCCTTTGCTATGAGACTCGAAATCGAGCTCAGGTGCATCCTGTTTCCATTTATCATCTTTGAGATGTTTCTACAACTTCATTGGAGTCCACCTGTGGTAAATTCAATTGATTGGACATGATTTGGAAAGGCACACACCTGTCTATATAAGGTCCCACAATTGACAGTGCATGTCAGAGCAAAAACCAAGCCATGTGGTAGAAGGATTTGTCCTTAGAGCACAGAGACAGGATTGAGTCGAGGCACAGATCAGGGGAAGGGTCATAAAAACATTTCTGCAGCATTGAAGGTCCCCAATAACTCAGCGGCCTCCATCATTCTTAAATGGAAGAAGTGTGGAACCACCAAGACCAGGGCTGCCCAACCCTCTTCCTGGAGATCTACCATCCTGTGGGTTTTCAGTCCAACCCTAATTTAACACACCTGTTGTACTAATTAGCTGCTCAACAAGACCTTAATCAGATACACTTAATTAGGGTTGGACTGAACCTACAGGACAGTAGATCTCCAGGAAGAGGGTTGGGCAGCCCTGACCAAGACTCTTCCTACAGCCTGCCACCCGGCCAAACTGAGCAATCTGGGGATAAGGGCCTTGGTCAGGGAGGTGATCAAGAACCCGATGGTCACTCTGACAGAGCTCCCCAGTTCCTCTGTGGAGATAGGAGAAACTTCCAGAATGACAACCATCTCTGCAGCACTCCACCAATCAGGCCTTTATGGTAGAGTGGCCAGACGGAAGCCACTCCTCAGTAAAAGGCACATGACATCCCACTTAGAGTTTTCAAAAAGGCAGCTAAAGGACTCTCAGACACTGAGAAACAAAATTCTCTGGTCTGATGAAACCAAGATTTTACTCTTTGGCCTGAATGCCTAGCGTCACATCTGGAGGAAACCTGGCACCATGGAGGGAAAGATGAACAGAGCAAAGTACAGAAAGATCCTTGATGAGAACCTGCTCCAGAGAGCTCAGGATCATCAGACGGTGGCAAAAGGTTTACCTTCCAACAGGACAACGACCCTAAGCACACAGCGAAGACAACACAGGAGTGACTTCGGAACAAGTCTCTGAATGTCTTTGAGTGGCCCATTCAGAGCTCAGAATTGAACCCAATTGAACTTCTCTGGAGAGACCTGAAAATAGCTGGGCAGCGACTCTCCCAATCCAACGTGACAGAGCTCGAGAGGATATGCAGAGAAGAATGGGAGAAACTCCCCGAATACAGCTGTGCAAAGCTTGTAGCGTCATACCCAAGAAGACGCAAGGCTGCAATCATTGCTTCTCGTGCCTGCTCCGCTGTGCCAACTCCTCGTACTGACGCCGCTCTGCTTTCGCCACCTCTATCTCCTCCCTTGGACGCCGATACTCGCCAGCCTTTGCCCAGGGTCCCTTGCCTTCCAAGATCTTTTTCCATGTCCATTTCTCCAGAAAACGCTGCTCCTCCTTACCACGCTGCTTAGTCCATTTGTGGTGGGTTGTTCTGTAACGCCCGTCGGAAGAAGTGGACCAAGGTGCCGCGTGGTACGTGTTCATGATTCTTTATTTTCTCAGAACACGAAACAAAACAGCAAAAGAATAACGAACGTCACGTTCTGTAGGCTTTACAGAGCTAACAAAAAACAACATCCCACAAAACTAAGGTGGCAAAACAGGCTGCCTAAGTATGATTCCCAATCAGAGACAACGATAGACAGCTGTCCCTGATTGAGAACCATACCCGGCCAAATGTTTCTTCCATTTGCGAATAATTGCACCAACTGTTGTCACCTTCTCACCAAGCTGCTTGGCGATGGTCTTGTAGCCCATTCCTGCCTTGTGTAGGTCTACAATCTTGTCCCTGACATCCTTGGAGAGCTCTTTGGTCTTGGCCATGGTGGAGAGTTTGGAATCTGATTGATTGCTTCTGTGGACAGGTGTCTTTTATACAGGTAACAAACTGAGATTAGGAGCACTCCCTTTAAGAGTGTGCTCCTAATCTCAGCTCGTTACCTGTATAAAAGACAGAAATCTTTCTGATTGAGAGGGGGTGAAATACTCATTTCCCTCATTAAAATGCAAATCAATTTATAAAATTTTTGACATGCGTTTTTCCTGATTTTTTTGTTGTTATTCTGTCTCTCACTGTTCAAATAAACCTACCATTAAAATTTTCAACTGATCATTTTTTTGTCAGTGGGCAAACGTACAAAATCAGCAGGGAATCAAATACTTTTCCCCCTCACTGTACCTTAAAAAATAAAGTTAGAGGCTTGGATCAGAGCATCCCAAACAAGCTCAATGGGTGTCATGTCTGGTGAGTATGCAGGCCATGGAAGAACTGGGACATTTTCAGCTTCCAGGAATTGTGTATATATACATCATGCATTATCATGCTGAAACATGAGGTGATTGTGGCAGATGAATGGCACGACAATGGGCCTCAGGATCTCATCACGGTGTCTCCTTGCATTAAAATTGCTATTGATAAAATGCAATCGTGTTCATTGTCCATATTTTATGCCTGCCCATACCACAATTCCACTGCCACTATGGGGCACTCTGTTCACATTAGCAAACTGCTCACCCACACAATGCCATACATGTGGTCTGTGGTTGTGATGCCGGTTGGACGTACTGACAAATGATCTAAAACAACGTTGGAGGAGGCTTATGGTAGAGAAATTAATATTAAATTATCTAGCAACAGCTCTGGTGGACATTCCTGCAGTCAGCATGCCAATTGCACGTTCCCTCAACTTGAGACATTGTGTTGTGTGACAATACTGCACATTTAAAGTGCCCTTTTATTGTCCCCAGCACACGGTGCAGTTGTGTAATAATCATGCTGTTTAATCAGCTTCTTGAAATCTACGCACCTGTCAGGTGCGTAGATTATCTTGGCAAAATAGAAATACTCACTAACAGGTGCGCTTTTTTTGCATATGGAACATTTTTGGGATCTTTAATTTCAGCATGAAACATTGGACCAACAGTTGACATGTTCCATTTATATTTTTGTTCAGTGTAGTTATTTACTGAGATTCAATCTGTGACACTGATTTTATCCTAAACGTGAGGTTCAGTTTTTGAACCCATACATTTCATAATGCTTACAGCACAATACCCTTGACTTCAACCTACCTTATAGACTTCACGGCATCCATAACCTTTAATCGTTGTGTTATGATGGTCCTTACGCTGGTTGTCTGGTGTGTACGTATATAAGTAACTCAAGGAAGTGCTCAGGAATGCATGCGGTGTTTCCCGTCACACCTCTTGGGACTAAATGATGCAGATCACGACTCTTCCTTCTTCTGATAAATAGAAACTGGAATAGCCTGCTTTTTGGCATATCTCAGATAGCAATACCAGTGAAATCTATTCAAGTCTCGGTAACCAAATCTCAAGCGATATTGATTCTTTGGAAACGCTTTATAACTTTCACGATAAGCCATTATGCTTATACATGTTTACCATAAATACTGATACATGTTTTATAAATTATTGTAAATGTGCTAATGAATTGTAATGTTTATAATGCTTACAAGTGTTTACAAATATTTAAACATTTTCACAAATAATGAAATGTCCTACTTATCCATTAACATTTGCAAAAGCTTATTATTGCTTGTTTATGGTCATTCTATATGAATTAAATCACTTTCTGACTGACTTTCCATATGTTTGCCCATGGTAGAAGTGGTCAGATAGTGACTGTTTCAAAGTGCACCCATTTTGCACACCCCACCCTACCATGAGACATAAATGTCTTCATTACTGAAAAGATTGAGTTTGGTTCAGTTTAATATCATTTGAAAGCTTACAAACAAGGTTGTCAAACTACTTCATCATTTATTCAATTGTTGCAGTCATTTTTATCTCAACATTGAATCATTTCTGTGTAACATTTAAGTGCCTTACTGTGATTGTTTTCATTTCAAATGTAGAAAAAGAAACAAAAAAAGCTACTAAGCAAGATTTTTCTAAAACTGTCTGGGAGTCTGGAGAGAAACTGAAAACTAGCTGTTATTGACAGAGGTTTGGAACTCTCTTTCTTATTGGTCTATTAGCTAATTTACCTCCTGGTGATGTCACCAAAACTCCATACCACCAAAACATGCGTTATTTTAGGGATGGCTGGTAGCCTAGCACTGTTGGGTCAGTAACTGAAAATTCACTGGTTCGAATCCCGAGCCAACTAGGTGGGAAGTCTGGCAATGTGCCCGTAACCCTAATTGCTCCTGTAAGTTGTTCTGGATAAGTACATTACGAAAATGTAAAATTACATCTCACACTAAAAGGGCGTTATTCACAGTGTTATTCAAAGTTTATATTGTGGGAATATACTGAACAAAAATTTAAACCCAACATGGAAACTGTTGGTCCCGTGTTTCATGAGCTGAAATCGGAAATCCCAGAATTTTTCCATATGCACAAAAATGTATATATTTTTTAAATGTTGTGCTCAACTTTTTTACATCCCTGTAAGTGAGCATTTCTCCTTTGTCAAGATAATCCATCCATCTGATAGGTGGGGCAAGAAGCTGATTAAATAGCATGATCGTGTGCAGTGGACAATAAAAGGCCACTCTAAGTGTGCAGTTTTGTCACAGAACACAATGCCACAGATGTCTCAAGTTTTGAGGGAGCGTGCAATTGGCATGCTGACTGCAGGAATATCCACCAGAGCTGTTGCCAGAGAATGTATTGTTAATTTCTCTACAATAAGCCGCCTCCAACATCATTTTAGAGAATTTGGCAGTACGTCCAACCGGTCTCACAACCACACGGGATCGTCTAAGACCAGCCACTCGGACAGCTGATGAAACTGTGGGTTTGCACAACCGAAGAATTTCTACACAAGCTGTCAGAAACCGTCTCAGGGAAGCTCATCTGCGTGCTTATCATCCTCAACAGGGTCTTAACCTGACTGAAGTTCGGCCCCGTAACCGACTTCAGTGGGCAAATGCTTACCTTTGATGGCCACTGGCACGCTGGAGAAGTGTACTCTTCACGGATGAATCCCAGTTTCAACTGTACCGGGCAGATGGCAGACAGACAGCGTGTTTGGCGTCGTGTGGGCGAGCTGTTTGCTGATGTCAACGTTGTAAACAGAGTGCCCCATGCTGGCGGTAAGGTTATGGTATGGGCAGAACCTATCCCCCCTATCCACATCGACGGGACAGTAGTGGAGAGGGTAGTAAGTTTTAAGTTCCTCGGTGTACACATCACGGACAAACTGAATTGGTCCACCCAAACAGACAGCATTGTGAAGAAGGCGCAGCAGCGCCTCTTCAACCTCAGAAGGCTGAAGAAATTCGGCTTGTCACCAAAAGCACTCACAAACTTCTACAGATGCACAATCGAGAGCATCCTGTCGGGCTGTATCACCGCCTGGTACGGCAACTGCTCCGCCTACAACCGTAAGGCTCTCCAGAGGGTAGTGAGGTCTGCACAACGCATCACCGGGGGCAAACTACCTGCCCGCCAGGACACCTACACCACCCGATGTCACAGGAAGGCCATAAAGATCATCAAGGACAACAACCACCCGAGCCACTGCCTATTCACCCCGCTATCATTCAGAAGGCGAGGTCCGTACAGGTGCATCAAAGCAGGGACCGAGAGACTGAAAAACAGCTTCTATCTCAAGGCCATCAGACTGTTAAACAGCCACCACTAACATTTAGCGGCCGCTGCCAACATACTGACTCAACTCCAGCCACTTTAATAATGGGAATGGATGGAAATTATGTAAAAATGTACCACTAGCCACTTTAAACAATGCCACTTAATATAATGTTTACATACCCTACATTACTCATCTCATATGTATATACTGTACTCTATATCATCTACTGCATCTTGCCATCTTTATGTAATACATGTATCACTAGCCACTTTAAACTATGCCACTTTATGTTTATATACCCTACATTACTCATCTCATATGTATATACTGTACTCTATACCATCTACTGCATCTTGCCTATGCCGTTCTGTACCATCACTCATTCATATATCTTTATGTACATATTCTTTATCCCTTAACACTTGTGTGTATAAGGTAGTAGTTGTGGAATTGTTAGGTTAGATTACTCGTTGGTTATTACTGCATTGTCGGAACTAGAAGCACAAGCATTTCGCTACACTCGCATTAACATCAAATCAAATCAAGTTTATTTTATATAGCCCTTCGTACATCAGCTAATATCTCGAAGTGCTGTACAGAAACCCAGCCTAAAACCCCAAACAGCAAGCAATGCAGGTGTAGAAGCACGGTGGCTAGGAAAAACTCCCTAGAAAGGGAAGAAACCTAGAGAGGAACCAGGCTCTTAGTGCCAGTCCTCTTCTGGCTGTGCCGGGTGGAGATTATAACAGAACATGGCCAAGATGTTCATAAATGACAAGCATGGTCAAATAATAATCAGGAATAAATGTCAGTTGGCTTTTCATAGCCGATCATTAAGAGTTGAAAACAGCAGGTCTGGGACAGGTAGGGGTTCCATAACCGCAGGCAGAACAGTTGAAACTGGAACAGCAGCAAGGCCAGGTGGACTGGGGACAGCAAGGAGTCATCATGCCCGGTAGTCCTGACGTATGGTCCTAGGGCTCAGGTCCTCAGAGAGAGAGAAAGAAAGAGAGAAGGAGAGAATACATCTGCTAACCATGTGTATGTGACAAATAAAATTTGATTTGATTTGGGCAGAACACACTGGCAGTGACAGACTGCCCAGCAGCGTAGCTGATCAGACTTTGATTACATAAGACAACACTTTGAGCATGTTTTTACTTGACAAATACAGCACCAAACACCTTAGCTAGATGTTAAACTGTGCAAATAAAGCCTACTCGTCTATAACATCTAAAAGAGGTAACACTTTACAATACAGTACGGGTTCAAGTAGTAACTATATGGTAATACTAAATTACATGTAACATGGTAACACCTATAATACAATGGAAATATTATTTACCCCATATTTTAGAACAATCTATTATTGTTTCATGCTAAAAAAATAAAATCCACAGTTTCATAAGCTTTACATTTTTGGTGTGTTTGTTGCATTTCATTGTATCAATAGCCTGTATCTGAAATGTCAATAGGAGGCATGTACAGTGTGGTATCTATTTCTGGCTGCTTCAAATGTGTCACTAACCTATGAAAGCTCTTTTTCATTGTGAACACAAACAGGCTCCGTGACAGCGGCATTGAGGCATGGAAGCCAACCTGTTTGGCGGCAGTCTTTTCATCGGCTGTAGTGTTCTTTGGCAAGAACACAAAATAAAATAGAAGCAACAAAAGAGTGAGTGACTGAGCAATTACCATCTCATAACATCATAGTCACAATGCGCACTCCTCCTGTTTCTCCTGGCATGGGGACTCATGCCTGCTGTTAGATCAACATCAGGCTGTTTGACAGGAGAAAAAGGTAAGCAGAAGAGTTTATCAATAAGCTTGTCCAGGCCTTGAACTTATTTTTAGCTTCTTGAATAGCATTTGGCTATATTTCAGATTGTAACCTGAAAAGGCCCTTTACTATGGCCCTTTACTACCCTTCCAAAATGCAAAAACATTAGGATAACAAGGGGCATTTCCATGTAAAAGGACCCATGAGCAGCATTGTGAAGTTCGTAGGATCATGTCAAATCGGGTGTCAATCGAGGACCCTGGGCATCATTTATAACGCTGCTTAACTCTTACACTAAATATCTGCGCTACAGGTGGCTATATCGGTCCGCTAATACAGGACAAGTAAAGGACCAGTGCACTACTTTTGTGAAAAAAGGAAAATAATGTATTTTTTCAGGGGGTACTGCAGCACCCTCAGCATGCCTAGAACACATTCTTATTTACAATGACGGGCTACACCGGCCAAACCCGGACGACGCTGGGCCAATTGTGCACCACCCTATGGGACTCCCAATCATGGCCGGTTGTGAAACAGCCTGGAATTGGACCAGGGTGTCTGTAGTGATGCCTCAAGCACTGAGATGCAGTGCCTCAGACCGCTGCACCACTCGGGAGGCTATGACTAGGCCTAGTGGTAACTCGGATATTTATTAAAATACAAGGGGCAGGCAATAGGCAGGTCGAGGACAAGCAGAAGTTCATTAACCAGGTCAGAGTCCGAAAGGTACAGGGGGGCAGGCAGGCTCGAGGTCAGGGCAAGCTGAACGGTCAGGCAGGCGGTCTCAGTGTCAGGGCAGGCAGAACAGGTCGGAACTGGGAGGGCTAGAAAACAGAGACTAGGAAAGACATGCTGGTACGCTTGACAAGACGAGACAAACTGGCAACATACAAACAGAGAACACGGGTATAAATACACTGGGGAAGATGGGCGACACCTGGAGGGGGGTGGAGGTGAGCACAAAGACAGGTGAAACAGATCAGGGTGTGACAATTTTCCTCATCAATCTACATTCAATACCCTGTAATGACAAAGCGAAAACAGGTTTTATACATTTTTGCAAATGTCTTTGCATAAGTATTCAGACCCTTTGCTATGAGACTCGAAATCGAGCTCAGGTGCATCCTGTTTCCATTTATCATCCTTGAGATGTTTATACAACTTCATTGGAGTCCACCTGCGGTAAATTCAATTGATTGGACATGATTTGGAAAGGCACACACCTGTCTATATAAGGTCCCACAATTGACAGTGCGTGTCAGAGCAAAAACCAAGCCATGAGGTAGAAGGATTTGTCCGTAGAGCACCGAGACAGGATTGAGTCGAGGCACAGATCAGGGGAAGGGTACTAAGACATTTCTGCAGTATTGAAGGTCCCCAATAACACAGCGGCCTCAATCTTTCTTAAATGGAAGAAGTGTGGAACCACCAAGGCCAGGGCTGCCCAACCCTCTTCCTAGAGATCTACCATCCTGTGGGTTTTCAGTCCAACCCTAATTTAACACACCTGTTCTACTAATTAGCTGCTCAACAAGACCTTAATCAGATACACTTAATTAGGGTTGGACTGAACCTACAGGACAGTAGATCTCCAGGAAGAGGGTTGGGCAGCCCTGACCAAGACTCTTCGTACAGCCTGCCGCCCGGCCAAACTGAGCAATCGGGGGTGATCAAGGGAGTCAGGGAGGGGATCAAGAACCTGATGGTCACTCTGACAGAGCTCCCCAGTTCCTCTGTGGAGATAGGAGAACCTTCCAGAAGGACAACCATCTCTGCAGCACTCCACCAATCAGGCCTTTATGGTAGAGTGGCCAGACGGAAGCCACTCCTCAGTAAAAGGCACATGACATCCCAATTAGAGTTTTCCAAAAGGCAGCTAAAGGACTCTCAGACCATGAGATTCTCTGGTCTGATGAAACCAAGATTTTACACTTTGTCCTGAATGCCTAGCATCACATCTGGAGGAAACCTGTCACCATCGAGGGAAAAATGAACAGAGCAAAGTACAGAAAGATCCTTGATGAGAACCTGCTCCAGAGAGCTCAGGATCTCAGACTGGGGCAAAATGTTTACCTTCCAACACGACAACGACCCTAAGCACACAGCGAAGACAACACAGGAGTGACTTCGGAACAAGTCTCTGAATGTCTTTGAGTGGCCCATTCAGAGCCCAGAATTGAACCCAATTGAACTTCTCTGGAGATACCTGAAAATAGCTGGGCAGCGACTCTCCCCATCCAACCTGACAGAGCTCGAGAGGATATGCAGAAAAGAATGGGAGAAACTCCCCGAATACAGCTGTGCAAAGCTTGTAGCGTCGTACCCAAGAAGACGCAAGGCTGCAATCATTGCCAAAGGTGCTTCAACAAAGTACTGAGTAAAGGGTCTGAGTACTTACGTAAATGTGATATTTCAGTTTTTAATATTTCATCAATTTGCATACGTCTAAAAACCTGTTTTCACTTCGTCGTTATGGGGTATTGTGTGTAGATTGATGAGGGGGGAAAACGGTTTAATCAATTTTAGAATAAGGCCGTAATATAACAAAATGTGTAAAGTCAAGGGGTCTGAATACTTTCCGAATCCACTGTAAATGAAATATGTGTGTGGTAGTTTGTCATATGGCTTCTTCAGGAATAGATACTCATGGGCAGAAAGGGTGAGAAATGTATTCTGCAATGGTTATGCTATACTGTATGTATAATGTACTGTATTATGTTTATAAATGAAATATTGTCTACTCAAGAAATGTGACATTTATGGAACTCAGACATAGCCTACAAACATCATTGGAGAAGGTGAACCGTCTGTTCTACAGTTACACTGCGCTTCAGTTCAGATTGCAAAGAGCAAAATACTTGAAAGAGCTTACCTACTGTATTTACCACTGTGAAGTGGGTCCAAATAAATGAGATGAGAGGAATGGTAGCCTAACCTAACTTGTTGTTGACCTGTAGGCTATTTTGCGAGTATGATACCATCAGAGTCGGAAAAGGTGGGGAATTTATTCTGCAATGGAAATTAAAAAGAATAGGATATAGATGCCTATTTTCTATTATTTTAGAATGCAAAAATAAAATAGATTTTTGCTTTTCTCACTTATTGCAAATCGTTTCATCTTGTTATTATATTTATCTACCTGTTTTTTTTATGAATACGAGTGTCATCATATATTCCTCCACAATGCTACTTTTGACTTCTTGCAATGAACAACTTCTATATGGGCACAGGGCGAGACCCAGATGAAGACACGGGAGGCAGATGGTTCGAGTCTCTGATATTTATTATAATCCAAGGGGCAGGCAAGAGAATGGTCGTGGACAGGCAAAAGATCCTAACGAGGTCAGAGTCCAGGAGGTACAGGGTGGCAGGCAGGCTCGAGGTCAGGTCAGACAGGCGGGTTCAGAGTCAAGGCTGGCAAGGGTCAAAACCGGGAGGACTAGCAAAAACAGAGAAATGGAAAAAACAGGAGCATGGCAATAACATGCTCGTTGACTTGACAAAACAAGACGAGCTGGCAAGAGACAAACTGGGAACACAGGAATAAGTACCCAGGGACTAATGAGGAAAACAGGTGACACCTGGAGGTGGGTGGAGACAATCACAAAGACAGGTGAAACAGATCAGGGTGTGACAACTTCAACCACTAAAACATTTGCATATGCCTGGTCTGAAGTCTGCACATTCTCAAGTCAAGTTCAGTTTTTAAAAGTGCCAACTTTTATACACTGCTCAAAAAAATAAAGGGAACACTAAAATAACATCCTAGATCTGAATGAATGAAATATTCTTATTAAATACTTTTTTCTTTACATAGTTGAATGTGCTGACAACAAAATCACACAAAAATGATCAATGGAAATCAAATTTATCAACCCATGGAGGTCTGGATTTGGAGTCACACTCAAAATTAAAGTGGAAAACCACACTACAGGCTGATCCAACTTTGATGTAATGTCCTTAAAACAAGTCAAAATGAGGTTAAGTAGTGTGTGTGGCCTCCACGTGCCTGTATGACCTCCCTACAACGCCTGGGCATGCTCCTGATGAGGTGGCGGATGGTCTCCTGAGGGATCTCCTCCCAGACCTGGTCTAAAGCATCCGCCAACTCCTGGACAGTCTGTGGCGCAACGTGGCGTAACGTGGCGTTGGTGGATGGAGCGAGACATGATGTGGTCAATTGGATTCAGGTCTGGGGAACGGGCGGGCCAGTCCATAGCATCAATGCCTTCCTCTTGCAGGAACTGCTGACACACTCCAGCCACATGAGGTCTAGCATTGTCTTGCATTAGGAGGAACCCAAGGCCAACCGTACCAGCATATGGTCTCACAAGGGGTCCGAGGATCTCATCTCGGTACCTAATGGCAGTCAGGCTACCTCTGGCGAGCACATGGAGGGCTGTGCGGCCCCCCCCCAAAATCCCACCCTACACCATGACTGACCCACCGCCAAACCGGTCATGCTGGAGGATGTTGCAGGCAGCAGAACGTTCTCCACGGCGTCTCCAGACTCTGTCACGTCTGTCACGTGCTCATGTGCTCAGTGTGAACCTGTTTTCATCTGTGAAGAGCACAGGGCGCCAGTGGCGAATTTGCCAATCTTGGTGTTCTCTGGCAAATGCCAAACGTCCTGCACGGTGTTGGGCTGTAAGCACAACCCCCACCTGTGGACGTCGGGCCCTCATACCACCCTCATGGAGTCTGTTTCTGACCGTTTGAGCAGACACATGCACATTTGTGGCCTTCTGGAGGTCATTTTGCAGGGCTCTGGCAGTGCTCCTCCTTGCACAAAGGCGGAGGTAGCGGTCCTGCTGCTGGGTTGTTGCCCTCCTACGGCCTCCTCCACGTCTCCTGATGTACTGGCCTGTCTCCTGATAGCGCCTCCATGCTCTGCACACTACGCTGACAGACACAGCAAACCTTCTTGCCACAGCTCGCATTGATGTGCCATCCTGGATGAACTGCACTACCTGAGCCACTTGTGTGGGTTGTAGACTCCGTCTCATGCTACCACTAGAGTGAGAGCACTGCCAGCATTCAAAACTGACCAAAACATCAGCCAGGAAGCATAGGAACTGAGAAGTGGTCTGTGGTCACCACCTGCAGAACCACTCCTTTATTGGGGGTGTCTTGCTAATTGCCTCTAATTTCCACCTGTTGTCTATTCCATTTGCACAACAGCATGTGAAATTTATTGTCAATCAGTGTTGCTTCCTAAGTGGACAGTTTGATTTCACAGAAGTGTGATTGACTTGGAGTTACATTGTGTTTAAGTGTTCCCTTTATTTCTTTGAGCAGTGTATAAAACTGGCACAGCATGTTTTGGGGCATATTTCATGCTCATGCAATGTTCATAAATGAGAACTCAGTGGCTTAATTTATAAACGTTGAGTAAATGTCACATTAAATATCTGCGTAACCCATTTCTGAATATAATACATAAGTCTAAATATATTGAGATTCATAAACTTGGCGCACGCCATACATAGCCTACGCATGTGTCCCGTTATAAATCAGACCTGTCATAAAATTGTGTGTGCGTGAATGAGCATTATAACACCACCTCAGAAACGTCCATCCTTAACCTTTTATGGTGACAATCACGCCCTTGTTTGCTGTATACTTAGGAAGTCTTGGAATCAGGCCCAGACAGTATCTAAAGGAAATAGCAATGGTGAACTTCATCAAATTTCTTCATAGGTTTCGGTAGAATGTCTTCTTTTGCAGTGACATTTGCTGTATTTGACCATTTATGAAAGACAAAAACAATTGCAACCTGTAAACAGATCATTTACTTTTTCCAAACATAATTCAACTGCTGTGTTTGTGAAATCTGAAACATTTTCTATTTGAAAAAAAATGAAAAATACAGTAGGCTGGCCAATAAAAATAAAATATTAAGATGGGCAAAATAACACAGACACTGGACAGAGGAACTCTGCCTAGAAGGCCAGCATCCCGGAGTCGCCTCTTCACTGTTGATGTTTAAACTGGTGTTTTGTGGGTACTATTTAATGAAGCTGCCAGTTGAGGACTTGTGAGGCGTCTGTTTCTCAAACTAGACACTCTAATGTATTTGTCCTCTTGCTCAGTTGTGCACCGGGGCCTCCCACTCCTCTTTCTATTCTGGTTAGAGACAGTAAGCGCTGTTCTGGTAAGGGAGTAGTACACAGCGTTGTACGAGATCTTCAGTTTCTTGGCAATTTCTCGCATGGAATAGCCTTAATTTCTCAGAACAAGAATATACTGTCGAGTTTCAGAAGAAAGTGCTTTGTTTCTGGCCATTTTGAGCCTGTAATCGAACACACACATGCTGATGCTCCAGATACTCAACTAGTCTAAAGAAGGTCAGTTTTATTACTTCTTTAATCAGTACAACAGTTTTCAGCTGTGCTAACATAATAGCAAAAGGGTTTTCTAATGATCAATTAACCTTTTAAAATGATAAACTTGGATTAGCTAACACCACGTCCCATTGGAACACAGTAGTGATGGTTGCTGATATTGGGCCTCTGTACACCTATGTAGATATTCCATTAAAAATCTGCCGTTTCCAGCTACAATAGTCATTTACAATATTAACAATGTCTACACTGTATTTCAGATCAATTTGATGTTATTTTAATGGACAATAAATGTGCTTTTCTTTCAAAAACAAGGACAATTCTAAGTGACCCCAAACTTTTGTACAGTGGTGTATATACAGTTCCAGTCAAAAGTTTGGACACACCTAAAGTACTCATTCCAGGTTTTTTCTTTATTTTTACTATTTTCTACATTGTAGAATTATAATGAAGACATCAAAGCTATTAAATAACACATATGGATTCAAGTAGTATCCAAAAAAGTGTTAAACAAATCTAAATATATTTTTAATTATTTGAGATTCCTCAAACTAGCCACACTTTTTCTTGATGACAGCTTTGCAAACTCTTGGTATTCTCTCAACCAGCTTCATGAGGTAGTCACCTGGAATGCATGTCAATTAACTGGTATGAAAAAGTTAATTTGTGAAATTTCTGTGTTTGAGCCAATCAGCTGTTTTGTGACATGGTAGGGGTGGTACACAGAAGATAGCCCTATTTGCTAAAAGACCAAATCCATATTATGGCAAGAAAAGCTCAAATAAGCAAAGAGAAACGACAGTCCATCATTACTTTAAGACATGAAGGTCAGTCAATCCTGAACATTTCAAGAACTTTGAACATTTCTTCAAGTGCAGTTGCAAAAACCATCAAGCACTATGAAGAAACTGGCACTCATGAGGACTGCCACAGGAAAGGAAGACCCAGTGTTATCTCTGCTGCATAGGATAAGTTATTAGAGTTACCAGCCTCAGAGATTGTCAAGCATTTATTTGAGCTGCGGAGTTCAAGTAACAGACACATCTCAACATCAACTGTTCAGAGGAGACTGCGTGAATCAGGCCATCATGGTTGAATTGCTGAAAAGACCACTACTACTGGACACCAATAATAATAATAAGAGACTTGCTTGGGCAAAGAAACATGACCAATGGCCATTAGACTGGTGGAAATCTGTCCTTTGGTCTGATGATTCCAAATTTGAGATTTTTGGCTCCAACCGCTGTGTCTTTGTGAGACGCAGAGTAGGTGAGCGCATGATCTCAGCATGTGTGTTTCCCAACGTGAAGCATGGAGGAGAAGGTGTGCTGGTGCTTTTCTGGTGACATTGTGATTTATTTTGAATTCAAGGCAAACATAACCAGTATGGCTACCACAGCATTCTGCAGCGATTCGCCATCCCATCTGGTTTGCGCTTCTTTTTCAACAGGTCTGTGTAAGGAGTATTTGACCAAGAAGGAGAGTGATGCATCAGATGACCTGGCTTCCACAACCCGACCTCAACCCAATTGAGATAATTTTATATTCAAATGTAGGAACTTGGCTCTACAGTTTGACCCCACTGCTGTCTCTGGCTCCACACCCACACCGTCCAGCCATCTAGATGTGTGAAGGTTAGTGTATTTTCTGTAGGAAAGCTAATGATCCATCATGTCTAACATTCCTGGGAGTGTGTAAACTTTAAATGTTTTATTACCATAGCATTTTCTGTATGTTCTCTAAAGTTATGTACTTGAACATGTTTAAATTGACCAATTTGGCACATTTGAGCAAACTCTTGGCAGTCTTGATACAAAATATTGTGTATTGAAGTATTCTTCACTGGATCAGTCTGAAACGTTGCACACACACACTGCTGCCATCTTGTGGACAACATCTAAATTACACCTAGGCTCTTGTCTTAATTTATGGGCTTTCTCTTGCTTTTCAAAGATGATGGAAACAACATAATAAAACACATGTTTTTTTGTTTGTATAATATTTTACCACATCTAATGTGTTATATTCTCCTACAATCATTTCACATTTCAACAAACTTCAAAGTGTTTCCTTTCAAATGGTATCACGAATAGGCATATCCTTGCTTCAGGCAGTTAGATTTGGGTACGTCATTTTAGGCGCAAAGAAAAAAGGGTCCGACCCTTATTAAACCAGTCACAGAGTTTCATAGTTGTGATATGAGAAAACTGAGGATGGATCAACAACATTTGAGTTACTCCACAATACTAACCTACAGTTGAAGTCGGAAGTTTGAATACACTTAGGTTGGAGTCATCAAAACTCGTTTTTCAACGATTTCTAGTTAACAAACTATAGTTTTGTCAAGTCGGTTAGGACATCTACTTTGTGCACGACACAAGTAATTTTTCCTACAATTGTTTAGAGACAGATTATTTCACTTATAATTCACTGTATCACAATTCCAGTGGGTCAGAAGTTTACATACACTAAGTTGACTGTGCCTTTAAACAGCTTGGAAAATTGCAGAAAAATATGTCATGGCTTTAGAAGCTTCTGATGGGCTAATTGACATAATTTGACGCTCAGGGATTTGGCTGATTTATTTTGATTTTCCCATGATGTCAAGCAAAGAGGCACTGAGTTTGAAGGTAGGCCTTGAAATACATCCACAGGTACACCTCCAATTGACTCAAATGATGTCAATTGGTACCTTCAGGCATATTGTGGGAAGCTTGTGGAAGGCTAGCCAAAACGTTTGACCCAAGTTAAACAATTTAAAGGCAATGCTACCAAATACTAATTGAGTGTATGTAAACTTCTGACCCACTGGGAATGTGATGAAAGAAATAAGAGCTGAAATAAATCATTCTCTCTACTATTATTCTGACATTTCACATTCTTAAAATGAAGTGGTGATCCTAACTGACCTAAAACAGTGAATTTTTACTAGGATTAAATGTCAGGAATTGTGAAAAACGGTAAATGACAGAGTGAAAAGAAGGAATCGCTTAGCATGCGGTAGCAGAGAGAACAGTCTATGACTTTTTAGGACTTTCTTCTGACACCGCCTGGTATAGAAGTCAAGAAAGCTCTGCCCCAGTGATCTACTGGGCCTAACGCACTACCCTCTATTGCGCCTTTACTGTCAAATGCCAAGCAGTTACCATACCAAGCGGTGATGCAGCCAGTCAAGATACTCTCAATGGTGCAGCTGTATAACTTTTTGAGGATCTGAGGGCCTGTGCCAAATCTTTTCAGCCTCCTGAGCGGTAAGAGGTGTTGTCATGCCCTCTTCATGTGTTGTTGAGTTTGGACCATGAAAGGTCCTTAGTGATGTGGACACCGAGGAACTTGAAGCTCTCGACCGGCTCCACTACATGCCACAAGTGCCTCATTAGAAGTTGTACGCATAGGTCTGATGTGACTGCTCAGAGCTTCTGCTCCTTTCTGTCCATATAGTTTTCTTGGGTGGGAGAAAGAGGCAAGGATCAATGAGTTTACTGATGGTGAGAATTGGTTGTCTCATCATTGAACGTCAGTTTGTCCAACAGTTTTGATATATGTTCATCATGATCCATTACACCTCATAGTATAACAAAGTACTTAGTAATATAGAAATATACTTTTAATTCTACAAAAACAAGCAGACAACATTCTATGAGTTTTTTTTTTACAAAATGTTTTTGAATTTACCCACAATCCTCTAAAAACAGAGCCACATGGCAAGCTGTTGCAATAACTTAATTCTTCAGTTGAGAGATAGTCACCTCCAAAATTATTTTCACCTTTGATAAAGATGAGCAAAAAAGACTATAAAATATAATTAATTCAAATTCAAACACCGATATATATTTCATGCAAAAAAAGGAAATTATATTATTTAGACAATATATTTTGAAAACAGGGGTGCTAATAATTTTGACTTCTATTTTTATTTCTATTACTTGTGAAACAAAACCTATTTCACTGAGCAAGTTTAAAACATAATTGTTCAATTTTGGGGGGCATATATTATAGCTCACTATTTGTATAATTTATTTTATACAGTATTTTTTGCTTTTGCTCATGTTCCTCAAGGGTGAAGATATTTTTGGAGGTGACTCCTATATCAATTAAACTGGAACACCCTACTACTTTTAATTATCAAATACATTTAATCAAACTAAATGTCCATGTAGTTGTTTTTACACAAATAATTGTTTAGATTATGCATTTACTGTATCTTATGTTACATTTTTATATTTTACATTTCAGGTTGGTTGAACCAGTGAGGTAGAGTACAGCACTAATTATGTTCAAGTAAAAAAAAAATTGGGATTGTATGTCAAAATAACCACCTGAATCATTTTTCACAGTGTGTTGTCAAACTAAATGACTATTTACTTCATAAATAAGTTATTTTTACTTGATTAATATTTTCATGTGAGGAAACTTATTTTGTGGAGTGATTGATACTACAATTTGCAAATATTAACAAGCAAAGAACAAACAAAGAACATTTGAATAATAAATAAAAGACAAAGGATGTGACAACACTTACAGTACAAAACTTAAAGAGACAATTTTATGCCATTAATTAAGGAGCATGATTGGAGGTTGACAAATATATAGCTATATTGCATTTTTGGTTTTGATTAAGAGAGATCTACGTCTGTATTGCTCAGAAGCTGCATAGTGCTCATGCGGTGTATGACGCTAAGTGCTTCTCATTTCATCCTTAACCACTTGTCTTTTATGTTTTTGATGGATTCGTGGTCTTTTCCAATGAACTTGCCACCAAATCATGCTCTTTCTTCCTGGTTAAATTAGGATTTTCCCATCTTGGACATGTGGATCCGTCTACACACTTTCCCCTGCTGTCGTTAATATCCCCATTTAGTTTTATAGTCCATATGTTGCATTAGCTATTGTATAATTTGAATGACCGTATTGCAAAAACACCTCACACATTTTCTAAACTAACTTGTTGTATTATTGTTATGAGAATTTTGTTATTAATGTTCATAAACTTCAATTAATCTACTCAGTCTGCAACCCAGAGTTTGTAAGATTCTGGTTGAATGAAGCAGACAAGAGTCTCAGTTTACAATAGTCAAAATGTTTATTCACGAGAACGTTCTAGTCCGTTGTACAAAAACATCAATTTTATACTGCCTACTTACGCACATACATACACACAAACAGTAGATATCCTACTCGCATACATACACACAAACAGTAGGTGAGTTTTATCCTTCTCCATAGTTATCACCACTGTGTATCACTACCCAGCTGACAGTTCCATTCCCCCGAGATTAGGGGAACCTTGAGAAGTACTCCCTATGCTATCATAAATTTCTCAGAGGCCTAGCCAGGTCGTTCCAAACACAGTTTAATTGTTCTCAGGTTTTTTCTTCGGCACACACATACAAGTTCAAATCCTAAGCTACGCCTTGCTCAGACAGTCTGTGTTTTTCCACCATACAGATACATTGTTTAATCTAGTTCTGACTAAAACTACACACATCACACATCATGAGATTATAATTTTATGATTCTAATCAATCTCATACCATTAAGGTTTCAAAGTGGAATTATGTAATCATTATCTTTCAACATATAAATTATTTGATCAATTATTCATATTGATGGTATCGCTCAGAATATGAACTGGTATTTTTCAATTTTGTGTGCAAGTCACCAGTTTCTACTGTGTTTATAAATTGGAACAGTACTTTCTGAAATAAATAAAAAGTTAATTTCATGTTTAATTCTAAAAGTTTATTTAATAAGAGATAGATAGATGGATAGGTATACTGAACAAAAATATAAACGCAACATGTAAAGTGTGCCACACCTGTCAGGGCGGTGGATTATCTTGGCAAAGGAGAAATGCTCACTAACAGGGATGTAAACAAATTTTACTTATGGAACATTTTTGGGATCTTTTATTTCAGCTCATGAAACATGGGACTTTGCGTTTTATATTTTTGTTCAGTATAAATATATGATTACTGTTCATAACATAATTTGGGGTGCATGTTTGTAAATTGTTACTCACATGGTAACTCATACTGTAAATGATTTATAAATGAATTATTCAATGCAATTACATGACCCAAAATATAATTATATTAAAACAGTAATGAAGAAAATTAACTTCTATGAGTTTTACATACTTGATTGAATATTAACAAGATAAGACGTTCAAATGTTTTAAAACAGTGCAGTGGTCAGCATTAGTTCCTCGGCCACTTTGACACTTCAGTGATATTGTAACGCTTCGTGTGGGCTGAAGGGAGAGTGGACCGAGGTGCAGCGTTTTAAAGTGTTCATGATTTAATCCAAAAAACCAAATCGAACAAAAACAACAAACAGGAGAACGAAAGCAAAACAGTTCTGTCTGGTGCAGACACAAAAACAGAAAACAACTACCCACAAAACACAGGTGGGAAAAGGCTACCTAAGTATGGTTCTCAATCAGAGACAACGATAGACAGCTGCCTCTGATTGAGAACCACACCCGGCCAAACACACAGAAATAGAAACCTAGGACACAAAAACATAGAATGCCCACCCCAACTCACGCCCTGACCAAACCAAAATAGGGACATAAAAAGGATCTCTAAGGTCAGGGCGTGACAGACAGTATCCCCCCCCCCCCCCCCCCCCCCCCCACCCCCCTCCGCACCTTTGGGGCTCCCCAAACCTAAACCTATAGGGGAGGGTCTGGGTGGGCATCTATCCGCGGTGGCGGCTCTGGTGCGGGACGTGGACCCCGCTCCACCTTAAACTTGGCCCACTTAGGTGGCGCCTCTGGAGCGGCGACCCTCGCCGCCGACACCGGACTGGGAACCCTCACAGCGGGCCCCGGGCAGGAGGGCGACTCTGGCAGCTCCGGGCAGGAGGGCGGACTCTGGCCGCTCCGGGCAGGAGGGCGGACTCTGGCCGCTCCGGGCAGGAGGGCGGACTCTGGCCGCTCCGGGCAGGAGGGCGGACTCTGGCCGCTCCGGGCAGGAGGGCGGACTCTGGCCGCTCCGGGCAGGAGGGCGGACTCTGGCCGCTCCGGGCAGGAGGGCGGACTCTGGCCGCTCCGGGCAGGAGGGCGGACTCTGGAGGCTTCGTGCCATGTCTCACCCCTGGAGGCTTCTTGCCCTGGATCATCACTGGGGGCTTCGTGCCCTGGATCACCACTGGAGGCTTCGTGCCCTGGATCACCACTGGAGGCTTCTTGCCATGGATCACCACTGGAGGCTTCGTGCCATGGATCATCACTGGAGGCTTCGTGCCATGGATCACCACTGGATGCTTCCTGCCATGGATCATTACTGGAGTGGAGAGACACACAGGAGGCCTGGCTCTGGGAGAAGGCACAGGACTCACCTCGTTATCTCCACAGAGTTGTAGCTTAGTCTGTTCAAACATAGGTTAATGATCCATTTTTAGTTTTCTTTAGACATGTCCATGCTACATAACCTCTAATCCTGATGGTTAAGTTTCTGTGTAGAATTATTTAATCATTTATCTTGAACCTCGATAAAATATCTTAGCAATCCACCCTTAATGACTAAATAATTAATCCTGACATATCAAACGCTATATGTAAACATATATTTTTATACAAGAATATACCAAAACAATACATGTATTTACATTCGATTTATCTATTATACTCAAAATCGACCACACAAAAAAACAATATATGTATTTAAATTGACTGTTCCAGGCCTACATTAGAATCATAACTCTTTTTGTCAGGATTTTCGTTATAATCTTCATCAAAAAACAGTCTCAACCTAAAAACAAGAAGGGACCTAAACATTTAAAAATGGTTTCATCCCACATAGGCTCTGCGTATGTGAAGGAGCCGTTTTTCTACTAGGTCTGGGGACATGTATTCATCATTCCACTGGTCAGAGCTCGGAATCGCTCCGTATCTTATCATCTGTATTGTCATCGATTTCTCCAGAGTCCTGGAAATGAGACCTTTCACACCCAGAATCAAACAGCAATCACACAGAACCAAAACACTCATACAGGTGAAAGTGGCCCACAACACAGTGATTATGACAATTTTCCATTCCCCAAACATACTGCCAAATCAATTTGTAAGAGCCTTATCTACCCCAAAGTTCTCTGCCAGGGCCTTGGTCACTGATCCGTCTGGAGCTGTGTTATCGGTGATGAAAACCTCATACACCTCCCCCACCCTTTACAGTCAGTAACATATCCAAGGCTATTCTATTCTGACATCCCATCAACCTAGTTGCAGCTGTTATCACCAGAAGATGCTTGATTCCAATGCTGCTAGTATCTGATTTCTTGCTTTGAACTCGTCTGGCACCCCCCTTGGAACCCCAATGTTATCAATGTATACTATATCGTCAAAAGACCCAGATGTAGTACTTCTTTTCTCCCGTTTGGCCAACACCGCATCATGGTGTAGGATAAGGGTGAAAAGCATTCCTAAATGCACCAGAGTACATTTGCCGTTCCAAATCGTGGGTAAATTTGGCCATAACGACATTCCCCCGCACAACCACCAGATGTCAGCCCTTGGCCTACTTATCTTACTGAAATCCCCAGAGCTCAACCAGCCTGCCAGATCTCTCATGGTCTCATCTGTTGTAATATTCTCCGTGCTGTTGCAAGTACTCACTTCCCCTACATCTTTCCCATTCATGTTGTACCGGGCCAAACAGTAATAGTTTCCTTCAGTCACTGTGAAGGGAGGTAGCCTAGATTTAAGGGGTACATGTGGATACAAATAGTGCAGATCAGTACAACTGTCATTATCTGGCATTCCTGCTTTCATGAACAGCTTTACCATACAGGCCATTTTCCTGGGTATATCAATTCCATCAAATGGAACGGGAATGGTTGTCAACTGAGGTTTTGCTGTGACGCAGGCATAACCTTCTTCTTTCGCTACTGATCTGGCCGTATATTGAATCATTTCCAACCATAGATTAGAATCCCCAAACCCAGTCTCCACCTCAATCACTTCCTTAAGGTCTTTTGTCTGGACTATTCGTACCGGCCCTTGGCCCTGGATGACTATATCAGGAATATTAGTTTTGTTAGTTTTGTTAGGGAGACTGATTGGATTCTGACTGGCCTTGGCATCCTCACTAACTCTTACCTCTGCTACCTCGAATTGCACCATAGTATCAGTCAAAACCTGGTCAAAGCCAATATACCACAACCCAAGATTCTCGGTGTTTACATTCTTGATGGTAAGTCGTACCTTTATACAGTACTTCCCCTGCTCCGGATGGCAGTCAAAAACCCTCACCTTTACCATACTCCATCTGTTCCCATATTGGGTATGTGAGTTTACGTAGCCACCCCTCTCAGTGTGTGCTATGACCTGATTCCATGAATTACATGGTGATTTACACAAATACCTTCCCAAAAGGCCCATAGTTCTGGACTGCCAAGGAGTGAAGGACCCCAGTTGGTCTACATAGAACTCAACTGAGATATCCTTCCCTAACTCTACTCTCATGCTTAGCATACTACTCAGTTTCAGTGACCGTTTGAAATGCTTTGGTAATATCAAATTCTCATTGTCTACACTATAAATCAGATTACCCTCTTTAGCCTCCTCGGATGGGTCCTGGTGTATTAAGGAATATTGCTCCCACAATAAGACAGCTCAGACACATCAGCACTCCTGTAAAGCTCCACCCCCTCCCAGAGAACATATCATCAGCCAGAGGCCAGCCCACACTTTCACTTCTATGAACGCTCACAGTGGGGAAAAGACTGGGTTAGGGAATCCTCATTAGAGAGATGATCCCCGGACCCTGTTGGTTTCGGTTCTCCTCTCCTCTCTCCTCACTGTGATTGTTCGAAAGTGTCAGTGTGTCTTACCCTTTTGCAGTGTGTGATATGAACCCAGATAACTCCTTCAGCTATTCTCACCGCGAAGGCTGTCACCAGGAGTACTTGGTATGGCCCCTCCCAACGGGGCTTCTTCCTGTCTATTCTCCTCAGGGACTGGATTGAGTGAATCACCTTCTCCTGTAATTCACCTGTAGTGCATAAAATCTTGGACATACAGGTTTGGTTAACAAACAGTTTCTTATTTTAATTTGATTTTTTATTAGTTTATTATCCAATAGGCCACAAAGTGTCCCATCCTAGGCCCTCCATAGGCCCCGTCCTATCCTAGGCCACAACTTACCCATCCCCCCTTTGATACCTGGCTCCGCCCAGGTAACAACCTTGCCGCATCTCTAAACAATGACTTAGGTAAGATTAGTAAAGTATCCTTATGTTCTGACCTTATCATGTAGGATCGCCCCTTTCATTCTGTCCTAGTCCATTTCTGATTCGGTAAATGTGTCTGATATTTTCCCCTCCACTCTTTATCTACTAGAGAAGGATATAGTTTTTGACTCCCACCCCCGCCCAACTTTTTCGGCTGCGGGAGCGGAGGGCAGCGTTTCTTGGCTCCCTGTTTCTCTCTGTTCCATTAAGCGCTCATCTCCCTTTAATTCCGGGACCTCCTTTGAGAATATACTGCCCATTGTTAGTAAAACTTTATCTCTAGGTATCTCACAATTAATGTGTATGTCACTACTCCCTATGTGCGTGTCTCTATATTATGATCAATATATCTATCTCATACGCAAATTATTATCTTCCTATTCTATGTGTGTGCTTTTTAAAACTCTGATCTCTTCTCACACTCTATGGTGTGTGTGTGTCTATATTAGGTCTCTATGATCTATGTGTGTCCTTCCTACTGTTATCCAATTACAATAGTTATGTTCTATGGTATTTTTTACACACTATGTGTATGTAATGTTTAATGTGTGTTTCTCCTTTCTGGAAACTTTATCTATAGAGGTGATTTTCGATTGGACATTAGATCTCACCAGTATACAACTATAAGCTATTTTCCAGGGTTTCCAGGGCCCTGGTTAACAGCCTATTTGTCTGTTGTTCCTTGGAACTTTTTGACGTTAATACCTCGTATCTCACACCGCTATATTAGGCTTCCCTCTCCTCCTTTTTGGACTTTATTTCAGTATTGACTTTTGAATCAGATCTATGGTTAATTCACTCTTGTTAATTGACCATTTGAGTTATTTGTTCGAATAGAATTACCGTCCTATCTCACAAAACCTAGTTTATATCCTCACAATTTATGATTTTATTTAGGTATGTCTTTTGAATTGGATCTATGGCTAATTTACCACATGTTAATTAACCATTTAAGTTAACCTATTCACAAACTCCCCGTCCTATCTCACAGCACCTATTTAATATCCCTTCCGTTATTTTTATTTGTAGTAGTGCACATTACCTCAGGTCTTTGCAGATCTGCCTTCCTTCCTTTCGAATTTGGTTAAACTACAAAGTAGAAACCTAGTGAATTTGTTTAGAATAACCAAGCACCTATTATTGATGAATTCTAAACATTTTTAGAACATCCAATCAAAGATATCTTAAATCATTCCCCCCAAATTAGAGAATAAAGACTACTGACCTTCTCTTTTTGCAGACTGGGAAAAGCAAAGTATTTTGGATCTCGTCACCACCTCTGTCGTGTACCAGTTCGCCCCTGGCCTGAAATTTACCCTCAACTCAGAGGTCAGGTCTTTGTTTTACGGATCTTAGATCCGTCCGTGCACGGCTTTCAGCAGTTTCCTGGGACGACAGAGGTAGATTTTGAGATCCGGCTCGAAGGACCAATTGATAACTGATTTAGATTCCTATGTGTTCGTTAACCAATTTAATTATAACAAAGCAAACACTCTGTCTGTTTCTAAGAATTTGTAAGATCCTTATTTGCATAAAATAGACAAAGACCAGTTTCCAAATTAACCAATAGCGTTTATTCTCGAGAGATCTCTGACGTGCATATACAAAACCGTTCTTTTTATCCCTTCTATTACTAACGCACATACATACACACTAATCTGGATTATCTCCTGAAGTCTCACCACAGTTTATTACCACTTAGCTGACAGTTCCAGTCCCCCCCCAGATACGGAAAACCTGGAGGGGCTTTTGCTGTCTTCCCTTATCTCCACAGAGTTATAGCTTAGTCGGTTCAAACATAGGTTATTAAGGATCCATTTAGTTTTCTTTAGACACACACACATACATTCCTTTCTTCCCATGTCCATGCTACATAACCTCTAATCCTGATGGTTAAGTTTCTGTGTAGAATTATTTAATCATTTATCCTTGATAAATCTTGATAAAATGTCTTAACAATGTCACATGTTGCAGGAAAGGTTCTCATTTTTTAGTTATTTCCCATTTAAATCTAACAGATAAAACATGTGCAAGCTGCTGTGTACAAGATGCAAATAACTAAGTAATGTCTTTGAGAGCCTATATGGATAAGTGGAAATACAGTCACTTGAAAGATAAGGTATATGCATTTTACCTTGTCGCATACATTTTTGCATTGGTTTATTTAAAAAAATCCATACATTTGTTTTATCCCTTAATTACCAATATTATGAATATCAATACTCATAAGCAGAAAAAAAACAATACCAATTCGTAAGGAATGTCACAAATATCATACTTGACATCAAAAAGTCAACTTAGGTGTGTTTTTGTTTGTGTGTACTTGGGGGTATGTACTGTACATGAAATACATATCTTTTTTGCAATTAACACAGGTACAGTCCATTGTGCATTCTTCTGCCAAAGCTGGTCATTCATCTTAAGGGTGTCTCTATGGGAGCTGGAACATAGGTCAGAATTGGTCAAGTTCATTGGTCAATTTGTAAGTCGCTCTGGATAAGAGCGTCTGCTAAATGACTTAAATGTAAATGTAAATGTAAGCCAATGCCACAGCAGCTATGACACCAGCTATTAGTTAGCCATCAACTGTACCATTAGCAGTGCCAAAGTGAGAGGCAAAGCAGACAGACAGAAGGCAGTGGGTCGGGGAGCACTTCCTGAATTGACTGATGACTCTGAAAAAGTAGGAAAAATGAAGATATGGTTCACTGGATGATAAAAGTGGAATGTATTTTAATGTTTCTGTTCAAGTGTTGACTTTGCTCTTACAGATGTGTAGTCGTATGGTGACGATGAATACTTACCAACATTGATGCTGCCCTGTAGGATGTTCAGGGAGGTGGAACTGCTGGTGAAAGTTGACTGTGCGCTCCATGCACTGGGAACCGAATATTTGTTTCTGAACACGAGTGTCATGTTGGTAACTACAGATCCACTCCTAGGTAAGAAAATGGACAACCCACAGAAATCGTTATCATCATTGCTGTCATCATCAAAGTTTTTAATTCAGTCATTAATGAGAATTCATACTTACTTAAATGAGTTGACAATGGAACGAAGGAAGCTTGGGGTGCTAGCAAAAATCTTGTTCACCTGCATTAAAAGATTCAAATACGATTACCAAAGCTTAACATCATTTGCGTAAAAATTTAAACAGGGCCAGAACTCACAGTGCTGGGCTTCCCGAGTGGCGCAGTTGTCTAAGGCGCTGTGCCACTAGAGATCCTGGTTCAAGTCCAGGCTCTGTCGCAGCCGGCCATGACCAGGAGACACATATGGCGGCGCACAATTGGCACAGCGTCGTCCGGGATAGGGGAGGGTTTGGCCGGCCGGGATGTCCCATCGCGCTCTAGTGACTCCTGTGGCGGGCCGGGCGTATGCATGCTGACACGGTAGCCAGGTGTATGGTGTTTCCTCCGACACATTGGTGCGGCTGGCTTCGGGTTAATCGGGCATTGTGTCAAGAAGCAGTATGGTTTGGCTGGGTCGTGTTTCAGAGGACGCATGGTTCTCAACCTTCGCCTCTCCCGAGTCCCTACGGGAGTTGCAGCGATGGGACAAGACTGTAACTACCAATTTGATACCACGAAATTGGGGAGAAAATACTGGATGTATTTCTGCATTTGAAAAGTTATGTATCTTGAAGACTTGATTACTGACATGCAAAACTGTAAATGTTTCCCATGTTGTGCGCATTGCACTCTCTGTTGCCCATAGCAGCTGTTAGGCAGTTACAAGGGTTCTGAGGCAGGTACAAGGGTTCATTTCCACTAAGAACACCGTAAAAATAGTCTGGACATTGTTCTCAATGGGGAGGTCCCAGAGTACGATATATTCATACTGAATAATCTTTGGTTCTATCTAACAATAGGACGCCCACTCATATCTAGTCTCTCTGGTGTGGTGTATATTGATGAAAAGGGATCTGGATACTTACCTCCGAGACCACTGTGCCAGCCAGAGCCTTGAATGCCAAAGAGGACGAGTTGGCAAGATCCGAGGTGAACATCTGGTTTAGGCTAAACCGAAGACTCAGGGTTCCTTCACTAGAAGATGGAGGATCAGTTGATGCATCAGCAGTGGTGGTGGCTGCCACCGGAGCAGCGTTGGTGGTGGTGGCTGCCACCGGAGCAGCGTTGGTGGTGGTGGCTGCCACCGGAGCAGCGTTGGTGGTGGTGGCTGCCACCGGAGCAGCGTTGGTGGTGGTGGCTGCCACCGGAGCAGCGTTGGTGGTGGTGGCTGCCACCGGAGCAGCGTTGGTGGTGGTGGCTGCCACCGGAGCAGCGTTGGTGGTGGTGGCTGCCACCGGAGCAGCGTTGGTGGTGGTGGCCACTGCTGGAGGTGCCGTGGTGACAGCTGCCAGAGCGGTGGTGGTGACAGCTTCAGTTGGAGCAGCGGTGGTGGCTGCTGCGTTTGGAGCTGCAGTAGCTATTATAGTAGTGCCTGCAAAATTGCAACATTCAATGAAATGTTTACATATTGCAATGAATTAGTGTGTGAGAATAAGTAAAGTGATGTGTTGGTGAATTGTCTTACGCGTGACCACGATGGAGGATGAATTGACAGGCAAGGTCAGGCCAGACGTGTTAGAAGTAATGGCAGTTTGTAAAGTTTGTGCTGCCAGGCTATTGTTAGGCACTGAGCTGATGTTGTTGAATATCAACGTAGACTCCACCACAATTGATCCTGACCTGAAAATAATATGAGAAAAACGTTAAGATCTTTTTGCAAGCATTACTTCAGTAAGAACCTGTCCCAAGGCATACTAAATAACAATATTCATAGAAATTTTATTGTTCTTCATCATCCACACTGTGTCAAAGTCATTCAAATTATAATAATTTACCCACCGGAAACTATTGACAACAGTTCGAATAAATCTGGCTCCAAATTCAGCCTTGAACAAGATATCCAGCTGAAAAAGTGGATACAGAATTATAAGTTATATTATATTAACAATTCAACAATGTAAGGCTGGTATCAAGATGCAATATAATGAATTATGACAAAGAGAATGATGACAATGATTATGATTTTGTGAAGCGCCTTTCAAGACAACTAAGGACAATATAATTGGTCAAATTAAATCAAATGAGTTACCTGTGAAGCCACTTGTTTAGCCAATGCCAGGAACTCTGGTGAACTGCTGTTGCTCAGAGAGCTAGTAAAGTCAGATGTCAGGCTGAACTGCAGTGACAGTTGAGGGCTGGTCAGTGGCGCCTCTGTTGCTGGGGTTGCCTTTAAATTGGTGAAATTGGTTAACGGATCGGTTGGAGCTAGAGTTGTAATTACTACTGGAGTACTTGGAGGAATTGTTGTGTTCACTGCTGGGGTAGTTGAACGAGCTGTTGTGTTAACTAATAGGGTAGATGGAGGAGCTGTTGTGTTGATTACGGGGGTAGTTGGAAGAGCTGTTGTGTTGACTACTGGGGTAGATGGAGGAGCTGTTGTGTTGACTACTGGGGTAGTTGGAAGAGCTGTTGTGTTTACTAATAGGGTAGATGGAGGAGCTGTTGTGTTGATTACGGGGGTAGTTGGAAGAGCTGTTGTGTTGACTACTGGGGTAGTTGAAATAGCTGTTGTTTTGACTACTGGGGTAGTTGAATGAGCTGTTGTGTTGAATACTGGGGTAGTTGAACGAGCTGTTGCGTTGACTACTGGGGTAGTTGGAGAAGCTGTTGTGTTGACTACTGGGGTAGTCAAACGAGCTGTTGTGTTGACTACTGGGGTAATTGAACGACCTGTTGTGTTGACTACGGGGGTAGTTGGAGGAGCTGTTGCGTTGACTACTGGGGTAGTTGGAGAAGCTGTTGCACTAACTACTGGGGTAGTCAAACGAGCTGTTGTGTTGACTACTTGGGTAGTCAAGCGAGCTGTTGTGTTGACTACTGGGGTAGTTGAACGAGCTGTTGCGTTGACTACTGGGGTAGTTGAAAGAGCTGTTGCGTTGACTACTGGGGTAGTTGAACGAGCTGTTGCGTTGACTACTGGGGTAGTTGAACGAGCTGTTGCGTTGACTACTGGGGTAGTTGAACGAACTGTTGTGTTGACTACTGGGGTAGTTGAACGAGCTGTTGTGTTGACTACTGGGGTAGTTGAGCGAACTGTTGTATTGAGTACCGGGGAAGTTGAAAAAGCTGTTGTGTTGACTACTGGGGTAGTTGAACGAACTGTTGTGTTGACTACTGGGGTAGTTGAACGAGCTGTTGTGTTGACTACTGGGGTAGTTGAACGAG
Source organism: Salvelinus alpinus (assembly GCF_045679555.1). Lineage (NCBI taxonomy): Eukaryota > Metazoa > Chordata > Actinopteri > Salmoniformes > Salmonidae > Salvelinus > Salvelinus alpinus. The sequence continues at coordinate 4,189,841 of NC_092124.1, read as the reverse complement.
CTGTTGTGTTGACTACTGGAGTAGTTGAACGAGCTGTTGTGTTGACTACTGGGGTAGTTGAACGAGCTGTTGTGTTGACTACTGGGGTAGTTGAACGAGCTGTTGTGTTGACTACTGGGGTAGTTGAACGAGCTGTTGTGTTGACTACTGGGGTAGTTGAAAGAGCTGTTGTGTTGACTACTGGGGTAGTTGAACGAGCTGTTGTGTTCACTACTGGGGTAGTTGAACGAAATGTTGTGTTGACTACTGGGGTAGTTGAAGGAGCTGTTTTGTTGACTACTGGAGTAGTTGAAGGAGCTGTTGTGTTGACTACTGGAGTAGTTGAAGGAGCTGTTGTGTTGACTACTGGGGTAGTTGAACGAGCTGTTGTGTTGACTACTGGGGTAGTTGAACGAGCTGTTGCGTTGACTACTGGGGTAGTTGAAAGAGCTGTTGCGTTGACTACTGGGGTAGTTGAACGAGCTGTTGCGTTGACTACTGGGGTAGTTGAACGAGCTGTTGCGTTGACTACTGGGGTAGTTGAACGAACTGTTGTGTTGACTACTGGGGTAGTTGAACGAGCTGTTGCGTTGACTACTGGGGTAGTTGAAAGAGCTGTTGCGTTGACTACTGGGGTAGTTGAACGAGCTGTTGCGTTGACTACTGGGGTAGTTGAACGAGCTGTTGCGTTGACTACTGGGGTAGTTGAACGAACTGTTGCGTTGACTACTGGGGTAGTTGAACGAGCTGTTGCGTTGACTACTGGGGTAGTTGAACGAGCTGTTGCGTTGACTACTGGGGTAGTTGAACGAGCTGTTGTGTTGACTACTGGGGTAGTTGAACGAGCTGTTGTGTTGACTACTGGGGTAGTTGAAGGAGCTGTTGTGTTGACTACTGGGGTAGTTGAACGAGCTGTTGTGTTGACTACTGGTGTAGTTGAACGAGCTGTTGCGTTGACTACTGGGGTAGTTGAACAAGCTGTTGTGTTGACTACTGGGGTAGTTGAATGAGCAGTTGTGTTGACTACTGGGGTAGTTGAACGAGCTGTTGTGTTGACTACTGGGGTAGTTGAAAGAGCTGTTGTGTTGACTACTGGGGTAGTTGAACGAGCTGTTGTGTTCACTACTGGGGTAGTTGAACGAAATGTTGTGTTGACTACTGGGGTAGTTGAAGGAGCTGTTTTGTTGACTACTGGAGTAGTTGAAGGAGCTGTTGTGTTGACTACTGGAGTAGTTGAAGGAGCTGTTGTGTTGACTACTGGGGTAGTTGAACGAGCTGTTGTGTTGACTACTGGGGTAGTTGAACGAGCTGTTGCGTTGACTACTGGGGTAGTTGAAAGAGCTGTTGCGTTGACTACTGGGGTAGTTGAACGAGCTGTTGCGTTGACTACTGGGGTAGTTGAACTAGCTGTTGCGTTGACTACTGGGGTAGTTGAACGAACTGTTGTGTTGACTACTGGGGTAGTTGAAAGAGCTGTTGCGTTGACTACTGGGGTAGTTGAACGAGATGTTGCGTTGACTACTGGGGTAGTTGAATGAGCTGTTGTGTTGACTACTGGGGTAGTTGAATGAGCTGTTGTGTTGACTACTGGGGTAGTTGAACGAGCTGTTGTGTCGACTACTGGGGTAGTTGAACGAGCTGTTGTGTTGACTACTGGGGTAGTTGAACGAGCTGTTGTGTTGACTACTGGGGTACTTGAACGAGCTGTTGTGTTGACTACTGGTGTAGTTGAAAGAGCTGTTGCGTTGACTACTGGGGTAGTTGAACGAGCTGTTGCGTTGACTACTGGGGTAGTTGAACGAACTGTTGTGTTGACTACTGGGGTAGTTGAAGGAGCTGTTGTGTTGACTACTGGAGTAGTTGAACGAGCTGTTGTGTTGACTACTGGGGTAGTTGAACGAGCTGTTGTGTTGACTACTGGGGTAGTTGAACGAACTGTTGTGTTGACTACTGGGGTAGTTGAACGAGCTGTTGTGTTGACTACTGGGGTAGTTGAACGAGCTGTTGTGTTGACTACTGGGGTAGTTGAACGAGCTGTTGTGTTGACTACTGGGGTAGTTGAACGAACTGTTGTGTTGACTACTGGGGTAGTTGAAGGAGCTGTTGTGTTGACTACTGGAGTAGTTGAACGAGCTGTTGTGTTGACTACTGGGGTAGTTGAACGAGCTGTTGCGTTGACTACTGGGGTAGTTGAACGAGCTGTTGCGTTGACTACTGGAGTAGTTGAACGAGCTGTTGTGTTGACTACTGGGGTAGTCGAATGAACTATTGTGTTGACTACTGGGGTAGTTGAACGAGCTGTTGCGTTGACTACTGGGGTAGTTGAACGAGCTGTTGCGTTGACTACTGGGGTAGTTGAAAGAGCTGTTGCGTTGACTACTGGGGTAGTTGAACGAGCTGTTGCGTTGACTACTGGGGTAGTTGAACGAGCTGTTGCGTTGACTACTGGGGTAGTTGAACGAACTGTTGTGTTGACTACTGGGGTAGTTGAAGGAGCTGTTGTGTTGACTACTGGAGTAGTTGAACGAGCTGTTGTGTTGACTACTGGGGTAGTTGAACGAGCTGTTGTGTTGACTACTGGGGTAGTTGAACGAACTGTTGTGTTGACTACTGGGGTAGTTGAACGAGCTGTTGTGTTGACTACTGGGGTAGTTGAACGAGCTGTTGTGTTGACTACTGGGGTAGTTGAACGAGCTGTTGTGTTGACTACTGGGGTAGTTGAACGAACTGTTGTGTTGACTACTGGGGTAGTTGAAGGAGCTGTTGTGTTGACTACTGGAGTAGTTGAACGAGCTGTTGTGTTGACTACTGGGGTAGTTGAACGAGCTGTTGTGTTGACTACTGGGGTAGTTGAACGAGCTGTTGCGTTGACTACTGGGGTAGTTGAACGAGCTGTTGCGTTGACTACTGGGGTAGTTGAACGAGCTGTTGTGTTCACTGCTGGGGTAGTTGAACGAGCTGTTGTGTTGACTACTGGGGTAGTTGAACGAGCTGTTGTGTTCACTGCTGGGGTAGTTGAACGAGCTGTTGTGTTGACTACTGGGGTAGTTGAACGAGCTGTTGTGTTGACTACTGGGGTAGTTGAACGAGCTGTTGTGTTGACTACTGGGGTAGTTGAAAGAGATGTTGTGTTGACTACTGGGGTAGTTGAGCGAGCTGTTGTGTTGACTACTGGGGTAGTTGAACGAGCTGTTGTGTTGACTACTGGGGTAGTTGAACGAGCTGTTGTGTTGACTACTGGGGTAGTTGAACGAGCTGTTGTGTTGACTACTGGGGTAGTTGAAAGAGATGTTGTGTTGACTACTGGGGTAGTTGAGCGAGCTGTTGTGTTGACTACTGGGGTAGTTGAACGAGCTGTTGTGTTGACTACTGGGGTAGTTGAACGAGCTGTTGTGTTCACTGCTGGGGTAGTTGAACGAGCTGTTGTGTTGACTACTGGGGTAGTTGAACGAGCTGTTGTGTTGACTACTGGGGTAGTTGAACGAGCTGTTGTGTTGACTACTGGGGTAGTTGAACGAGCTGTTGTGTTCACTGCTGGGGTAGTTGAACGAGCTGTTGTGTTCACTGCTGGGGTAGTTGAACGAGCTGTTGTGTTGACTACTGGGGTAGTTGAACGAGCTGTTGTGTTCACTGCTGGGGTAGTTGAACGAGCTGTTGTGTTGACTACTGGGGTAGTTGAACGAGCTGTTGTGTTCACTGCTGGGGTAGTTGAACGAGCTGTTGTGTTGACTACTGGGGTAGTTGAACGAGCTGTTGTGTTGACTACTGGGGTAGTTGAACGAGCTGTTGTGTTGACTACTGGGGTAGTTGAACGAGCTGTTGTGTTGACTACTGGGTTAGTTGAACGAGCTGTTGTGTTCACTGCTGGGGTAGTTGAACGAGCTGTTGTGTTGACTACTGGAGTAGTTGAACGAGCTGTTGCGTTGACTACTGGGGTAGTTGAACGAGCTGTTGCGTTGACTACTGGGGTAGTTGAACGAGCTGTTGCGTTGACTACTGGAGTAGTTGAACGAGCTGTTGCGTTGACTACTGGGGTAGTTGAACGAGCTGTTGCGTTGACTACTGGGGTAGTTGAACGAGCTGTTGTGTTGACTACTGGGGTAGTTGAACGAGCTGTTGTGTTGACTACTGGGGTATTTGAACGAGCTGTTGTGTTGACTACTGGGGTAGTTGAACGAGCTGTTGCGTTGACTACTGGGGTAGTTGAACGAGCTGTTGCGTTGACTACTGGGGTAGTTGAACGAGCTGTTGCGTTGACTACTGGAGTAGTTGAACGAGCTGTTGCGTTGACTACTGGGGTAGTTGAACGAGCTGTTGCGTTGACTACTGGGGTAGTTGAACGAGCTGTTGTGTTGACTACTGGGGTAGTTGAACGAGCTGTTGTGTTGACTACTGGGGTATTTGAACGAGCTGTTGTGTTGACTACTGGGGTAGTTGAACGAGCTGTTGTGTTCACTGCTGGGGTAGTTGAACGAGCTGTTGTGTTGACTGCTGGGGTAGTTGAACGAGCTGTTGTGTTGACTACTGGGGTAGTTGAACGAGCTGTTGTGTTGACTACTGGGGTAGTTGAACGAGCTGTTGTGTTGACTACCGCCGATGTTCCATTGGGCTCCATGTGTGTTGTTGACGTGTTCCCAGGATCCAATGTTGCATTGACGACCATGTTTGTAGTTGACATGTTTGAGTGGGCCGAAGTTGCGTTCACTACAACGTGCTGCGTGGACATGTTCAACGGGGCTGACGTTGTGTGCATGACCATATACGTTGTTGACATTGGAGGAACTGGAGTAGAAGTAGTAGTTGGAGCTGAGGTTGAAGCAACTCCTGGAAGACAGCAAATCATCAGACATCACTATGTGTGTATAATAGAAGATGTACTGATCTCAAAGAAAATAGGTCTTCTATAAAACGTTAAGCATTGCACACAGCTTCAACAACATCTGATCATTGTTAACTATCAGAATTGTATTGGAACATGAAAAGATAGAATAGATGACTTATTATCCAATCAATAATTGTTTGTGTCAGTTGTTATGATGTTCTTATAATGTTAAACAGTTAAGTAATATAGAGACCAGATTAATATAATTCATATAGTATACTGAAACATAGGAAAGTAAAACTGAACTGAATGACTTATCGCCCCGTAGCACTCACTTCTGTCATCATGAAGTGCTTTGAGAGACTAGTCAAGGATCATATCACCTCCACCTAACCTGTCACCCTAGACCCACTGCAATTTGCATTCCACCCCAATAGATCGACAGAAGATGCAATCGCCATCACACTGCACACTGCCCTATCCCATCTGGACAAGAGGAATACCTACAGTTGAAGTCGGAAGTTTACATACACTTCGGTTGGAGTCTTTAAAACAAATTTTCAACCACTCCACAAATTTCTTGTTAACAAACTATAGTTTTGACAAGTCGGTTAGGACATCTACTTTGTGCATGACACAAGTAATTTTTCCAACAATTGTATAGAGACAGATTATTTCACTTATAATTCACTGTATCACAATTCCAGTGGGTCAGAAGTTTACATACACTAAGTTGACTGTGCCTTTAAACAGCTTGGAAAATTCCAGAAAATGATGTCATGGCTTTAGAAGCTTCTGATGGGCTAATTGACATCATTTGAGTCAATTGGAGGTGTACCTGTGGATGTATTTCAAGGCCTTCAAACTCAGTGCCTCTTTGCTTGACATCATGGGAAAATCAAAAGAAATCAGCCAAGACCTCAGAAAGAAAATTGTAGACCTCCACAAGTCTGGTTCATCCTTGGGAGCAATTTCCAAATGCCTGAAGGTACCACGTTCATCTGTACAAGCAATAGTACGCAAGTATAAACACCATGGGACCATGCAGCCGTCATACCGCTCAGGAAGAGACGCGTTCTGTCTCCTAGAGATGAATGTACTTTGGTGCAAAAAGTGCAAATCAATCCCAGAACAACAGCGAAGGACCTTGTAAAGATGCTGGAGGAAACAGGTACAAAAGTACAAACGAGTCCTATATCGACATAACCTGAAAGGCCGCTCAGCAAGGAATAATGGGAGAAACTCCCCAAATACATGTGTGCCAAGCTTGTAGTGTCATACCCTAGGAGAATCGAGTCTGTAATGGCTGCCAAAGGTGCTTCAACAAAGTACTGAGTAAATGGTCTGAATACGTAAATGTTATATTTCAGTTTTGTATTTATTTTACTAAATTTGCTAAAATTTCTCAACCTGTTTTTGCTTTGTCATTATGGAGTATTGTGTGTAGATTGATGAGGAGAAAGAAATTAATCAATTTTAGAATAAGGCTGTAACATAACAAAATGTGGAAAAGGTCAAGGGGTCTTAATACTTTCCAAATTTACTGTATGTAACTACCATGTAAAGGTATTCTGGACATTTATTGTGAAGTGGGATCCAAAGTAAACCAGGAATTTTGCATGCAAAGATAAGACAAGTATTCCGGCTATTTTGTCCAAGTGTTTACGTACTGTTGGTATCTGGTGGCACTATAGTCATATTCAGCCTGAAATCACACCACCCACAAGTGGCGATGAATTGAACACAGGCTTGTTTTTTGTGTGTGGCTTCGTTTTCTACGTTTACCCGAACCACTTGGTAGCATCTCTTTGTGGAATTGTTCAGGGGCTTTGTTGATAACGGCATTTTGCAATTCTAAATGTTATGAAGCAGGGATTTTTGACTGCCTCTAGTGTGGTCTCTTTTATCAATTGGGGTTTCTTGCAATGGATTGTGTTGAAGTAGATGGAATGTTGATACATATAAAGGTACATTACCCATTGTTGTATTGACCCAAACACTTGTGGTCGGCGCTGTTGCGTTTGTTGCTGATGTCTTCCCTACTAGACCTGTTAGAAAAATAAAGTCAAAACTATTTCCAACGATAGTGGTTAAAGGTGGCTGTGCAACCCCTCATGAGCAAATAACTATTTTAACCTGTGAGGTTTAACCCCTGAGGAACATACCCACACACAACCACCCACCCACACACACACAACTACCCACACACAGTGTATTACCTGCTAGCAGAAGGAGAATCATCAGAGGTTCCATATCTGCCACGTCCCTGTAGAGGTATACAACATCAATCCACGCACAGCAAATCTTAAATTAAGCCTATTACGTCTCACATTAACCCATATTGAAGGACTTTCTGCTACATTATGTTTTTTTTTTAATTGTTGAACATAAAAGACTGTAAAAACACCAGCAAATCAGCTCCAAGTGATTTTAATTTTGGAAATATATTCCAAAATATCCCCACGCTTAATACAGAGATATATGTGTTTGTATACAAATGTAAGCAAGGCTTGAAATTATTATTTTATTCAAATATTATATCTGTTTGTCCTTTGCAGCCAACTAATTAATTGTAATTAATTAGCTTTGTTGATAACTGCATTTTGCAATTCTAAATGTTATGAAGCAGGGATCTGTGACTTCAAGGATTAGTACCAGGACTCAACACCTGAGGGTGACAGCTCAGAACTCCAACAGAGAATTCCTGCTTACTTCAATTGACAAACCATAGGTTGGTATTTTACTGACAGTAATGTACACACACAGCGATGAGTTTATCCAGCCAGATCAGAACTTCAAAACATAACATCCAAATCTGCGCATCCCAATTCTTTGTTACTGTGTAATCTTTGAAGATCCTATCTCAGTGGGTGTCCTGAACGCCGTTACAACTCCTACATTTAATCTCTCTCTCTCTCTCTCTCTCTCTCTCTCTCTCGCTCTCTTTCTCTTTCTTCTCTCTCTCGCTCTTTCACTTTCTTCTCTTTCTCTTTCTTCTCTCTCTCGCTCTCTTTCACTTTCTTCTCTCTCTCGCTCTCTTTCTCTTTCTTCTCTCTCTCGCTCTCTTTCTCTTTCTTCTCTCTCTCTTTCTGTTTCTCTTTCTTCTCTCTCTCTTTCTGTTTCTTCTCTCTCTTCTTTCTGTTTCTCTTTCTTTTCTCTCTTCTCTCTCTGTCTGATAGGACTTTTGATGAATGCAGAAAATTATCAATCAAATTAAACATTCTACCATGCCTTTTTAAATTCTGAGTTTGGCGACATATAAAATAAGTATGTGAAAACTACTTCTAAGATGCACAATATTGGAATCGCACTAGTCTCCATAAAATCATTCGATTTTGAACTTACTCCGTGTCACACCCTGATCTGTTTCACCTGTCTTTGTGATTGTCTCCACCCCCCTCCAGGTGTTGCCCATCTTCCCCATTATCCCCTGTGTATTTATACCTGTGTTCTCTGTTTGTCTGTTGCCTTTTTTTTTCTATTTTCTTGTCCTCCTGGTTTTTGACACTTGCCTGTCCTGACCCTGTACCCACCCGCCTGACCACTCTGCCTGCCCCTGCCCCTGACCGCCGTCCTGTACCTTTGCCCCACCTCTGGATTACCGACCTCTGCCTGACCTGACCCTGAGCCTGCCTACTGTCCTGTACCTTTTCCCCTGTTGCTGTAATGAACATTGTTACTTCGACGCGGTCTGCATCTGGGTCTTACCTTGAAATCTGATATTCCGATTTAAGATAAGCAAAGTAAGGTGTTTAAATCACTATTTCCATACTGCACTGAACAAAAATATAAATGCAACATGTAGTGTTGGTCCCATGCTTCATGAGCTGAAATAAAAGAGCCCAGAAATGTTCCATATGCACAAAAATATTATTTCTCTCAAATGTTGAGCATATTTACATAATCAGTTTATTATTAAATTATTAGTGTGCGTGTAAACATACTTTTATGACTAGGTGTGTTTATCCATGGATTAAGGACTTTTCTGAAATATGTGTTTGATCAACAGGAAATACATCAAAGACGACTGCAGATGTTATTCCAAATATCAATAAAATCACAAATATTCCATAGCCTATAAGTGGTTCTCAAACCTCTCCTAGCCTTTCTATGTGTTTGATTTATTCCAGAGCTTGCACACTTGATTTAAATTGTCAACTTATCATCAAACCAGTTCAGGCGTCCCCGAGGAGAGGTTTGAGAAACAACGGCTATATCAACAACTTTGTGCACCTCTATTCAAATATCCTGTCAAACAATCACTCAACAGTTGTACATCCATGGGTTTGCCCTATGCCTTTAACTGCCACCAAAACAGTTCTAAAGTACATCAGAATGAATTGGCTATGTTGTCTTTGGAAGACGTCCCGTTAATAACAGATGGTCCAGAAGTGCCAGCTTTCAATTGCATAGGTAAGTCTACAAGGTCTAGAAATATCAAGAACAATTGCTGTGAAATTTGAACAAGCAATCATGGCCATCAAATTCACTGCAGCTGCATTTTACCTGAGAATAAATTGTCCTATATCCGAGACGTTGTCAGCTAGGACCTGCGGATTGTAGCTTACTCAAATGAGAAATGATGCACAAATAACTTCTCCTCCTCGCTTTCTGAGAACTGGAGACGAACAACTTCTGGAAAGATGGCAAAGAATGAGACTTGAAATTTGTCCAACCTGTTGTGGTTCTAACCCATTTATAGGTTGTTCAAACTTGCAGGACTCGTTTGGCAGCTGCCATTGTTGAGCATCATCCATGCCTGTCAAAAAGCGTGTCCCCTGTGCAACGATGAAACAGAATATATATGAGGAACTTCCTCATTCCTCCTGCTCAGACCTCAACCCCTCTCATCAAGTATCAATAGTGCTGTAACGGGCCGTGCCCCTCTTTCCGCAGTTATGGTTCCAGGTACTGACACGGCCACTCATTTTTAGCTTACACATTTCAACAACATGCTGGTTATTGTGGTTTAAACGTTCAATAGCTAAAAAAATCTCTGGGGTGAACCATTAATTGAAAAGATTAGAAATCCTTTTTAAAAAAACGTTGATGTATGAAAAAAAAAACAAGGGTACAACACTGTGTACATACCAGAGTTAGGGGGCAAACAAACTACTCATTCCATACAACATTGCCGTCTGTATCATCGAATTAGAGAGCATATACAAGTCATGTGATCTGTTAGCGATCACATGATGGCACGCGATAGCTGCAGTATCGTCCAATCACAGAGCAGACACAAGTCACGTGATCTTTTAGCAAACACGTGATGGCACACCATCTGTGATTGGACGATACAGACCGTGAGGATTACGATTAGTGGAGGTTTTAGTGCTCTTTCTCAACACAGACGTTGAAACATTCATTACCAATGGGCACTACATCAATATACGAATTGTTTTACAATCTCGGTGTAACGATTGTCTATTTCGTCCTCCTCATCGGACGAGGAGAGGCGAGAAGGATCGGACCAATATGCAGCGTATTGTGAAGACATAATGATTTATTAAATTAAGACGAACACGAAGAACACTTGAACAAACTACAAAATAACAAACGACGTAAACAGACCTGAACATGAGAACTTACAGACAACGAAGAACGCACGAACAGGAACAAACTAACAAACGAAACAGTCCCGTGTGGCACAAACACTGACACAGGAACAATCACCCACAAACAAACAGTGTGAACAGCCTACCTTAATATGGTTCTCAATCAGAGGAAATGTAAAACACCTGCCCCTGATTGAGAACCATATCAGGCTAATTGAAAAGCACCCAACATAGAAACACATAACATAGAATGCCCACCCAGCTCACGTCCTGACCATACTAAACAAATACAAAAACAAGGGAAAACAGGTCAGGAACGTGACACTCGGTAGAAAATAGAAAGTCTACGCCGCAGAGTAATATTGCTATATTTATTTGATATCACCACAGGTTACAAGGATTGAGAATCCACTTTTGGAACCCCTTGTTGCAGCCCTGTCCTGCACAAGTCAACCCTCCCCTAGTCAAGTATCAACCCTGCAGTAGTCAAGTGTCACCCTAAATGATCACCCTTGCTCTAGTCATGCTTCACTTCTCACCCTTGCACTATTTTATTCACAATAATTAGGTTTTCCATTGACTGAAATAGAGAGCCAAAAAAATCAGATGCAGAGTATTTTGTTTTTTTAAGGACCAATAAAAAAGAGAGGCAGTTGGATAACTTATTAATGTAAGTAAATATATTGAGGCCACTGTGTACATGCTGCTATCTAGTTATCTTTACTATATAGCTAAGGGAATGTAGCAATCTTGATGTTTATCACTGTAAACCTTAAGCTTAAAACCTCTTTGGGCTAGGTGTCCCGCTAGCGCCCCACCTCGACAACATCTGGGCAAATTGCAGAGCGCGAAATTCAAAATACAAAATTCGTAATATTAAACATTCATGAAAATACAAGTGTGTCTTATATCGTTTAAAAGCTTAACTTCTTGTTAATCCAGCCACTTTGTCAGATTTCAAAAAGGCTTTACGGCGAAAGCACACCATGCGATTATCTGAGGACAGCGCCCCGCATACAAAAGCATTACAAACATTTTCCAAACAAGCAGAGGTGTCACGCAAGTCAGAAATAGCGATAAAATAAATCACTTACCTTTGAAGATCTTCCTCCGTTTGCAATCCCAAGGGTCCCAGCTACATAACAAATGGTCGTGTTGTTCGATAAAGTCCTTCTTTATATTCCAAAAAAGTCAGTTTAGTTGGCGCGCTTGATTCAGTAATCCACCGGTTTCCCTCGTTCAAAATGCATACAAATGAATCCCAAAAGTTACCAATAAACTTCGTCCAAACAAGTCAAACAACGTTTCTAAATCAATCTTCAGGTACCCTAATATGTAAATAAACGATCAAATTTAAGACAGAGAATAGTATGTTCATTACCGGAGATAAATAACGAAGTCTGCTCCCTCATCCATGCGCGCCACAATACCTCAGCCAAAACGTGAGCCACCTAGAAAAACAACAAATTCTAGCTCATTTCTCAAAAAACAAGCCTGAAACTCTTTCTAAAGACTGTTGACATTTACTGGAAGCCCTAGGAACTGCAATCTGGGAGGTATTCCATTGATTTTCCCATAGACAGCCATTACAATGAGTGGTGAGCTCAAAAAAAAAAATCTGGTTGGATTCTCCTCATGTTTTTGCCTGCCATATCAGTTCTGTTATACTCACAGACATTATTGTAACGGTTTTGGAAACGTTAGAGTGTTTTCTATCCAATACTACCAATAATATGCATATCCTAGCTTCTGGGCCTGAGTAACAAGCAGTTTACTTTGGGCACCTCAGTCATCCAAACGTCCAAATACTGCCCCCTCTCCCTAAGAAGTATTTAACCTCTACAGGATCGGTGGGTCTCCTGCTGGACGATTGAGCTAACGTAGGCTAATGCAATTAGCATGAGGTTGTAAGTAACATTTCCCAGTACATAGACATATCTGATATTGGCAAAAGCTTAACTCAGTTGCCGGAGAGGAAGGAAACTACTCAAGGATTTCACCATAAGGCCAATGGTGACTTTAAAACAGTTGCAGAGTTTAATGGCTGTGCTAGGAGAAAAGTGAGGATAGATCAACAACATGTTTGAAAAGATAATCAGAGAAAATTCCTCTCATCCCACTAGAGAGAGTCCTCAGAACAGTCACCTCAGAACAGATTGTAGATAGTGATGCACTAACATACTCACATACTTTATTTTCATTTTAACCCTTTGATGTCTGATGTACCTAGTGCTTTGCTAAAGATTGATGTAAAAAAAAACATAGGGGCTGATTCACATGATCCCTTCTTACTGCAGCTTAATGTGCACCAATCCGGTTTTAGACCTGGACACAGCACAGTTTCAGCTGCTACGCTTGTTTTAGATGATGTGTTAAATTGCCTGTATCATAAAAAATAATTGTGCTGCCATATTTATAGACCTTTCCAAGTTCTTTGACCATCACATTCTTAAGCAACGGTTGACTGAAATCGGCCTGGATCAGGCTTCTTGCAAGTGGCTTGACATTTATCTGTCAGACAGGACTCAATGTGTGATCTATGATGGTGTTAAATCTTGTTTCCTGGATTTTACAAAAGGTGTACCACAAGGGTCAGTACTGGGACCTGTTCCCTTTATTATTTATATAAATATATATCTGTTAAACCGTTTAATATACATTAACAAAGTCTTAATGTTTAAAAAAACATGGATTAGCTTGTTAAAAAGCTAAGATTTAAAGAGGCTTCTTTTTAGAAATAGGTCTTCTTGCCTTTCCCTAATAGTGTCACGCCCTGACCTTAGAGATCCTTTTTATGTCTCTATTTTGGTTGGTCAGGGCGTGAGTTGGGGTGGGCATTCTATGTTTTGTGTTCTATGTTTTCTTTTCAATGTGTTTGGCCGAGTGTGGTTCTCAATCAGAGGCAGCTGTCTATCGTTGTCTCTGATTGAGAACCATACTTAGGTAGCCTTTTCCCACCTGTGTTTTGTGGGAGTTGTTTTCTGTTTTGTATTGCTGCACCTTACAGGACTGTTTCATTTTCGTTCACTCTCTTTTGTTATTTTGTTTAGTGTTCTGTTTTAATAAAAATAACATGAACACTTACCACGCTGCGCTTTGGTCCGATGATTCCTCATCTTTAGATGTCGAACATTACAAATTGCAGGAAGCAGATTGTATAGTCAACTTCCTGACAGTTCTTGATTATGGTGACACCATTTACCAGATTGCAGCAGTCACTACTCTTAAATCTTTGGATGCTGTCTACCATATCGCCATTCGTTTTATCGCCAGGGAAAGTTTTAATACTTACCACGGCATCCTGTATCAAAAGGTTGTGTCACGCCCTGACCTTAGAGAGCTTTTTATGTCTCTATTTTGGTTTGGTCAGGGTGTGATTTGGGTGGGCATTCTATGTTCATTTTTCTATGTTTTGTAATTCTTTGTTTTGGCCGGGTATGGTTCTCAATCAGCGACAGCTGTCTATCGTTGTCTCTGTTTGGGAACCAGACTTAGGTAGCCTTTTCCCACCTGTGTTTTGTGGGTAGTTATTTTCTGTTTAGTGTTTTCTGCACCATACAGGACAGTTTCGGTTTCGTTTATTCTCTTTGTTATTTTGTTCGAGTGTTCAATTCAATAAAAGTAATGAACACTTACCACGCTGCGCTTTGGTCTGATTCTTCCTCTTCAGACGACGACACCCGTTACAGGTTGGCTGGTCCTCATTAAAGTCCCGTAGATCAATTCAAGCTTACAACTTACCTAACTGTGTTGTTAAAGTATAAAAACATGAGATACCAAACCCGCTCACCGAATTAGGTGAATCCTCATTTTAATGCACCTCATTGCCAGAACCAACTACAAAATACACTGCAATTGGATGCTTTGCTGCCAGTTGGACAATTAAAAATATTGCTGTTTTTCTTAATTGTTTGTTGTGTAATTTCATTTGATTTGTCTATGAATTGTATGTGCAGGGCTCCCTTGCAAAAGAGACCCTGGTCTCAATGGTGACCACCTGTTTAAATAAAGGTCAAATAAAATAACAAATTCCAGTAGCCTACTCTCTCAATTTTCTGTCAGCTGCAGCTGCAGTCCATTCACTCCCTTCCATGGCACAAATACATTTGGAGCTTGTGTTTGTTTTAATAACTTCACCATGCTCAAAGGGATATTCAATGTCGTTTTTTTTTATTTCTCCCAATAAGTGCCCTTCTTTGCGAGGCATTTGAAAACCTCCCTGGTCTTCGTGGTTGAATCTGTGTTTGAAATGCACTGCTCGACTTAGGGACCTTATAGATAATTGTATGTGTGGGGTAAAGAGTTGCGGTAGTCATAAAAAAAAATCATGTTAAACACTATTATTGCAATTTACTATGTGATTTGTTAAACACATTTTTACTCCTGAACTTTAGGCTTGCCATAACAAAGGGGTTGAATACATTTCACCTTTTCACTTTTTCTTCATTTGGACAATTTTGGTAAAAAATGTATTCCAGTTCGACGTTATGGGGTATTGTGTCAGCCAGAGACAGAAAATATAAATGTAATCAATTTTAAAATCAGGCTGTAACACAATAAAAATAAAAAAATAAGTTAAGGGGTGTGAGTACTGTCTGAAGGCACTGTATATCTGAAATGTCTGAAGGACTGCCAATCAGACGTAAAATCAGTCCGTCTAGCTTTATCCCAAGCTAAATTTATTTCCTGTAATTTCTCAGACAAATTATGCGAAAATCATTACATCGGTCTTTTAACCTTCGTTTTCTAAACGCCATATATCATATCACTCTCTGCAACAGAGTTAAACAAGGAAATAAAACAATTAAGGGCCCGATCCGAGTCAGGATAGGGCAGGTCATTTTGCGAGAGGACATTATGAAAACATTCTCCAGTTCCAGTCCCTGGACATTATGAAAACATTCTCCAGTTCCAGTCCCTAGTGTGGAAAACGTATAGGAAAAACATTATAGCAACATAATATTCAGTGCTTTCTAATTTTAGTATAATGAAGCCAGTTTTTTAAAGTGTTTTTTTGTCCTCAGTTACGGAGAGCTGTGAAAACCTGTCCGCATATGAAGAGGTCCCAATGAAAGTCCCAAGAGACTAGGGGTATATTTTTGTATACCAGAGGCTATATGTGTACCTATTAGCAAATGTTGTATACAGTTAAAAGGCATACACAATAGCCCTATTGTATAGTCTGCTGGGTGTGCAGGCTTCTGTTCCAGCCCAGCACTAACACACCTGATTCAACTGATCAAACCTAATGATTTGATAATCAACTGTGCTATTGCTGGGCTGGAATAGAAGTCTGCTCACCCCCCGTCTCCAGTATCTATGCTGCAATAGTCTATGTGCCGGGGGTCTAGGGTCAGTCTGTCCTATCTGGTGTAACTATCCTGTCTTATCCAGTGTCCTGTGATCTTAAGTATTCTCTCTCTCTCTCTCTCTCTCTCTCTCTCTCTCTCTCTCTCTCTCTCTCTCTCTCTCTCTCTCTCTCTCTCTCTCTCTCTCTCTCTCTCTCTCTCTCTCAATTCAATTCAATTCAATTCAAGGGGCTTTATTGGCATGGGAAACATGTGTTAACATTGCCAAAGCAAGTGAGGTAGATAATATACAAAAGTGAAATAAACAATACAAATTAACAGTAAACATTACACATACAGAAGTTTCAAAGCAATAAAGACATTACAAATGTCATATTATATATATACAGTGTTGTAGCAATGTACAAATGGTTAAAGCACACAAGTTAAAATAAATAAACTTAAATATGGGTTGTATTTACAATGGTGTTTGTTCTTCACTGGTTGCCCTTTTCTTGTGGCAACAGGTCACAAATCTTGCTGCTGTGATGGCACACTGTGGAATTTCACCCAGTAGTAATGGGAGTTTATCATAATTGGATTTGTTTTCGAATTCTTTGTGGATCTGTGTAATCTGAGGGAAATATGTGTCTCTAATATGGTCATACATTGGGCAGGAGGTTAGGAAGTGCAGCTCAGTTTCCACCTCATTTTGTGGGCAGTGAGCACATAGCCTGTCTTCTCTTGAGAGCCATGTCTGCCTACGGCGGCCTTTCTCAATAGCAAGGCTATGCTCACTGAGTCTCCTCTCTCTCTCTCTCTCTCTCTCTCTCTCTCTCTCTCTCTCTCTCTCTCTCTCTCTCTCTCTCTCTCTCTCTCTCTCTCTCTCTCTCTCTCTCTCTCTCTCTCTTTCTCTCTCTCTCTCTCTCTCTCTCTCTCTCTCTCTCTCTCTCTCTCTCTCTCTCTCTCTCTCTCTCTCTCTCTCTCTCTCTCTCTCTCTCTCTCTCTCTCTCCTCCCGGAGGACCTGAGCCCTAGGACTATGCCTCACGACTACCTGGTCTGACAACTCCTGGCTGTCCCAATCCACCTGGTCGTGCTGCTGATCCAGTTTCTGCTGTTCTGACTGCAGCTATGGAACCCTGACCTGTTCACCGCACGTGCTTCCTTATCCCGGACCTGTTGTTTAGAACCTCTTGCTCTCTCCCTCTCTCTCTCTTTACCTCACCTGCTGTCTCGACCTCTGAATGCTCGGCAATATAAAGCCAACTGACATTTACTCCTGTGGTGCTGACCTGTTGCACCCTCTAGAACCACTGTGATTATTCTTTGACCCTGCTGGTCGTATTATGAACGTTTGAACATCTTGAAGTACGATCTGGCCTTAATGGCCATGCACTCTTATAGTCTCCACCCATCACAGCCAGAAGAGGACTGGCCACCCCTCAGAGCCTGGTTCCTCTATAGTTTTCTTCCTAAATTCCTGCTTTTCTAGGGTGTTTTTCCTGCCACCGTGCTTCTACATCTGCATTGCTTGATCTTTGGGGTTTTAGACTGGGTTTCTGTATAAGCACGTTGTTATAACTGCCGATGTAAAAAGCTTTATAAATACATTTGACCGATTTACATTTTTTTATTGACATACGAATTAGCTTATTTGTACATTTTGAAATTATATGAAATAAAGTGTTAACTATTTGATGTGAAGTGTTTAAACTTGTTTTTAATTGTTCAAAATGAACTATTGTCAATGTTGATTCAATGTTGAATCACAGATCACGATCCTGAAATAAAGAGGGGTGATCTGTCTCTAATTTGTCTGTGTTTCTGTGTTGTATTCTAAAATGAACATTGCTTTTTTGTCCAGTTATAAGCTCTCCAATCTGTTTTGTTTGATTGTCACTCTCTCTCAGGACATGAGGCATGTGTACCAATTTTGCGGCATGCATTGCCAATGCAACTATATGCCGACAGTATGATGGCATCACTGGAAGGGGGGGAAACGTGCACCCCTTGTCATTGTACATCTGAAGCAGAGAATAGCTAAAATCAGACATTGTTTACATAATGTTGAGCTAGCTATATATTGTTGAGCTAGCAATGTATATGAGGCTAACCATATTTTATTCAACCTTTTATTTTTATTTATATTTAAACACATACCAGATTTATGTGCTGACATCCCTTACAAAAATGTATTGCGGTAATCCTGTGGTAATTTTACCACATACAGTCAGGTATTCCTGTGGTACTTCTCCAGTGGTAGTCTTGTCGTAGTCTGGGCTATTCCTGTGGTACCTGTCCTGTGGTATTCCTCTGGTATCAAGCCATTGTGTGTATTTTGGGACATTTTAGCACAGGAATGTGTTATTGCTGTGTTACAAATCCTGTGATTTTTATGTGATTATTTTATGTTTGTGTGTGTGGTAATTTGGTGGTACCACGTAATGTGGTACTTTTTGAGGTATGGGTAAATTGTGTGGCAGCTGTATACCACAGGAATCCAGGTATACAGCGCCTTTGGAAAGTATTCAGACTCCCAAAAAAGGTTTTTAGAAGACAACAAAAACAGAAATAGTATTCAGACTATTTACTCAGTACTTTGTTGAAGTACCTTTGGCAGCGATTACAGCATCGGCCTCCCAAGGACAATCAGAGACTTGTCCCGAAGCCACTCCTGCGTTGTCTTGGCTGTGTGCTTACGGTCCTGTTGGAAGGTGAACCTTTTCCCCAGTCTAAGGTCCTGAGCACTCTGGAGCAGGTTTTCATCAAGGATCTAACTGTACTTTGCTCCGTTTACCTTTGCCTCGATCCTGACTAGTCTCCCAGTCCCTGCAGCTGGAAAACATCCCCACTGCATGATGCTGCCACCACCATGCTTCACCGTAGGGATGGTGCCAGGTTTCCTCCAGACATGACGCTTGGCATTCAGGCCAAAGAATTCAATCTTTGTTTCATTCGACCAGAGAATCGTGTTTCTCATGGTCTGAGAGTCCTTTAGGTGCCTTTTGGCAAACTCCAAGTGGGTTGTCATGTGCCTTTTACTGAGGAGTGGCTTCTGTCTGGCCACTCTACCTAAAGGCCTGATTGGTGGAGTGCTGCAGCAATGGTTGTCATTCTGGAAGGTTCTACCATCTTCACAGAGGAACACTAGAGCTCTGTCACAGTGACCATCGGGTTCTTGGTCACCTCTCTGACCAAGGCCCGTCTCCCCCAATTTCTCTGTTTGGCCGGGCGGACAGCTCTAGGAAGAGTCTTGGTGGTTCCAAACTTCTTCCATTTAAGAATGATGGTTCTGTGTTCTTGGGGACCTTCAGTGCTGCAGGCATTTTTTGGTATCCTTCCCCAGATCTGTGCCTCGACACAATCCTGTCTCGGAGCTCTATGGACAATTCCTTCAACCTCATGGCTTGGTTTTTGCTCTGACATGCACTGTCAACTGCGGGACCTTACATAGACAGGTGGATATCCAATGAATTGAATTTACCACAGGTGGACTCCAATCAAGTTGTTGAAACAACAAAACAAGATGAACAAGAAAACAGGATGTACTTTTTGGTTAACTACTTGTTCTGTGGTAACTGTAACAATATAAATAAGTTACATTTAAACCAATAAAAGCTATTGACATACTGTCATTTACAAATACGATGGAAAAAACATGACTGTAAAGAATGAATTAGAACAAAATCTAACTCTTAATTATTTTCCCTGACGCATTTTTGCGGGGTTTGAAAGTTTGTCTCTGGCAGCGAGCCTCCCTCAAGGTCTCCATGCAGTATATAGATCAGGGTTCATACACATTTTGAGAGATGGAATTTCATGGCTTTCATATGACTTCTCCATTACTTTTAACCAAATGTCCATGACCAATACATCTATGTACAGTATACCTGAAAAAGTAAGCATAAATGTGGTATTAACACTGAGAGGCTGCTCTTTGATTTCATGCACAATCTCCTACCATTGTGCCCTTGAGCAAGGCACTTAACTTCACTGTATAAAATATGTGGTCAACCCTCCATCTGAAGCGCTACTGGGTATGCATTTGATCCAGCCCTGAAAAACACCCTAGTCTGCTTATCAAGGTCCTGCTGATCAGCTTGATTTTTAGAATGTGCTGTGTCAGAGGGCTGGAACAAAACCCTGCCCACCCACTGGCTCACTAGGAGGATGGTTGACCACCCTTGATATAAAACATTGCAACATTACAACCAATACAACAATAGATCATTGAGTAGTAATGTGTGTAGCAGTAAAGGGAGGATGGACAGAACAGGTTGAACTTCTTATCCGGTCGTAGCAGGTGTCCTCTGTCTCCATCATCTGCACTCACATGTTTGACCTGTCATACGTTTTTTTTGTGTGCTTTTTACGTGTTAGAGGCATATAACAAGAATGTACAGGTACATGAATATGAATCTAATTTTGGACTTAAGTCCCTGTTGACTGCCGCCTATGACGAGTGACTGCTTTTGTTCTCGTCTCCTCTCTGACCCTTTCAGACAGCCCAACCTAAACTGGTCTTTCAGTGGGAGGTTTGTGACGGAATGTGCACTCTGTGAGGTCAGGGCTACACAACGGGTATCTTTAAAAAGAGCTCCTCGGCTAATGAACTGAGACGATCGGTCAGATAGTGCAAGGCTATCCAAATATTCAAAAGGTATTAAGGTAACGTAACTACTGACGCTCTTGGTCGAGCTATTATTGGTGGTGATATTGTATCTGCATAACAGCACAAAAAATGTGAAAGAATATTCTACGTCTAGGACAACACATACAGTACGTACTGTATGTATCGACCGAATTGCTTTCTGAGGATACATGTTAGTCGTATCAGGATTGACAGGATATATGACATTTTATGATGGGAATTTCGGTAACCTGAAACCATACACCAAGTCTTCTTTGCCTTGAGCAAATGGCCCATATTTCTCCCTTGCTGAGAAGTGAATAGACAGAATTGTCTGGATCAAGACAATGTCTTTCACTGAAAATGTGGAGTAGGTTGTGTAGATCAGTGAAAAATCCCAATGAAGGCACTGTAAGATGTTGATCTTTCTGTCTGTCCGTCCGTCCGTCCGTCTCTGTATGTGACTGTCCATCCATCTGTCCGTCTGTCCGTCTGTCTGTCTATTCTGTATCTCTTTAGTACATTATCTACATCATATTATACTGTACTAGAATACATACAGTACCAGTCAAAAGTTTGGACACACCTACTCGTTCGAGGGTTTTTCTTTATTTTTACTACTTTCTACATTGTAAAATAATAGTGAAGACGTCAAAACTATGAAATAACATATGGAATCATGTAGCAACCAAAAAAGTGTTAAAAAAATCTAAACATACTTTAGATTTTAGATTCTTCATAGTAGCCACCCTTTGCCTTGATGACAGCTTTGCACACTCTTGGCATTCTCTCAACCAGCTTCGCCTGGAATGCTTTTCCAAAAGTCTTGAAGGAGTTCCCACATATGATGAGCACTTGTTGGCTGATTTTCATTCACTCAGTGGTCCGACTCATCCCAAAGCATGTCAATTGGGTTGAGGTCTGGATGGCGGATGTGGATGGCTGCAAATGTTCTACTTTTAAACTCGGACAAAACAGAGATGCTTGTTCTAGGTCCCAAGAAACAAAGAGATTTTCTGTTGAATCTGACAATTAATCTTGATGGTTGTACAGTCGTCTCAAATATAACTGTGAAGGACCTCTGAGTTTCTCTGGACCCTGATCTCTCTTTTGACGAACATATCAAGACAGTTTCAAGGACAGCTTTTTTTCCCCGATCTACGTAACATTGCAAAAATCTGAAACTTTCTGTCCAAAAATGCTGCAGAAAAATGTATCCATGCTTTTGTCACTTCTAGGTTAGACTACTGCAATGCTCTACTTTCCGGCTACCCGGATAAAGCACTAAATAAACTTCAGTTAGTGCTAAATACGGCTGCTAGAATCCTGACTAGAACCACGAAATTTGATCATATTACTCCAGTGCTAGCTTCCCTACACTGGCTTCCTGTTAAGGCAAGGGCTGATTTCAAGGTTTTACTGTTAACCTATAAAGCGTTACATGGGCTTGCTCCTACCTATCTTTCCGAGTTGGTCCTGCCGTACATACCTACACGTACGCTACGGTCACAAGACGCAGGCCTCCTAATTGTCCATAGAATTTCTAAGCAAACAGCTGGAGGCAGGGCTTTCTCCTGTAGATCTCCATTTTTATGGAATGGTCTGCCTACCCATGTGAGAGACGCAGACTCGGTCTCAACCTTTAAGTCTTTACTGAAGACTTATCACTTCAGTAGGTCATATGATTGAGTGTAGTCTGGCCCAGGAGTGTGAAGGTGAACAGAAAGGCTCTGGAGCAACGAACCGCCCTTGCTGTCTCTGCCTGGCCGGTTCCCCTCTCTCCACTGGGATTCTCTGCCTCTGGGATTCTCCACCCTATTACAGGGGCTGAGTCACTGGCTTACTGGTGCTCTTTCATGCCGTCCCTAGGAGGGGTGCGTCACTTGAGTGGGTTGAGTTACTGACGTGATCTTCCTGTCTGGGTTGGCGCACCCCCCTTGGTTTGTGCTGTGGTGGAGATCTTTGTGGGCTATACTCGGCCTTGTCTCAGGATTGTAAGTTGGTGGTTGAAGATATCCTTCTAGTGGTGCGGGGGCTGTGCTTTGGCAAAGTGGGTGGGGTTATATCCTTCCTGTTTGGCCCTGTCCGGGGGTATCATCAGATGGGGCCACAGTGTCTCCTGACCCCTCCTGTCTCAGCCTCCAGTATTTATGCTGCAGTAGTTTGTGTCGGGGGGCTGGGGTCAGTTGGTTATATCTGGAGTACTTCTCCTGTCTTATCCGGTGTCCTGTGTGAATATAAGTATGCTCTCTCTAAGTCTCTCCTTCTCTCTTTCTTTCTCTCTCTCGGAGGACCTGAGCCCTAGGACCATGCGTCAGGACTACCGGGCATGATGACTCCTTGCTGTCCCCAGTCCACCTGGCCTTGCTGCTGGTCCAGTTTCAACTGTTCTGCCTGCGGCTATGGAACCCTGACCTGTACACCGGACGTGCTACCTGTCCGAGACCTGCTGTTTTCATCTCTCTAGAGACCGCCGGAGCGGTAGAGATACTCTTAATGATCGGCTATGAAAAGCCAACTGACATTTACTCCTGATAATTATTTGACCATGCGGGCAATTTATGAACATTTGAACATCTTGGCCATGTTCTGTTATAATCTCCACCCGGCACAGCCAGAAGAGGACTGGCCACCCCTCATAGCCTGGTTCCTTTCTAGGTGTCTTCCTAGGTTTTGGCCTTTCTAGGGAGTTGTTCCTAGCCACCGTGCTTCTACACCTGCATTGCTTGCTGTTTGGGGTTTTAGGCTGGGTTTCTGTACAGCACTTCGAGATATTAGCTGATGTACGAAGGGCTATATAAAATGTAAAAGAAAAAAAATAAAAGAAAAAAAAATAAAGTTTCCCATACAATAAGGATCTATGTTATGTCTGACTAAGTCTGTTATAAATTATTCTGTTCTAGTTATAAACAATTTATCATCTAGTAGACTTTGATTAAATTTCCAATATCCTCGCCCACGTGGAAATTCTGTAAGAGTAATATATATGCCAATTATGTGATGATCCGACCACATTGTGTCCCCTATCAACACTTTTTAAACTTTTGGTGCCAGAGAGAATGACATAAGAAAGTAATCAAGACGACTAGCTTGATTAAGCCTCCCCCATGTATATCTCACTAGGAAGGGTATTTAAGCCTCCATATATCCACTAATTCCAATATATCCATGACATTCATGATTTCCTTACGTGCCTGAGGGTGATAGTTTGTAGTGGGATTTCCTTTACGGTCCATAGAGGTATTTAAAACCGTATTAAAATCCCCCACCATAATAATAGAGTCTAGTGTTTCTTGTAGTGTTGATCAATTCTTATATATATTTTCAAAGAAGCTTGGATCATCATTATTTGAACCGTATAGGTTCATAAGCCATATCTGTTTATTGTCCAATAACATATTTAAAATAATCCATCTCATTTTCAATTTCTTTGCCCATGGGAGAAATATATTTTGCCCCCCCAGTCCTTTTTCCATAAAACTTCATCTGAAATTGTTGAATGAGTTTCCTGTAAACAATAGATATTATATTCCTTCTCCTTTAGCCAGGTAAACACTGATTGTCTTTTCTTATTATCTGCTGAGCCATTACAATTATAACTGGCTATACTTATTTCACCACATAACGAGACACAAGTTTCAATTCTATTTATCAAAATATATGTTTGTAAACGTACCATTAAAAAGTAACATGATGATTGAGTGTCTATATAGCTGTACCATGATATTTGCATTGCTACTAAGTAAACCTCCAATTGGTCCCCACTACTCCACCCACTAAAAAGCCCTCCTCATCCCGAATTGGGTTTGTCATCCCAATGCCCGGCAGAACACCCCCGACCCGCCGGATCCCATAGCCCTGGAGAAACCGGGATACATCTTTTACTCCCTCGCAACAGTTGTGGGATACACACACTCATACACACTCGTACACACTCAACCCCTTTCCCCCACAACAACCATAGACTCACATTCTCAACAGTTGCACCATCCCAGAGCCCAACTCAAGAAAGTTCTTGATTTACGAATGCATATACAGCCGCAGCTGTATGAGAAGGCCTGCAAAACTGTGCAAAAAAAAAATGGGCAGAAATGGGGAGATTTTATTAACTATTCTCACGTCCTAGATGATGGAGGTCAGATATACCCCTTTCCCCTGAAACACCCACAACATGGTCCCCCGTATTGACCATATTCCCAAGCATCTCCATGCAGTCTGACCTTTGATTTTATGCCACCAGGGCCACAATAATATACCCCCTCTCTGAATGTCCGAGTGTGACCCCCTCCCCATGGGTTACTGCAGCCAGTGTTGCCAGCACTGCCACTGCCTGGGTGGGGGCACCCCACCGGAATCCCCACCGGCTAGATACAAGGTCGTCAAGGTTCTCATTAGCAGCTTTGAGAATTTCCTTGTATATTATACTCTCCCTTTAGGGGGCTTTGGCTTTGCAGGACCAACCCTGCCAAGCAGGCTCAGAATATTGAGGGGGCAGTGCTGCTCTAGGTCTCTGGCCACATTTTGGCTGCATACAGACCGCTTACAGCAGGCCCATAAAACAGTTAGGGACTTCTCCTTAGTATATGGGTCATTCAGGTGGGTGTCTAGGGCAGGGGTTCTTAAACATTTTCAACCTGGTACCCAAATGAGAAATTCTATCTTTTCCTGGGACCCAAGCTTATGAAAACATGCGACTATACGTAAATAGCGGTACATTTCATTGCCCTTATGCCTAAAACAAATGCAATATAGAAAAAAACTAAAAACAATGAAATACCCATAAATATATTTTCATGTTTATTTTCCCCCATTAAAAAGACTGTTACATATCTGTCTAGGTTGGAACTGTTGCTGTTAAAATACAATAACTTCATTCATTCTGAACTGGAATAAACGGACTGATCACATCACACAGATGTATAACAGAACCACAGGAGGCTGCTGAGAGGAGGAAGGTTCATAATAATGGCTGGAACGTAGCAAACGGAATGGCATCAAACACCTGGAAACCATGTGATTGAAGTACTTGATACAATTCCGCTAATTCAGCTCCAGTCATTACCACGAGCCCGTCCTCCCCAATTAAGGTGCCACCAACCTCCTGTAAACAGAACACACACACAGGCTCAGTTTTTGATAGTGCAACCCTGAGTAACAGTACATATTTGTTTTTAAATCTGGCATCTTACTGTTGAAATTATTGTTGAAAAAAAGTATAGGTTGGAACTGTTGCTGTTAAAATACAATAAATAATTTGGATTCTGAACTGGAATAAACTGATTGATCACATCACACAGATGTAGACCAGCACACACAAACAAACACACATACACAGTCCTGAGAGGTGTGTGGCTGGTTGAAGTGTTCAACAAGCAGGTCTATTCTGGGCTCAGTTTTTGACAGTGCAACCCTGAGGGAATTTTCAACATTGAGTCTGTTTCTGTACTTGTTTTTTTAAGTATGGCAGAGTTGAGAACCCTGACTCGCACAGGTATGTGGTGCCAAACTGGACCAGAACATCTACTGCTTTCTCAGCCAGGCAGGAGACCCCTTCCTGCTGTAGATGAGCAACCCAGAACTGTGTGAGTGTGTTTGCCTCAAAAAGCATCTTTCTGCCATTTCTTGCTTGTAGTGTCACTAAGGCCGCCATCTCTGGCAGACTTAGTCCTAGGTCTGATGAGGACACTGCTTGAAAGGGGATACCTCACCCGTTGACATTTTTGAGATCTCTGTGGGTTAGGAAAGTACCAGTCAAAGCTCAGCCATGTCCTTCTTCACAGCTTCACATAGGGGGGAATCTATCTGCTGCATGTGAGCTGACAGAACAGGGAACATGCCATATGCTCCAGCCTTCAGCTGTGACTGCCACAATCCCAGGCGTGCAGTGAATCCTCTGATGCCATCTTCAAGATCCAAAATGGTTGATTCCTTGCCCTGGAGGCTTGTGTTTAGCTCATTGAGCCTTCTGAAAATGTCAACCAGGTAAGCCAGCCTAGCCAACCACAGTTTGTCACGGAAGAGGTCTGTAATGTCGCGGTCCTCTTTCTCCAGATAGGCCAGAACCTCCTCTCTCAGTTCCCACAGCCTCTCCAAGACCCTCCCCCTGGACAACCACCTAACATCACAATGAATGAGCAGGTGCTCATGGTCTGCTCCCATCTCCTTGCAAAGCTCTCTGAACAGCCTTGTTTGAAGAGGTCTCCTCTTGATCAGATTCACCACCTTTACGACTGAGTCGAAAACAGCCCCTAGGTTAGGTTGTAATGCTTTGCTGGCCAAAGATTCCCTGTGCAGAATACAATGTGTCAGTTTCACGTCGGGCACCACTCTGCGGACATGAGCTATGAATCCGGAGTTGCACCCAGTCATGCATCTTGCACCATCAGTGCGAATCCCAACACAATTTGCCCAGTCAATTTGTAACTCTTTCAAATGAGTGTCTACCACCCTAAAAATGTCCTCTCCCCTTGTCGTTGTTTGTAGATGGTCACAGAAAATAAATTCCTCGTGGATATCATCATCAAATACGTATCTTGCATATACCATCAACTGCGGAATTCCAGCCACATCGACTTACTCATCTAATTGAAGAGAGAATTTCTTGCTGTGTTTCATCTTTTCTATCACAGATGCTTGTATGTCGACTGACATATTTCGTATTCTTTTGCCCACTGTGTCATTGGAAAGTGGGACTGAGTCCACTTTTTTAGCTGCCTCCTCACCCAAAAGAGAGAGACAGACATCCCTCAGGCAGGGTTTGATGAGCTTGTCTCCTATACTATGAGGCTTCTTTGCCTTGGCTATATTTAGGTACACCTGGTATGAAGCTTTGAGGATAGCTCTGTTCCCTTTGAATGCCTGTTAGATGGGCAGAGAAAGCCTTTTGTCTAAAAACCACCTGCAATGAACTATCATTTACATTTTTTCAAATCTAAATATGACCTACTCTTGATTTATCTTATCAGCTGTGTGTGTGTGTGTGTGTGTGTGTGTGTGTGTGTGTGTGTGTGTGTGTGTGTGTGTGTGTGTGTGTGTGTGTGTGTGTGTATGTGTGTGTGTGTGTGTGTGTGTGTGTGTGTGTGTGTGTGTGTGTGTGTGTGTGTGTGTGTGTGTGTGTGTGTGTGTGTGTGTGTGTGTGTGTGTGTGTGTGTGTGTGTGTGTGTGTGTGTGTGTGTGTGTGTGTGAGTGAGTGATCTTCAAGAAAACTGCAGAAAAAAGATCCGGTAAACGACGAAGAACACATCTTCCTCCCACTCGCGCAGCTGCCAAACTGAGCTGAGATACTACTGCTAAACAGTGAGCGCAGTTGCACTTGGCCAAATCAATTCCAGTAATTAAATTAAATAATTATACATTTGCTTGGACACGTCGCGACCCGCTATTAACAGGTCCGCCCCGCTATTAACAGACCAACTTTGGGTCGCGACCCATACTTTAAGAAAGGCTGGTCTACGGTATAGGGTTTGTGGACCGTTCCATCAATATAGTGTCATAAATAAATAAATTAGATGTATAATTTATTTTTAAAATGTAGTTCCTCATGATAGGACAATAAATAAATGAAATGTATAATTTATTTGAAAACGCTGTTCCACCATGATTGGACAATAAATAAATAATAATAAAATGTACAGTGGGGCAAAAAAGTATTTAGTCAGCCACCAATTGTGCAAGTTCTCCCACTTAAAAAGATGAGAGAGGCCTGTAATTTTCATCATAGGTACACTTCAACTATGACAGACAGAATGAGAAAAGAAAATCCAGGAAATCACATTGTAGGATTTTTTATGAATTTATTTGCAAATTATGGTGGAAAATAAGTATTTGGTCACCTACAAACAAGCAAGATTTCTGTATATCGCTGTATATCCCTCATCTGAACAACATTGAAAGCTCTCTCACAACCCCTGCTCACAGCAATACATTGGTTCTGGGATATGCAACCATTTCCTTTCTCACACAACACCACACTTTCCCAAACACCAAAAAACACACACCACACCATCCACACATATTGTGTCTTCTGTTTACTGAGTTTCTATCTTCACCATGTTGAATTAGTGCTTTTGTGTTCCGATGAATTATATGTGAAGACAGAATGAAAAGCTATATTTTTTGTTGTATTATTACAATCCATAACCGGGCTAGAATTGTGTGTTTCATTCTTTGCCTCCTCAATGAGAACTTTGTCATTTTTAAAATAGCCATGAGTAGTCTTTGTGTCTCTGAACAACTGGTTATCAATATATAGTTTATTGACGACGAGAGCTACTCGTTTCCCTTTCAACCTATTTTCCTTGAAAATTGGATTCAGAACTTTAAGTGTTCAATGTCATGTTACATGCACGACCAATAAAAGCGTTCTCGTGCTAAGGTCAACACTCTTTCTGTTCCTAGGTGGGCCATTTCAGTGTGTAAGTACAAGTCAATTAGTGTTCTATACTGACTTGGTACCACAACTTGTCCTTTTTGCTGTTTTACTTTGTAATAATCCCTCTGGTGAGACATGGAGCCTGTTCCCATCTTGCACTAACTGTTTGACTTCACATTACTCTTGTTGACATTCTGTTGGTTTCGGCTTAGTCCTTTACCTTTTCAGTTCAAAGATTCACGATACAGCTGCATCCTTTAGCTGAACCTGCATGACATTGTGTGGAGACACTCAGTCTGTAACTGCTCCCCCCAACTTGACAGCTCCTCTTGCACTGATGACCTTGGTGTGTCTGGGGATATGCAAATATCACAGTCACGCTTTGTTTCTCTATGCATTCTTCCATGTAATGTTCAGCATGCTGAGGAGAACGTGACAGACCGTCTGCGTCAGTGTTAACCTTTCCAACCTTTACTTCAGTGTGAGATTGAAGTCAGACAGCTCCACCACCCCGGTCCACCAGGATCGGTTGCATTCAGTCTCGCTGTAGTTAGTACACACAGTGCATTCAGAAAGTATTCAGACCCTTTGACGTTGTCCACATTTTGTTACGTTACAGCCTTATTCTAAAATGTATAAAATATATGTTTTCCTCATCAATCTACACACAATACACCATAATGACAAAGCAAAAACAGGTTTTTAGAAAATGTTGCTAATTTTGTAAAAAATGTAACATTACATTTACGTAAATATTCAAACCCTTTTCTCAGTACTTTGTTGAAACACCTTTGGCAGCTACAAGCTTGGCACACCTCTATTTGGGGAGTATCTCCCATTCTTCTCTGCAGATCCTCTCAAGCTTTGTCAGGTTGGGTGCGGAGCGTCGCTGTACAGGTATTTTCAGGTCTCTCCAGAGATGTTCGTTCGGGTTCAAGTCTGGGCTCTGGCTGTGCCACTCAAGGACATTCAGAGACTTGTCCCAAAGCCACTCATGTGATGTCTTGGCAGTGTGCTTAGGGTCATTGCCCTGTTGGAAGGTGAACCTTCGCCCCAGTCTGAGGTCCGGGAGCAGGTATTCATCAAGGATCTCTCTGTACTGTGCTCCGTTCATCTTTCCCTCGATCCTGACTAGTCTCCCAGTCCTTGCCGCTGAAAAACATCCCCACAGCATGATGCTGCCACCACCATGCTTCACCGTAGTGATGGTGAAGTCCTCCAGACTTGACGTTTGGCATTCAGGCCAAAGAGTTGAATCTTAGTTTCATCAAACCAGAGAATTTTGTTTCTCATGGTCTGAGTGTCGTTTAGGTGCTTTTTGGCAAACTCCAAGTGGGCTGTCATGTGCCTTTTACTGAGGATTGGCTCCCGTCTGGCCACTCTACCATAAAGGCCTGATTGGTGGAGTGCTGCAGAGATGGTTGTCCTTCTGGAAGGTTTTCCCATCTCCACAGCTGAACTCTGGAGTTCTGTCAGAGTGACCATTCTGTAACCTTCAGAATAAATACTTTTTCCTAAATAACGGACCTCATTCTTGAATAGGTCACACTTATCAGCCCTGAGTTTAATACCCCATTGATTTTGCTGCCTGACAGACATCTTCCACATTTTGTCCAAATGACTGACAAAAAATAAGCACATCATCCATATACGGTATACAGATTCTCTCTATTATACCCTCTAAACTTTCCTCCATGCTTCATTGGAAGGCAGAAGAGCTGTTTGATAAATCAAACGGAATTCTGTTCCATTCATATAAGGCCCAAGGAGGGCTGAAAGCAGTGTATTTTCTGGACTCCTCTCCCACAAAGCCTTGGTGGTATGCCTTTCCTTGATCTTAAACTGTAGACCATGAGTTTCCTCCTAAATCATTAAGTACATCCTGTATACAGGGTATGGGATGCCTGTCCAGAACAATCTTCTTGTTCAATCCCCTGTAATCAACACAAAGTCTTAAACTCCCATCCTTTTTCCGTACACAGATCAGAGGTGATACGTATGATGAAGTTGACTTCCTCATTAAGTTTTTGTTCAGGAGCCCCTGGAGGTGGCTTTTCACCTCAGCATACAAGGGGCACACAGTAGAGGCTGGTGACTTGAAAAATTGAGGAGGATGGGAGATCCACAGTATAGATGGAGACCACGGAGACAACAAAGTGTATTTCAAAAATCGTCAAAGACTATTTATTTTAACCTAAAGCATTTAATAACGACATTTATAGTACAAAATTATGGGGAATGGGAATGAGAGGGATACTTACACAGTGTTGGAAAGAGATCCCAGCAGTGATATGAGGCATGAGTTGAGGTGTTCAGAGGCTTGACCAGTGCAGGACAGGACTTGACTGGGAAGACAAAAAACAATAACACAACACAGTTAGACAAAAGAGCTAAGAATGAGTTAGTCCAAGCAAGGAGTAAAATCATTGATGTGTAATAATGTGATTGTTTTTGTGTATGCGATGGACTCTACATACAGTAATGAGAGAAAATTGATAGGGGTACTCACAGCGCTTGGAGAGGAAACATTTAATGTAACAGTGGATGAGCGGGCACATTAGACATGGCTTCAGTTCAACTCATGAGAGAGTTGACAATGGTAGTGGAGTGGTCATCACCACTGTAGCTGTAAATACAAATAGCAGACACATTCCATTACAGCTGTGCCATTGTAGGTTTGGACAACGAGTTTCTCTAAGAAGTCAAAAGCAGACTGCGCATCTCACCCACTGGACACATCAAAGTAGCCCAAAAACGTTCCTGAATAAAGCCCTGATTATCCACATACCTGACGATAACTGACAGCTGCAAGCAGAATGGTGGCACCATAGATCCCAGAGCGGTGGGGCAATTTTTACCCCCTTGGGCCTGGAGTTTTTCCTTATGTGTTAACCTAACTAGGAAAACTCTGGACCCTATAAGGTATGACAGTGATTCATCAGTTGTAAAAAGGCTTCCTTATATTTGTCCATATAAATTATATTTAGATCGGATTAGGAGGGGGATTTCCTCTACCCAGACACATAGACAACAGAACTCACAGGGCTGAGCTTGCTTTATGCATGTTTGCATCATGCACGCCTATGCAACGGTAGGCCTTATAAAACATTTACTCACATCTGTCATCACTATTATGTTGATTGATTCATTCCAGTGAATCATTTTGGATTAAAAACGTGTAGGCAACCTAGCCAGCCCAATTTTGAATATAATTTTTTTCTGATCACATTCACATTTTCTCCTGACAAATAAATGGACGTTAAATACATAACATTACCGATTAGTTTGCCATGACCAGATGGACAGGGCGCATAGGATGTAACGCTATGCAGCTGCTCTTATTAGTAGCCTACAGCTGATCAGACTGAAAAATAGTCTCATGTTCATCCCATACAGCATGTCAGATTTCTAATGTTTAGGTGTAGAGTTTTTTGGTTGAGTTTGTCCGGAGTGATTATGTGTTATCATCTTTGCTAAATAAATACCGGAGGAAAGTGGAAAGCCAATTTGAGCGCACGCGAAAAATGCGCTGCCTCAACCTCTCCGGTGAATCTACATTTTAATGGATGATGCGATGGAAGCTATCAAATCATTCGGAAAAGACAGTCAAAAAGTCGATATGTGGGTATGTACAGTGGGGAGAACAAGTATTTGATACACTGCCGATTTTGCAGGTTTTCCTACTTACAAAGCATGTAGAGGTCTGTAATTTTTATCATAGGTACACTTCAACTGTGAGAGACGGAATCTAAAACAAAAATCCAGAAAATCACATTGTATGATTTTTAAATAATTAATTTGCATTTTATTGCATGACATAAGTATTTGATCACCTACCAACCAGTAAGAATTCCGGCTCTCACAGACCTGTTAGTTTTTCTTTAAGAAGCCCTCCTGTTCTCCACTCATTACCTGTATTAACTGCACCTGTTTGAACTCGTTACCTGTATAAAAGACACCTGTCCACACACTCAATCAAACAGACTCCAACCTCTCCACAATGGCCAAGACCAGAGAGCTGTGTAAGGACATCAGGGATAAAATTGTAGACCTGCACAAGGCTGGGATGGGCTACAGGACAATAGGCAAGCAGCTTGGGGAGAAGGCAACAACTGTTGGCGCAATTATTAGAAAATGGAAGAAGTTGAAGATGACGGTCAATCACCCTCGGTCTGGGGCTCCATGCAAGATCTCACCTCGTGGGGCATCAATGATCATGAGGAAGGTGAGGGATCAGCCCAGAACTACCCGGCAGGACCTGGTCAATGACCTGAAGAGAGCTGGGACCACAGTCTCAAAGAAAACCATTAGTAACACACTACGCCGTCATGGATTAAAATCCTGCAGTGTACACAAGGTCCCCCTGCTCAAGCCAGCGCATGTCCAGGCCCGTCTGAAGTTTGCCAATGACCATCTGGATGATCCAGAGGAGGAATGGGAGAAGGTCATGTGGTCTGATGAGACAAAAATAGAGCTTTTTGGTCTAAACTCCACTCGCCGTGTTTGGAAGAAGAAGAAGGATGAGTACAACCCCAAGAACCACATCCCAACCGTGAAGCATGGAGGTGGAAACATCATTCTTTGGGGATGCTTTTCTGCAAAGGGGACAGGACGACTGCACCGTATTGAGGGGAGGATGGATGGGGCCATGTATCGCGAGATCTTGGCCAACAACCTCCTTCCCTCAGTAAGAGCATTGAAGATGGGTCGTGGCTGGGTCTTCCAGCATGACAACGACACGAAGCACACAGCCATGGCAACCAAGGAGTGGCTCCGTAAGAAGCATCTCAAGGTCCTGGAGTGGCCTAGCCAGTCTCCAGACCTGAACCCAATAGAAAATCTTTGGAGGGAGCTGAAAGTCCGTATTGCCCAGCGACAGCCCCGAAACCTGAAGGATCTGGAGAAGATCTGTAGGGAGGAGTGGGCCAAAATCCCTGCTGCAGTGTGTGCAAACCTAGTCAAGAACTACAGGAAACGTATGATCTCTGTAATTGCAAACAAAGGTTTCTGTACCAAATATTAAGTTCTGCTTTTCTGATGTATCAAATACTTATGTCATGCAATAAAATGCAAATTAATTACTTAAAAATCATACAATGTGATTTTCTGGATTTTTGTTTTAGATTCCGTCTCTCATAGTTGAAGTGTACCTATGATAAAAATTACAGACCTCTACATGCTTTGTAAGTAGGAAAACCTGCAAAATCGTCAGTGTATCAAATACTTGTTCTCCCCACTGTATATGCTCCCTGCGTTTGTTTTGCCGTTTAGCTGAACGATCGATGTTCTTCAGGTCACTGTACCCACCTTTCGACCAAGGCTCAAACTTTCCAAAAAGCAGGCAAGACCAGCAATACAGGCGGCTTGATGAAAGGCTCCCTGTTAACCAGCTTTACATTTGATACCAGTTGATATTGATGGAAGGCTCCCTGTTAACCAGCTATACTTTTGATACCAGTTGGTATTGAACGCCCTCACCTTCTCATCCTTCTTCATGAAACTGACCTCAGGCAGAGGACGACCCTCGCTTTTAATTCGCACCTTTTCAGTTTACCCCAGAGAATGAAAGGGGTTCTTCAACAAAAAGTCATTTTCGGCAGCGTTGGCCATTCTACCATTCTGGCAGAGAAAACTGCACACTTGCGCTGGTAGCTAGCTAGCTACTGAAGTTAG
This sequence comes from Salvelinus alpinus, assembly GCF_045679555.1. Taxonomy (NCBI): domain Eukaryota; kingdom Metazoa; phylum Chordata; class Actinopteri; order Salmoniformes; family Salmonidae; genus Salvelinus; species Salvelinus alpinus. The sequence goes on along the minus strand of NC_092124.1, from coordinate 4,155,522 downwards.
CAAGGCTAACTTTTAAAATGTTTAAATAAATTGCACAAACTGGACACAAAAATAAAGTCCTAAAACCAAGAAAACTATTTATAATAGACCTCTTCTGTCTCCTGTAATTTGAAAAAACTCATTTGAATTGAATAATATCCAGAAAATGATCAACTATCACTCTTCACTCTTAATCTCTTAATCTCTATCCAACAATGTCAGCAAGCTTCTCAACACATGGAACACCCATAATGCTCTGTGGCACAATCCCAATACAACACACTAGGTACATTCTCTGATCCTAATTCTATGATTGGAAGGACAACCTGTCAGTTTATACTGCAAAAGATTTGATTGGTTGGAGGACGTCCTCCGGAAGTGGTCATAATTACCATGTATGTCTATGGAAGGGGGTGAGGCCTACGAGCCTCCTAGGTTTTTTATTGAGGTCAATGTAGCCAGAGGTGCTACCCCAGAGGTCCATGTACACCATGGTGCTACCCCAGACAGTGCTGTTGAAGTTACTGTAGTCATTGCAAAACAGTGTATTTTAATCAATTATTTCGTGACATATGAATATTCAGTATTTAGTATAGTTTTATTTAAAAAAAATAACTTTATGTTTCTAATGTTTTTATTTTTATGAAATTTCATTGAGGATGGTTCTCCCCTTCCTCTTCTGAGGAGCCTCCACTGGTGGCACACCATTGTATCTCTTTGCCACTGGTATGTTATAAGTCAATGTTATCACCCTATGTCCATGTCATCTTTGGCGAAAATGGCTGATTCCTCTCTGAGCATCTATTTGACTAATGCTTGATGTTCTTGGCTCAAGTGTTGTACATCTACAGGTGGGTCCCTCCACTCTGTGTGACCGGTGTCAGGGCCAGGCTCCGGTGGGGATCTGTCATGAATGTTTTCTACAGTCACCTTTTCTCCACTGGGCACAGGAACTGGGTGACACGCTACCACTCTCTGTAATGGCCCTATCACTGTTTGTCTTGGTAAGGTAATGTCATGTTTGGTAGTATTCACCATTCAGGACAAAAAGTGAATTGCGTTGCCACATTAAAAAAATATATATATTCTGTACAGGCTTCCTTCTTTTCACTCTGTCAATTAGGTTAGTATTGTGGAGTAACTACAATGTTGTTGATCCATCTTCAGTTTTTCTCTTATCACAGCCATTAAAACACTGTAACTTTTTTAATGTCACTATTGGCCTCATGGTGAAATCGCTGAGCGGTATCCTTCCTCTCCGGCAACTGAGTTAGAAAGGACGCCTGTATCTTTGTAGTGACTGGGTGTATTGATAGTGACTGTAGTTACTGTGGTTATTGTTATAATGATCAACCGGTAATGTTAGTTCTGCAACTTCCCATAAAATGAGAGACAGACAACTAAATTACTTTTATATGTCTCTCTGTATTATTATGTACAGTATTATACCATGAGCCAATTTATTGGGCTACAATACCTATTTTGCCAATTGGCCTGGACCCTTTTACTGCCTACACAGAGCCCTGCCAATCCAACACGACTGGTCTGCCGACGTAATCCTCCCGAGGTGTGTCAACAGGCTCCTCCGTCACGACGTCGCCTGAAGGCCTATCCGCTAGCCTGCTAGCCGCGGCCCTCTAGCTGTCTAGAGCATATCGGACTGCTAGCTGAAGAGGACCATCAGCCAATTTCTTGGGCTACAATACCTATTTTGCCATTTGGCCAGGACTCTTTTACTGCCTAAACGGAGCACTGCCAATCCAACACGACTGGTCTGCCGACGTAACCGTCCAAGGGAGCTACAACAGACTTTCTTCCGTCACAACGTCCCCCTAAAGCCCTTCTGCTAGCATGCTAGCTCAAGCCCGCTAGCTGTCTGAATCGCCGTGTCTCCAGCTCGCCTAGCCTCCCACTGGTCCCTATGATCACTCGGCTACGCATGCCTCTCCCTAATGTCAATATGTCTTGTCCATTGCTGTTTTGGTTAGTGATTGTTGTCTTGTTTTACTGTAGAGACTCCAGCCCTGCTCAATATGCCTTAGCTAGCACTTTTGTTTCACCTTCCACACATGCGGTGACCTCACCTGATCTAAATGATGTCTCTAGAGACAAAACCTCTCTCAACGTCACGCAATGCCTAGGTTTACCTCCACTGTATTCACATCCTACCATACCCTTGTCTGTACATTATGCCTTGAATCTATTCTTCCACTCCCAGAAACCTGTCTCCTTTTACTCTCTGTTCTGAACACACCAGACGACCAATCCTTATAGCCTTTAGCTGTAACCTTATCCTACTCCTCCTCTGTTCCTCTGGTGATGTAGAGGTTAATCCAGGCCCTGCAGCGCCTAGCTCCACTCCCATTCCTCAGGCGCTCTCATTTGTTAATTTCTGTAACCATAAAAGCCTTTGTTTCATGCATGTTAACATTGGAAGCCTCCTCCCTAAGTTTGTTTTACTCACTGCTTTAGCACACTCTGCCAACCCGGATGTCCTAGCCGTGTCTGAATCCTGGCTTAGGAAGGCCACCAAAAATCCTGAAATTTCCATCTCTAACTATAACACTTTCCGACAAGATAGAAATGCCAAAGTTGGCGGAGTTGCAATCAAATGCAGAGAAAGCCTGGAGAGTTCTGTCATATTATCCAGGTCTGTGCCCAAACATTTTGAGCTTCTACTTCTAAAAATCCACCTTTCCAGAAACAAGTCTCTCACTATTGCCGCTTGTTATAGACCACCTTCTGCCCCCAGCTGTGCCCTGGACACCATATGTGAATTGATTGTCCCCCATCTATCTTCAGAGCTCGTAATGCTAGGTGACCTAAACTGGGACATGCTTAACACCCCGGCCATCCTACAATCTAAGCTAGATGCTCTCAATCTCACACATAATATCAATGAACCTACCAGGTATAACCCAAAATCCGTAAACACAAGCACCCTCATAGATATCATCCTGACCAACCTGCCCTCTAAATACACCTCTGCTGTCTTCAACCAGGATCTCAGTGATCACTGCCTCATTGCCTGCGTCCGTAATAGGTCTGCTGTCAAATGACCATCCCTCATCACTGTCAAGCGCTCCCTTAAACACTTCAGCGAGCAGGCCTTTCTAATCGACCTGGCCCGGGTATCCTGGAAGGATATTGACCTCATTCCTTCAGTAGAGGATGCCTGGTTATTCTTTAAAAGTGCTTTCCTCACCATCTTAAATAAGCATGCCCCATTCCCAAAAGAATTAACCAGGAACAGATATAGCCCTTGGTTCACTCCAGACCTGACTGCCCTTGACCAGCACAAAAACATCCTGTGGCGTACTGCATTAGCATCGAAAAGCCCCCGTGATATGCAACTTTTCAGGGAAGTTAGGAACAAATATACACAGGCAGATTGAAAAAGCTAGCCTTTGCTTTCTGTCTAACAGAAATTTGCATCCTGTAAAACAAACTCCAAAAAGTTCTGGGACACTGTAAAGTCCATGGAGAATAAGAGCACCTCCTCCCAGCTGCCCACAGCACTGAGGCTAGGAAACACTGTCACCACCAATAAATCCACAATATTTGAGAATTTCAATAAGCATTTTTCTACAGCTGGCCATGCTTTCCATCTGGCTACCCCTACCCCGGTCAACAGCCCTGCACCCCCCACAGCAACTTGCCCAAACCTCCCCCATTTCTCCTTCACCCAAATTCAGATAGCTGATGTTCTGAAAGAGTTGCAAAATCTGGACCCCTACAAATCAGCTGGGCTAGACAACCTTGACCCTCTCTTTTTGTAATTATCCGCCGTAATTGTTGCAACCCCTATTACTAGCCTGTTCAACCTCTCTTTCGTATCGTCTGAGATCCCCAAAGACTTGAAAGCTGCCGCGGTCATCCCCCCTCTTCAAAGGGTGATACACTCTAGACCCAAACTGTTACAGACATATATCTATTATACCCTGACTTTCTAAGGTTGTTGAAAGCCAAGTTAACAAACAGATCTCCGACCATTTCGAATCCCACGTACCTTCTCCGCTATGCAGTCTGGTTTTCCGAGCTGGTCATGGGTGTACCTCAGCCACGCTCAAGGTCCTAAACGAATCATAACCGCCATCGATTAAAGACAATACTGTGTAGCCGTATTCATCGACCTGGCCAAGGCTTTCGACTCTGTCAATCACCACATTCTTATCGGCAGACACAACAGCCTTGGTTTCTCAAACAACTGCCTCGTCTGGTTCACCAACTACTTCTCAGACAGAGTTCAGTGTGTCAAATCGGAGGGCCTGTTGTCTGGACCTCTGGCAGTGTCTATGGGGGTGCCACAGGGTTCAATTTTCGGGCCGACTCTTTTCTCTGTATACATCAATGATGTCACTCTTGCTGCTGATGATTCTCTGATCTACCTCTATGCAGACGACACCATTCTGTACACTTCTGGCCCTTCTTTGGACAATGTGTTAACTAACCTCCAGACGAGCGTCAATGCCATTACAACTCTCCTTCCGTGGCCTTCAACTGCTCTTAAATACAAGTGAAACTAAATGCATGCTCTACAACTGATCGCTGCCCGCACCTGCCCGCCCGTCCAGCATCACTACTCTGGACGGTTCTGATTTAGAATATGTGGAGAATTACAAATACCAAGGTGTCTGGTTAGACTGTAAACTCTCCTTCCAGACCAACATTAAGCATCTCCAATCCAAAATCAAATCTAGAATCGGTTTCCTATTTCACAACAAAATCCTTCACTCATGCTGCCAAACAAACCCTCGTAAAACTGACTATCCTACCGATCCTTGACTTTGGCGATGTCTTTTATAAAATAGCCTCCAACACTCTACTCAGCAAATTGGATGCAGTCTATCACAGTGCCATCCATTTTATCACCAAAGCCCCATATACTACCCACCACTGTGACCTGTATGCTCTTGTTGGCTGGCCCTCACTTCATATTCGTCGCCAAACCCACTGGCTCCAGGTCATCTACAAGTCTTTGCTAGGTAAAGCTCCACCTTTTCTCAGGTCATTGGTCACCATAGCAGCACCCACCCGTAGCACACGCTCCAGCAGGTATATTTCACTGGTCACCCCCAAAGCCAATTTATCCTTTGGCCACCTTTCCTTCCAGTTCTCTGCTGCCAATGACTGGAACGAATTGCAAATATCACTGAAGCTGGAGACTTATATCTCCCTCACTTACTTTAAGCATCAGCTGTCAGAGCAGCTCACAGATCACTGCATCTGTACATAGCCCATCTCTAAATAGCCCATCCAACTACCTCATATTGTTTTTTTGTTTTTTTTTAATTGCTCCTTTGCACCCCAGTATCTCTACTTGCACATTCCTTTTCTGCACATCTATCACTCCAGTGTTTAATTGCTAAATTGTAATTACCTCACCACTACGGCCTATTTATTGCCTTACCTCCCTAATCTTACCTCATTTGCACATACTGTATATGGATTTTTTTTCCTATAGTGTTATTGACTATACGTTTGTTTATTCCATGTGTAACTCTGTGTTGTTGTTTGTGTCAAACTGCTTTGCTTTATCTTGGCCAGGTCGCAGTTGTAAATGAGAACTTGTTCTCAACTGGCCTACCTGGTTAAATAAAGGTGAAATTAATGTTTAAAAAATAAAAAATAAAAAAATATAGGTAATTAACAACATCAGTACCACCAGTAATGTTTTTTTTTCTTGAATTACATTCTGAACGTTGACCATTATTGCATTTCTGTATTGGATATTGATTTGTTTTATTTGTTATGTATTTGTTATATATATATTATATGATATAATTTCCTTGTGATTAAATGTACCATTTCTATTGTTGTTGCTGTTGTTTTCATAATGTTTATGTGTTTCACTTCACTTTGACAACAGTGACCTTGTCATTACTGCCATTAAATCATATAGAATTTCAGAGTGTGAGAGTGAGAGAGAAAAAGCGTGAGAGAGAGAGAGAGAGAGAGAGAGAGAGAGAGAGAGAGAGAGAGAGAGAGAGAGAGAGAGGGAGAGAGAGTGAGACGGAGGGTGTGGTCACCACAAGGCACCAGTGTTTGTGTCTGTCACATCTTGGATGTTGAGAAACCAGCCCTTCCCTGGGAACTTCCAGACATCAGAATGTACACTGCAAACAATGTGTACACCAGTGGCGGTCGGTGACATTTAAGATGATGGAGGACGATCATTTTTTTCTATTACAACCTATTGGATTACTGTAATTCATATTCCATTCACCCAGCTCAATGTAACATCGATAGGTTAAGGCTCAAGTTTCCCCTATACCCATTATGAGGTTGCTACAACCTAGCCAATCAATGAAAGTTTACAACGTAGGTGCACAGGTCGAGATACACATTTTAGTAATCCAGGTGACAGACAGTGACACATTCAATAGCACTGTCTTGTCTGCAACTGTACCTGATCTAGGGTGTAATCATTAGTCCAACAGTTGCAAACGAGAGTTTCTACTGGACAAATGCAGGTATGATAATCCCCATTTTGTTCTGTTTGCTTCCGTGTAAGGAAAGTTTTTCAACAGAATCAGTCGAATGAATACACCCCTGATCACAAGCAAACACAGTTCACATATTAACAGCATGGTCAATATCATTTATTAAAAATACCTTTTTACATCAGCAGTTGTCACAAAGTGCTAATATAGAAACCCAGCCTTAAACCGCAAACAGCAAGCAATGCAGATGTAGAAGAAAGGTGGCTAGAAAAACTCCCTAGAAAGGGAAGAAACCTATAGAGGAACCAGGCTCTTAGTGCCAGTCCTCTTCTGGCTGTGCCGGGTGGAGATTATAAAAGTACATGGCCTTTAAGGCCAGATTGTTCTTCAATATGTTCAAACGTTCATAGATGACCAGCAGGGTCAAATAATAATCACAGTGGTTGTAGAGGGTGCAACAGGTCAGTATCTCAGGAGTAAATGTCGGTCGTGTTTTTTCATAGCCAAGCATTCAGAGGTTTAGGCAACAGGTGTGGTAGAGAGAAAGAGAGAGAGAGAGTTGAAAACAGCAGGTCCGGTGAACAGGTCAGGGTTCCATAGCCGCAGGCAGAACAGAAACTGGAGCAGCAGCACAACCAGGTGGACTGGGGACAGCCAGGAGTCATCTGGCCAGGCAGTCCTGAGGCATGGTCCTAGGGCTCAGGTCCTCTGGGAGGGAAAGAGGGAGAGAGAGAGAGTTAGAGGGAGTCCCCCTCCTCCCACCACTTAAAGTCACACAGGACACCAGATAAGTGCTCGTTGTATCATTTTTTCTTGCATCTACTCGCTCTCCTCCTCTCACCTTTTCCCTTCGCTTGTGGACTTCAGTGCACAACACATCAGATGTCTGTGACCAGGCGAACAAAAACATAGTTGTCACCATATGTGACCCGTTTCAAGAAACTAGGCGTTTGTCGCACTTCACTTCAAAGGAGAGGCTTTTGATTCGATTAGATTTTTTTTTACCAATCTGCTCACCTGCAACCAATCTTCATTAGCCACAAGCCACAACTGTAGGAAGCATTCGAGTCAACATGGGCCAGCATCCCTGTGGAACACTGTCGACGCCTTGTAGAGTCCATGCCCCGGCAACTCAACTAATGTTTGGCTTACTTAGTGTATTTCAGCTAGCACATCAATTATGAAAAATGGCAGAACAATACCTCTGAAAAATGAATTGTGACAAAAACTCAGCCGGGACATGCTTTAAATGGTGTAATCCAACTCCTGCCTGAAACAAATGTAGTTAATCACAGGGGTACCCTATTTGGGACTCAAACCCTGGTACCTGTGACTGCCATTCGAAAACCATTAGCAAAATGCTCAATTCTCTTGGTGAAGTCGTTAGGTGTTGTTCAAGGGTTACTTAGTATTTTTACAACAGGTTCAACTTTTATTTCGTTTTTTAAAATTTGCTTGCTAGCAATGCTATTAATAATAATGTTAACGAGGATAATCCCACTTATGACGATAAAAACGTAATTGTTTTCAAAACATCAACATAACAAACTCTCGTCTCCAGTCCAGACCCCATCTTGAATAATAGGTCTGACACAGATTTCCTGAACACATGTGACAGTAAGCGACCAACTTTGGTGAAAACCACCCAGAACTACACAAAGCCTAATTATCCAGTCCGAAAACCCCAGAGGCACGTCCTCCAAAAGCATCTCAGAACCACTTCCATCCCGTTTAGCCACCTTCCTGGGCAAAACAAAATATTCCCAAAGAGGTACCACTCCCTTCCCCCTCCTCCCACCACCCCATTGGCTCTACCCTGTAGGTGCATACCTCAGTGCATGCAGTAAGAGTTTGATCAGAAGAGACAAACCAATACCGAGGCTCGGTGCAGTTGTCGAAGCCATGTCCCGAAAGGTCGAAATTCTTCTACAACAAAAGGAGCTCTGAAGGTCTCTAAAAAAATTTTAAGAAAGGCTGTGCAAACACATGACGTAGCGTGTGACCTGAGAATAAAAGAACATCTGTTTGATTCACAGTCATTAAGTCCTGTTTTCTTATCTCAAGTGGTTATTCTTGTATTGTCTGCATTGCCACGTGCTACCAGTGTTGCCAAGAAGCCAGGTAGCATAAGAGATCAAAATCCTTGTGGTCAAATTACAGAGAAAAAAGTAAAGGTTGAGAGAGAGAGAGAGAGAGAGAGAGAGAGAGAGAGAGAGAGAGAGAGAGAGAGAGAGAGAGAGAGAGAGAGAGAGAGAGAGAGAGAGAGAGAGAGAGAGAGAGAGAGAGAGAGAGAGAGAGAGAGAGAGAGAGAGAGAGAGAGAGAGAGAGAGAGAGAGAGAGAGAGAGAGAGAGAGAGAGAGAGAGAGAGAGAGAGAGAGAGAGAGAGAGAGAGAGAGAGAGAGAGAGAGAGAGAGAGAGAGAGAGAGAGAGAGAGAGAGAGAGAGAGAGAGAGAGAGAGAGAGAGAGAGAGAGAGAGAGAGAGAGAGAGAGAGAGAGAGAGAGAGAGAGAGAGAGAGAGAGAGAGAGAGAGAGAGAGAGAGAGAGAGAGAGAGAGAGAGAGAGAGAGAGAGAGAGAGAGAGAGAGAAGGACGTGGCACTTGGTAGACAAACACCCCATGCCGCACTGGACAGAGGACCACCCAGAGACCCCTACCAGACCACTGCACCAACAAGGAGCCCCAGGCCCCTTCAACGCCACACCAGACCCAGCGCACCCCACAGGCCCCACCCACCACCAGACCATCACCACTTCCATCGGCTTAGCCAGACCGGACCGGGCCCAGCCTACTACCCCGCACCAGACCACCACCCCTACCAGACCAGAGAGGAAGCCCCACGGCCCAGACCTGGCCCCCCTCCACTCCACAGGGCCCAACAGCAGGACCAGCGCAGCTACGCAGAGGTCGTCAGAGGACAGGAGAACCCTGTGGGATTGAGTGAGATTAAACAGCTCCTCCAATACATCTGCACTAAACTGCACTAAACACACACGGACGCATGTACACACACACACACACACACACACACACACACACACACACACACACACACACACACACACACACACACACACACACACACACACACACACACACACACACACACACACACACACACACACACACCTATTGTACTAAAATGTACTTGTTCAATGAATAGGAATGTTTATATATATAACAGAAAAAATGTTGGCTGTTATCCTGTTTATCTCGCTCTTAACAACTTAATAGTTAGTTACTGTATTTCTGACTGCTATTCTTTCTTTTGGAACATGAAATCACTGTCAGTTAGCATGTGGAACATTCAGGGCCTAAACTCATCAACCTTTGGACTGAAGAGTTTAGCACTGGAGTTCAACAAAAATCTTAAAGATGTTGACGTCATCATTCTGCAGGAGACATGGTGTAAGGCTGACATTGTCACTCACTGTCCCACAGGTTACAGAGAGGTAATTGTGCCGTCACAAAAACACAGCTCTGTCAATAGAGGCAGAGACTCTGGAGGACTGATCATTTGGTACAAATCCGACCTACAACATCTAATTGATCCCCTCAAAATTGGCAAATATCACATTTGGTTAAAACTGAAAAAAGAACTTGTACTGACAGAAAAAGATGTGTTCCTTTGCGCAATTTATATCCCCCCCTCAGAATCCCCATATTACTCAGAGGAGATCTTCCCCACCCTTGAGGAAGAGACGTGCCATTTCCAGGCCCAGGGAAATGTGCTCATCTGTGGTGACACAAATGCGCGCACAGGAACACTACCTGATCTAACGAGCACACGAGGGGACAGCTTTATTACAGGCCATAATGTTTCTAACTGTCTTAATCTCCCCAATAGAAACAACAGTGACAGCACCGTCAACAAAAACGGAAGGGATCTGTTGCAGCTCTGTAGAAGCCTGGGTCTGTACTTTGTCAATGGTAGGTTACGGGGGGACTCTTTGGGGAGATTCACCTACTGCTCACCTCTTGGCCACAGTACAGTAGACTATATGATCACAGACATTGACCCCTTCTCTCTCAGCTCATTCACTGTCAAGCCACTAACACCTCTGTCTGATCACAGCCAAATTACATTGTTCCTCAAAAGAACAGACATGGAAACAACCACACATTCACAGCCCAGTAAGCTGTACAACATCAGACATTCATACAGATGGGCCCAAAACAGCACAGAAGAATACCAGAAAGCAACCTGGAACCAAAATATCCAAACACTCTTAGATAACTTTCTGGATACCACATTCACTCACAGTAAAGAAGGCATCAATCTAGCAGTACAAAACATCAACTATATATTCAGGCAAACGGCAAAAGAAGCACAATTGAAATTGATAAAAAACAAAACAAAAAAGATCACAGATGACAACTGGTTTGATGCAGATTGTAAAATTATAAGGAAAAAACTTAGAACACTATCCAACCAAAAGCACAGACACCCAAATAATGGTGAATTACGCCTTCATTACTGTGAGACTTTAAAACTCTATAAACGTACACTCAGAACCAAAAAAGCACAGTACAACAGAAAGCAGCTGACGCTAATTGAGGAGTCCATAAACACAAACAACTTCTGGCAAAATTGGAAAAAAATAAAAAAATCTAAACAAGAGGAATTAGCGATACAAAATGGTGACATTTGGACAACCCATTTTAAAACACTCTACAACACCGTTCAAATTGACACAAACGCAGAACAACGCCAAATTCATGAGAAGTTGAATGGATTAGAAAGAGCTATAAAGGACAATCAAAATCCACTGGACTCCCCAATTACTGACCAGGAGCTCTATAAGAAACTTCAGGCTCTCAAATTTAAAAAGGCATGCGGACCTGATGGCATCCTAAATGAGATGCTCAAACTCACTAGTGCAAAATTTCAGTTGGCTATATTAAAACTGTTTAATTTGATCCTGAGTGTAGGTTATTTCCCTGACATCTGGAATCAAGGACTCATAACCCCAATCTTTAAAAACGGAGACAAATTTGACCCTAACAATTACAGAGGCATTTGTGTGAACAGTAACCTGGGGAAGGTTTTCTGTAGTATTATAAATGTAAGAGTTCTAAACTTCCTTAATAAGCACAATGTCTTGAGTAAAAGCCAAATTGGATTTATACCAAAACATCGCACGACCGATCATATTTACACCCTACACACCCTGATAGATAAACATGTCCACCAAAATAATACCAAAATATACGCTTGCTTTATCGACTTCCAAAAAGCATTTGATTCTATTTGGCACACAGGACTGTTCTACAAAGTTATTGAAAGTGGTGTAGGGGGTAAAACATATGACATAATTAAATCAATGTATACTGGCAATACGTGCAGCATTAAAATTGGCAAGAAAAGAACAGAATTCTTTAACCAGGGGCGGGGCCTTCGTCAGGGTTGTAATCTGAGCCCAGCACTCTTCAATATTTACATCAACGAATTGGCCACTATTCTAGAAAAATCCTCAGCCCCTGGTGTTAGTCTCCATAATTCAGAGGTTAAATGCCTACTCTTTGCCGATGACCTACGCCTGCTGTCACCCACAGCACATGGCCTACAGCAGAGCCTGGACCTGCTAGAGCAGTACTGCCAGACCTGGGCCCTGGCAGTAAACCCCAAAAAGACTAAAATAATGATTTTCCAGAGAAGATCCAGATCTCAGGGAATTAGACCAAAGTTCTCAATTGGTACAAAATATATAGAGCACTGCACACACTACAATTACTTAGGTTTAAAAATAAGCTCAACTGGACACCTTAATGAAGCAGTGAATGAACTGAGAGAGAAAGCACGCAGGGCATTCTACGCAATTAAAAAGCAAATTCAAATTGAAATACCTATTAAAATTTGGCTAAAACTAATTGAATATGTCATTGAACCAATTGCACTTTATGGCAGCGAGGTGTGGGGTCCACTTGCAAAACAAGATTTCATCAAATGGGACAAACATCCCATTGAAACCCTGCATGCAGAGTTCTGTAAGATTCTCCTACATGTCCAGAGGAAAACTACAAACAATGCATGCAGGGCAGAATTAGGCAAATATCCACTAATAATAAAAACTCAAAAAAGAGCAATTAAGTTTTGGAAACATCTAAAATACAGTGACCCCCTCTCATATCATTACCAAGCCCTGCAATACCAAGAGCTGAACAAAGAAAAGAGTCCCCTCATCCAGCTGGTCCTGGGGCTGAGTTCACAAACCTGTTCTACTAACACACTGAAGCCTCAGGACCAGAACATCCAATCAATCAGGATAAACCAAATTACAACACAGTCAAAACAAAACTATATTGCTTATTGGGAAACACAAGCACAAGCACAGAGCAAAATGCAGTGCTATCTGGCCCTAAATCGACAGTACACCGTGGCTAAATATTTGACCATGGTTACTGATCAAAACTTTAGAAAAACCTTGACAAAGTACAGGCTCAGTGAGCACAGCCTTGCCATTGAGAAAGGTAGACACAGGAAAACCTGGCTCCCTGTAGAGGAAAGGCTGTGCAACCACTGCACAATAGCAGAACCTGAGACGGAGCTGCATTTCCTGACAAAATGTCAAAAATATAAAACAATTAGAGAGTGTCATTTCCCCAAATTTGAAACTCTTATTCAAGGTTTCAAAGACCTCTCTGATGAGGATAGGCTACCCGTCCTGTTGGGGGAGGACGCAGAGAGCTGTGGGTTGGCAGCGCACTACATTGCTGCCTGCCATAAGTTGAGGGACAGTGTCTGACAAACCAATCAACCTGCACATGTCCTTTACTGTATGTTTATTGTTATTGTTGAATGTATGGTTATTTTGACCCTTGGTTATTGTTGTTACTGTTGTCCCGTTGACAATTTTGATTCTCATTTTTACATTGTAAACAAGCTTTGGCAATATGTACATTGTTACGTCATGCCAATAAAGCAAATTGAATTGAATTGAATTGAATTGAGAGAGAGAGAGAGAGAGAGAGAGAGAGAGAGAGAGAGAGAGAGAGAGAGAGAGAGAGAGAGAGAGAGAGAGAGAGATCAGATGAGCTCCTGCATTTTTCAGCATTTTCTTTAAAAAAGATAGATTTAGAGTTAGTTAAACTTGGATTTTTTGTGGAACTGAGAGAGATACAGCTTCAACTGTATTCAACTGTAACTGACTTGATACAGCTTCAACTAGCACTGACGTGTCAAGTGAGAGGTGTCAAAGACCATTAGCCCAACAATGGCAGGAGAGTCGAATAGTCTACCCCAACCAAATGGAGAGGCCTTAGAAGCTCCCTCCTGCTGTTCAGAGGTAATTAAAATACAGTACCCTGTGAGTGTAAAGAATGATAAGGCAAGAAAAGAGCACAAAATGAAGCTCCTTATGGAAAATCAAGAGACACTTTTTGCTGACTATTACAAAAATGGGAACATCAGCAACCTTATCTTCCACACAAACCATCCCCTGGCATGGCACAGTGCTATATTAGCACACTACCCCTCTGTTAAGAGAGGGGGGGTTAACGAGGGGTGGAAACTCAGGATACTTGACAACGAGGACTCTGAGTCAGCTAACATAAATCTATATAAGTCTGGAACAGTATTGGTACAGGGCAACCCCAAACAGTTTCAGCTGGACTTTCACCTAATCAAAGAATTAGCCCAGCAGGAGAAGCTCTCCCTTGATAAAGATACCCCCACCCCAAGCGGGTCAGACCAGACCTCTTCATCATATAACCCCACAGACGAGCAACCCTCAGCAGACAGTCAACCTCCCAGTACAGAGCACTTCTCCCTCATTGAAATGAAGGATAAATTCACCCAGCTGGAGGTAAGGCAGGTGGAGCTGGAACAGCAGGTGATTACACTCCAGTCAGCACAGACCCAGACAACAGTCCAGCACAACAACCCCTTAACCAGACCAGGAGAGCTGGAGGTGGAGAGAGACATATCTGCACTCTGGACAGTGGTGAGACAACTTCAACAGGAGAAAGAGCAGAAGCAGGAGCAGAACAAAGCACTAGAGGAGAGGATCAGACTGCTGGAGGAGAGGGAGAGGGGGATGGAGGAGAGGATCAGACTGCTGGAGGAGAGGTTGAGGGGGATGGCATGTGACAGAGAACAACCCACTAGGGAGGTGGCCATCCCCACAGAGACGCCAGCAGAACAGCCCACCTCAGCACCGGACAAAAGTCTCGACACCACAGCAGAACAGTCCACACCAGACCCTGACCATAGAGTCAACATCACAGCAGAACAGACAAAAGAAAAAACCCAAGCCCAGCAGCTCTCACCCCCCCTGAGCACCCCCCCTGTCAGCCACCCTGATAGCCCTCCTGACAACCCCCCCACACCCACTGAGAACAAACACAAGACACAGATTGTTCTCCTTATGGACTCAAATGGGAAATATATAGAAGAAAAAAAACTTTTTCCCAAACACAGTGTGTCTAAACTCTGGTGTCCAAACACCCAGCGCGCCCTAGACCTTCTGTCTGAGGACAAACTAGGCTCACCTAGCCACATAATAATACACACAGGCACAAACGACCTGAGAGCAAAGCAGGAAAGGGTGGCCACAGCACTGAAGGGAGTGATTGAAAAAGCTTCTTCTACTTTCCCCAATGCACAAGTGGTTATCTCCACCCTGCTACCACGAAAAGACTTCCACCCTGCTACAATACAGCGGGTAAACGCAAGCATTTCCCGTGACTGTGCCTCAAAACCAAATGTTTTCCTGCCCCACCACTCCACCCTGGACTTGAACAGCCTCTATGACCAGGTCCACCTCTATAAGGCAGCAGTGCCCACCTTTGTCCGGACTCTAAAGGACATCGCTCTCAAACGCAGCCCCAACACTTCACACAGGAGCAACAGATCAATAGACACCCCACCCAGACCAGCGAGACACCCTCCAAGACCTGCAGGACCCCCCCGTGGACCTACACATAGAGGACCCACGCCAAGAGGACTTACATCCAGACCACAGCACCCCCAGACACATCCACACCCCCACCCCAACCAATCAACACCCCCCCACATCAACCATGCCCACACCCCATTTAGGCCCCCTCAGATCAGACCTATGCCACTCCTGCCCACCCCATGCACCCCACCCCCGCAAAGAGAGCATCAACATGG